>NW_022196385.1:517889-833364 GCF_008641045.1 Pistacia vera
AGGGGGGGGGGGGGGGGTGGGGGGGGGGGGGGGGGGCAGGGCATGTTGGTGTTGTGTGGGTTGCAAGCCTACACTTTTTATAAACAAAAGAGTTGTTAGTTCAGTTTTTTACACAAAATCAAAATAAAAGTCAAATATCAAGAAGAGTAAAGGCTCCGTTTGGTTCATATTTTTGCGTTTTTTGAAAAAAATTAAAAAAATGTTGAATTGGACAGGTATTACGATGTAGGATTTACAAATTAATAAAATACCCCATATGTTTGTTTATTTACAAAACACCCATATAATAAACCATTAAAAGTTAACAAAAACACCTCCAACCCACCCTCAAATACGGACAGCCGGCCATCACCGTCGGAGGGTGGTCGGAGTCGTCGTATCGACTCATGACCGGCTGGATCTTGCCGGTCGTACGCTGATATGGCCTTTTCCGGCCAGATCCACGGTGGATCTGGCCGGCAAAGGCCAGATCTACGGTTAGATCTGGCCATTGACGGCCAGATCTGGCCGTATTTGCTCGTCAACAACAGTAAACAAACGGTCGTCGTTGATGGTCAACGACGACCGTTTGTTGGCCGTTGTTACCGACTGGTTACGGACAAAGATCTGACCGAAAAAGGCTAAATCGACGCACTACTGGCCAGATTCAGTCGGTAGTGTGCCATCCTACCAGATTCCGGCCATTTTCTGACGGTGGTGGCCGAAATCTGGTAAATGTGGATTGCTGGGGTGTTTTTACAATTTTTTAAAAAAATATTTAAGGGTATTTAATTAAATTAACAAATTTAGGGGGTTTAAAAAAAGTTGAATAATATTGCAAGTTTTTTGGTATTTTACTATTTAACTTTTTTGGGAATACTAATAATAGTATTCGCAAAAACCAACCAAATAGAGCCAAAGACTTTTTCTCACCCAAGTTTGCCTTAATGACACTTTCCCACCCAAAGTTTATATTTCAAAATACCGTTGTATTATAAAATGAATGAATAAAACTATTAAACTTATTGAGCTCCTTGTACTAATAACGTGTTATAATTTTAGCGGTGTACTTGTAATAAAATAAACCAAGAAGTAAGAAGGACCGAAAATAAAAGCGTAAAATAAAGAGAGCTGAAATGAAAACCTTTTATTAACCTTTTCTCACAATTGTGTTGTATATGTTTACAGGAGAAAGTGGGGGTTATTTATATAACCAGCCGCCCACTTAGAACAAATAAAACTTTGACATGCTTAAGTGTATCCGTCATTTGAGTATCATAACAAGGGCCATGAGTTACAGTCTAAGGTACGTCACAATTTCGGTGGATGCCCACCACTTACATTAACAAGTTTATATTATAACAAAAGAGTTTCTAGTTTGGTTCTTATTCACGCTCAAAATAAAAGTGAAAGGGTGGCTTCTAATTAGCAAAATTAGACATTTGATATGAATTTTTTTAACTTCAAAGAGATTGATCTGACGGTCAAGAAGGCTTGTTCATTTCATTGACTTTTAAGTTCGAATCTTGAGACCATCTATCTCACTTGTGGCTTTTGTTACTATTATCCTTGTATAAGATAAGCTTGACAAATTTCAAAGGCCAAGGTTGAGAACCTTTCCTCCAATCTCGATTTGAAACACACGTACATTTGTAGCTCAACTTCAACTCTAATCCTTGCCTTCAGTTCTAGGGGGGCATCTTTTCCCACCAACCCTAAAATTTTCCGAGGATCCCCTTGTCCAATGAAACTGGATTTTTCCAAGCAACCGATCCCGTCTAGTATTTTTGCCAAACCTAACATGAACAGTGGTTACCAATACCTTAGCAAAATCTGAGAAGTGATAAAGGTCAATAATAATTAAAGTAAAATGTTTGGGGAAATAATCAAAATTGAGCAAAAGCTCAAGGGGAAATCAATGACATTGAAGGGAGTTTATTACAAGACATAATGTCCCAATTCTAAATTATTATTGCTATACAAAGCGCTAGTTATAACTTATTTCAATGTATAAGACAATTCAATAAACAAACCAAGGAATGAAATTATTTAATTAACATTCTCTTTTTATAGCAAAACTTCGCCGGAATGCTTATCATGAGTTGACCGACCGGGACAGGAAATTATTGCCGGACTCTACAATCTTGATAATCTGGAAACTTATGGGATATGAATATGTTGCGTAGGTGGCCTCAAGCAGATGAGTTTACAACATCGTCTTGTACACTTTACAAATAAATTAGTAAACTGCTCTCCTGCTGTTGCTAAGATCACTTGTAAAATCATTGTCGTCATTTTCACATTGTTGCAGTAGTTCATTATACTCGGGATTATAAGCAGCTGGCCAGCAGCTAAACGCAGATGCTTTACAGCTTCAGCCTTGCGACCTACATTATATAAAGCACAGAAAAACCCAGTAGTTAGTGCCCAAACAATAGACCTAAATTGTAATGACGATATTGATCAATTCTGAGACAAGCGATTATCAGGTTATAAGTAAAAATACTTGAGAAATGATTGTGTAAATTCATACCTTGAAAGTAATACCAATCCATCATAATAATGGGCTTTGGAACTTTTTTTCTCTGGCTCTTCCAAATTTGCAATTCTTTCCAGGTGTACAATTCCTTCAGCCATTTGCCCCTGTAACATACAGAAGAAAGTGAAACAAACAAAAGAAAATGAATGCCTTTTTTCATCGAGTAATTATATATTTAAGCCTGCCGACCCAGCTCGAAAAGTTTACAAGTGGCCCATGGCTGGGTCCTAAAATTGAACTCAAANATGGGATTACATCAACTAAAGATGCTGCTATGGCAGCAGAAGCTGGTGCTAATTTTATTGGAATGATTATTTGGCCAAACTCCAAGCATTCGGTTTTGCTTGCAGTTGCTAACGAGATTTCAAAATTTTCAAGAGAATATGGGGCAGAGCCTGTTGGGGTTTTTGTGGATGATGATGCAGAGACGATGTTAAGAGCTGCTAACTGGGCAAAGTTTAAGTTTATGCAGGTATTTATGGTTTCCTGGTATTGAATTCCTTGGAACTTTTGATGGGAATCGACAAGACAACCATCTTTATCCAATAATACTTTTTTCTATGCTAAGCTGCTGCTGAATGAATTGCTAAGGTTATTATTGTTTTTCTATGCTAAACTTCTGTTGAATTTAATTGCTGAGGTTAATGTTGATTGTCTGTGCTGAGTCGTTGTTGATTTGAATGACTGAGGTTACTATTGAAATGCTCTGCTGGGTGTTTATAGGCAGAGTGTTTATGTTGTTGAGAAATTGCCAGATTTTTTCTGCTGAAGTGTTGTTGCCAGTTGACAGATTTTTCTGCTGAAGAGTTGTTGCCAGGTGTGATAAGAATGGCGATGGGTTGCTGTCAGAGGAGGAGGGACAAGAGGTGAGGATTCAATATACATATATGCCTAACCAATGAAATTAATAAGTTCACAACTCTCAAATCTTAAAGATAACGCTGCAGCGTACATAGCTTTAATTATAAAAAAGCTAGATCCTGACCTTAAGGGATATATAGAGACTAGCATTTTGAAATTAATAAGTTCACAACTATTATATATATATTGCTTTCTAACATATTTTATTTTCACAATTTGTTTTACTTTTAATTGAACAGACAGAGAAGTTTTGATTGCGTGGGAGGGTCTTCCAGATCATGATGCTTCATGGGAGAACCTTTGGAGTTAATAGCACAGCAAATTCCAGACTTTCACGTTGAGGACAAGGTGAAATTGCTGGAGGGGAGTATTGACAAGCATCTTGTATTGAGGGTTTATTCTAAAAGAGATAAGGGAAAGTTAGGTAGTGGACAAGGCTGTTAGGAATTGATCATATGGGATTATCCTATTAATGATAAGTTAGCAGTATTATACCCTAAATGTCCTCAGACTATAATCTGGGGAGTTCTTTATTTGGCTTTAATTAGTTTCATTTTGAAAACAAATTAGCCTTATACACAACAAACATGTTGTTTCATGATTAGGTATGAACTCAATTATTGGATCATCAATTTATTGGTTTATTACTCATCAACACCATAAAAAGAGCAGTCTAAACCAATTGAAACATCCAATGATTCAAACATACATGATGTCAACACCAAAGTCATAAGGAACCCGTGCGTCTTTCATCTAGTTGATTTATGTTACAAATAGAGAACTGATTGTAATTTTCTTATGTATTGCATTGACAAATTATACATCAATATATAGGAAAATAGAGAACTAATCTAGGAAATAAATAATCTAATCTAGGAAATAAAAAATCTAACTTCCTATTTTACAGATTTGTTCCTATTATGTATTGATTACAATCCTAATATCCTATTATAGATTTATTCACTTAATCATGCAATATCTGTAAGATTTTGCATGATTATCTACAACAATCTACAACACTCCCCCTCAAGATGGAGCATAGATGTTAATCATGCCCAGCTTGTTACAAATATAATCAATCCGAACCCCATTCAAAGCTTTAGTGAAAACATCTCCTAGTTGCTCTCCAGTCTTCACATATCCTGTAGAAATTAAACCTTGCTGTATTTTCTCACGAATGNAGATGGAGAGCGAGTGAAGCGACGGAGATGTGACAGTAAAAGCCTGGAAGTCGCCATTAGAGCCTGACTGGGTTTATCTACCCAAAAATAAAAAAATAGTTAATAAAAGGAGAAATGTGCGGCCCCTATATAATGTAATAAATTTGAATTTTACGTTTCTCTTTTTTAAAATAAAAACTTTCACTCTAAATTAATATTTCTAACACAATATTACAAACAAAAATCAATTATTAACATATTGATTGTGTTAGTAATAAATTTTATACTTTTTGTTTTTAGACAAACATGAAAAAATGATTTTCATTTTTCGCGTTTTTAAGGATTATTTTCAAACAAACATATGGAACACATTTTCATTTTTTCTGCATTTTCTTATAAATATAAACAGAAAAAAAAAACATAAAATTCATAATAACCCACTTTATAATTAAATATTGGCTTTGTTTTAAAAAATAAAAAACAAAAATAGTATCCAACAAGATCATTATGTTTGATTTGCCTATAGAAACAATAAGTTTATTAATAAGAGACACTACTTGATCACACAATTAATATAAGAGTAATGTTACATCTACAACTCGTAAACTTTCTCTTACAAACCTGACGTAACAACTCGTAATTGGTCAATTATAATTTATTTGGTGGGACTCAGTTAAGACTTATTACAAGCTAATCAATTACGAGTTGCCACATCAGGATTGTGAGAAAAGATTATGAGTGTAGCATTTTCCTTAATATAATGAGATTTATTATTTAATATTTATATATGTATATTATTTTTTTTTTGAAAAAGAAGAGAAATGAAAACAATATTCACATAATAAATTGAACTTATTATAAGAATAGAAACAAAATTATTTATTAGGATTAAAAGATTTAAAAAAATAATAAAAACAACTTATCTAAAAAATTAATTATAATTTATAATTATAAAACAAAATTATAAAAAAGTCAATTTAGTGTGGACTTTGTTTTTCATTTTTTTGGTAAGAATAGAGAGTGAATTTCGAAAGAAGGTTTTGTCTAGGCAAATGTTTGTTAAATTGGTTGGGTAAAGAGAAACAAGCAAGTAGCTAGGAGCTACCTATAAGTATTATTTTTACAAACTAGAAAGAAAAAGAAAAAGAAAGCTTAGAAAGAAGAATAACAAACCACAAAGAGAAGATTTTAACAAATAAATGGGGCTATGTTATGTTATATTATGGTGGTTGTTTGAATAAGTAACCTTAATTACCAACGGGTGTTGGGGTTGGGAAACTCAAGTGCATGAATGTAGAGCTGGGCATTTGGGACCGGGCCCAAAAGCCCAGCTCCAAAACCCGGTCTTAGGAGGTCTGGTCCCAAAATGGGACCAAGCTTAGGGAGGAGGGCCCGGGTCCTCCACTGGGCCCTCCTCCAAGGCCCGGGCCTGGGCCCAAATTTTTTTGTATTTTTTCAATATAGTCCGCTACCAAATTACATAAAACCCCCTATTAATTTTAAAATAAATATAAATTACGATGGTTAAAATGAAATTTTACAAAATTTATAAAAAAAAAAAAAATCTTCCAGGTCCAAAAAATTTATAAAATTTATAAATTTTACCCCTAAAAAATACTAAAAACCCCCTATAAAATTTGTTTTGCCCCCAAAATATAAAAAAAAATTGAGGGGGGAAAATGAAATTATCCAAGCCCATGGGACCGGTCTTGGGCCCACGGGACCAGTCCCGACCAGGCCTAGGGCCTGGTCCGGGTCTTGGTTTTTCTCATGGGTCTAGGACCGGTCCCAGGCCCATGAATGGGACCAGTCCCAAACGGGCCCAGGCCTGGGCCCGCAAGGGACCGGTCCCTTGCCCACCTCTACATGAATGTCATATTTACGGTTACTCTATTGAATTGAATGTCATATTTATATACATTTAATTCAAATAAAGTACATCAATGAGAAGATCATCAATGCAAAATAGTAAAACTTTATAGTGTTAATTATAACATGTAATGTAGCTCTTTCATCATTAAGTATGTACCTGTTCATTGAAGTACTCTTGAACTGTGGCATTCAAGTTGCCATTCCAACGTTCAACCCAATCTAGAAGCAGTTTGTTAAGCTTGGGTGTCACTTGCTCTCCATAACCAAAGGTCTTCATGTTTCCACATCCCAATATCTCTAGCCTCTCCAATGCTGGGTATTCAATAGTATATGATCCAAAGCTAAAACAAGTGAGGCTGTCTAGACATCCAAGGTCCAAGAGGTACAAACTAGGAAACACTATCCTCTCTATTGATGCTTCTTTTTCTCCTTTCTCATTTGTGACTATTTCTTCTATTGTTGAGCAATCCCATATTTGAAGACTTTTGAGCTTCACCAGACATTTGACAATGGAAGGGACGAAGAGGTTTTTTAATTTAGGACATTCATTTATACACATAGAAGTCAAGTTTCCCAAACTTGGGGAGATTATGGTGTGGTTTGGAGGTTGGGTTAGAGGTTGTCCATGGCATAGTCCAACCAAGTTGGAACTACAATAGATAACCAATTCCTCTAAATTGTGGAAAGTTGAGTTTGGTGTCCATTCCATTGTATTTAGGAGATACTTTATCTCATCGCATGATCTGATATCAAGATACTTCAATTCATTTAACCCTTCTTCAACTAAGTTATGACTAATACTCTCTAAATTAACAATTTCCTCTAAAATAAGATACTCAGTTCTTTTGAGCAAACCTTTAACCCAGTCTTGTATCTCTGAAATGTTGGTTTGTGAGAGACTCATAGTTCTTGAGGATCCACTCTCAGACAAATAATAATCCCTATAGTCACAATATGCACCATATTCTATTCTTAATTTAAATTTGGATAGGTTATTTTGAAATATCAACAATTTTGGTGAGACATTAAGGTTTGAGATAAAAATCTCTAAATGAGTCAATCGGGACAAGACTTGTAACTCAACAAGATTGGCATTGCTTATCAAATTTTCACTTTCATATTCCCATTGCCTAAATGTATTAATATACAACTCCTCTAACTTTTTGAGAGAGCGTATAACACCATAAGGTATTAGTGTTAACTTCCCACAATTATTCAAATCTAATGATCTGAGATTACTTAATTGGCTAAAGGATACCGGGATCTCCTCAATATTAGATTTGGAGAGACTAAGAATCTCTAGTTTTCTTAGCTTTCCAATTACTCCTATGTCACCCAACTCCCCACCACTAATATGCAATGTTCTAAGATTTGAAAGAAATGAAACTGAATCAGGCAATGACAAGAGTGTGAATCCACTCAAGTCTAAAACATTGAGATTTTTCATTCCTTGAAAGAAATTTCCAGGAAAAAGAATCTCAGAACTGCCATCCAACATCAAAACCTGCAACTTTGGGCATTCTAACTCATTAGGTAGCTGCATAGTATTATTTGACATTAGTGAGATACATGTGAAATCTTCGAATGTATCTATGTTTGTCCACTGTCGTACACCAATGTTAGCTTTTACCAAGAATTGGTGGTTGTATTTAGGAGCTATGTTTAATGCGAAATCCCGCACTACATCATGCATTTTAACATACTCTTCACCATCATCAATTAAGAGAAAGGAAGAAGTAATGGTACTTACAATAGCATGAACTCTATCTCTGACATCTTCTATTGTCTCATCAACGTCTTTAAACCACCTCTGACCAATTGCGTATCTCACTAAAACTTCAATTGGAATTTTGTAATCCTCTGGAAATAAGCTGCAAAATAAGAAAAGTGATTTTGACTCCACTTTTTCTAGATAATGCAAGCTCAGCTCCAAAGATGAAAATAAGATCCCATCCACTCCTGGGATGTCAGAGGGGTTGGACTTTTGAAGTTGTCGTGCTGCGTTTCTCCACACATGCTTGTTCTTGCCCTTTAAAGCTCCTGCTATTATCACAATTGCAAGTGGCAAGCCACCACATTTAGCAGCTATAGCTCTTGCAAAAGAGCTTATGTCAGAAGTTTCGACATTTGAGCCCACAATCTCGCTGAAAAGTATCCAAGATTCTTGCTTTGATAAAGTTTCAACTGTATGTATCTCTTGACACTCCATTTGATTACTTACAGTTTTGCTTCGAGAGGTGATTAAAATTTTACAACCTCTATGGTCACTCCCAAAAGGAATACCAATCTCATCCAATTTGATTCTTTCCCAAACGTCATCTAAAATAATGAGGATCCGCTCTTTCTCCTTGATTCTCTCCCATAGGAAACTTGCTCTTGCTATTTCAGAACTAGCCGGCAAGTTTGTTACATGTAACATGTCAGCAATATTGCTTTGAATTTTCCTAATACTAGGGGTTTGAGAGACAACTGCCATCACTACAACATCATACATCTTAGCTTCTTTTACATGTTGGATGATTTCTTTGACTAGCGTGGTTTTACCCACACCCCCCATTCCCCATATTCCAATTATGCTGACACTGTCACTATCAGTTAAGGCCTTCATAACTTGCTTCTTAATTGAATTTCTAGATTCAAAAGTGCTTGAAGAAAATAACTTCGATGACGACATAATACCAAATGGAGGACCAGGACAAGACACACTCTCATCAAACTTTCCCACTTCTTGGAGCTGTTCAGATATCATCAGAGTATGCTTCTTTGCCTCTTTACTGAATCGATAACGTTGTTTGAGATTAATGCACCACCCTTTGAGGCACCTCTTGTTGGCTTTGTCTTCATCTTCCAAAAAGCTTTCAGCTTTTGCAGAAATATTATCAACTTCTGCTATCCAGCTTCGAACATTAGCAAAGATGATTTCTCCTTGTCTTTCAGCAACTTCGATTTTCAGTTGCATACTACGTCTTCTATCTGCCAACTTCTCAGCTTGCTTTTTCAAATTTTCAATGTTGTCGTTGTAACGAAACAAGTAACCAAGTTGATCACCAGCGGCTGCAAAACAGCACTTTCCGACTTCCACAGTAATTGAAGAAAGAAATTCCATCGCTTTTTTTTTTTTTTTTTGGATATAAGGAGAGAATTCTATTGAGTAGCCTTTGAAGGTGAGAGAAGGATAAAATAAGGGATTTGCAGGAAAGGTTTAGGAGAAATTTAGTGGCTTAGTTTGCAATAAAAATATCAGATGAAGAAATTAATTAAATGATGAATGATTGAGGGCCGTGAAATGATAAGAAGAAAGAAAAGCACGAAAGGATAAGAAGTAAATATATATGACTACTTGTTGTCTGCCATTTATATCATTAAATATATAACAATATAAAGAATTATTTTTTGATTACTTCTTGTCTGCCATTTACACCATTAAATATATAATAACACTAGTGCAATCCACTATAAGAAAGCTTAAAGTGCTGACCATTTCATGAGTGAAGTTTCCCATACCTGACCATTTCTTTTTCCACTTTATTAAAGTGTTGTTTTTTCCACCTTTCTTTTGCAGTTTTTGTAGGATTGAATGTGAATATGATGAACTTTCAAGTTAGTTTCAGGATGGTAAAGCTGGGCATCCGTGGCCCATCAATGTCAAAACTTTTGACTATAATGAACAAAGTTAGAATCGGAATTTAGTCAATGGAAATAACAACTATGATGTTACCCTACCCTACCAATGAAGTTTCCCACAACCAGCTGGAAACTTTAAAATAATTATCTGCAAATTGCATTTCATGAAGCATAGGAAAATAACAAAATACAAAAATTAGATGTTGAAAGCAAATATAATTCTGTGTTGATCTGAGTTTTACTTAAATAAAATACATGATTATGATTTATGCTTGAAATTCTTCTTCTTGAGTGAAAGATTTAGAGTTTTGAAGGTTCCACGATATTTCAAGTTGAGAATTTCGGAAAGACTACTGCATAAAGTAAAAAATTTTAAAAACTGTAAGCCTCCTTTCTGATTTGGTCCTGGTGATTTTTAAGTTTGTATTGTATTTTCTTTCAATATTATTTTTGTTTTACATTCAATTCAACTATGGTTTTTAACATCACATAATAAAATCTTAATAGATTATTTACAAAATTGATCATTTCTAAAAATGATTATGGGACAAACGACAACAATCTCAAACTAAGCCTTAGATTCTTTGGTAAGTTTAGATAACACGTTACAACATCATTCTTTATTTTTACAACATGTTAATGCGTCAAAATCTATAATGTTTCGTGTTTATTGGATGTTGTCAATCAATATGTACTCTGTTTTCAGCCTGAACAAAGAATACAAAATCAATATTATATACACTCTTCAATCTCATCAGTCACTTATAAATTCTTATACAGATGAAATATATAAGTATAGCAAGATATATATTTAAAATCTACTTCATGTTAACTCCTTTGTTAAACCACTATGATAATATATTATTTGCGTTATGAAATGATAAAAGTAAAGAAAGAAAAGCATAAAAAGAAGTAATATTTATATGAAATAAGAAAAGAGAAAGGTTGCAGCATAAAGCAAAGAAAATTAAATGGTATGAAGAAGGAAGATCTATATTGTATAATGCATCTTGGAAATGAATGATTCCATCAAAAGCAAATGTTAAAATAAACAGATCAATTTGGTAATATTTACTAACCCATAATAGTATAAATTTTAATAGTTTGCTAATAATCCATAATAGTATAAATTTTAATAGTTTGCTAATAATTCATCGGAAGGGTTTTTGTTATTTTAAAAATCTAAGAGGAATTTTTATTATTATATCATATCATAAAAGGATTAATATCATTAAGTCTATCAACAATGAAATTACATAATTCTGAATTATATAATAAAAAATTGAATGGAAATAACCATCCTAGGTGGCCGAGGGGTCAATTAGAACTCTTGAATGTATTACTCAAGAGGTCTTGAGTTTAATTCCCTCGATTGCTAATAAGGGTGACAATTGAGAGTTTATTTAATCATTAACTTCAGGCCACATGAGATTAGCAACAACGAGTTAGTCAAACTCGATCCTTAACTTCAAGCCTTAGAGGATTAGCAATCGGGATTTTAGTCAATCTTTAACGTTAGGTCTCGAATGATTAGTCGAATTGCACGCAAACTATCTCAGATACACTTTTTCATTAAAAAAAAAAAAATTGAAAAGAAATGATGAGTTTTAAACCATCACATCAAAATAAACCATTAGGGGACAAAACATTCATTCTCATTCAGTCCTAATAGTTTTTTTTTTTTTTTTTTTTTTAAATGTTTTTAAAGTTGGGATTTAAAGAAATTCTTGTGGGTATTGTGGTGGAAGGTTTCAAGGAATTGCTACCGTTGAAATCTGCTAGGAGTGCTGAATGATTTGAGTGGTGTGGAATGATAAGATGAAAGAAAAGCACAAAAGGACAAGAAGCAAATATATATAATTACTTCTTGTCTGCCATTTACATAATTAAATATATAATAATATAAAGAATTAATATAATAATATAAAGAATTATTTTTTGATTACTTGTTGTCTGCCATTAAATATATAATAACACTAGTGCAGTCAACTCTATGAAAGCTTAAAGTGCTGACCATTTCATGAGTGAAGTTTCCGCGAAAGAGCCGGGAAATTTCCCATACCTGACCCTTTCTTTTTTCACTTTATTAAAGTGTTGTATTTTCCACCTTTCTTTTCAGTTTTTGTTGAATTAAATGTGAATATGATGAACTTTCAAGTCAATTTCAGGATGGTAAAGCTGGAAGCTATGGACACTGGGATTTTTGTACTGAAAATGTGTATCGATCTACGTGTCTTTTGATTCACATCAATAATTCAGATGCATGATTAAACAATAAATATTTTTCTAATGAACGGCCGTCGGCTGTTCACTTACATGGACTCTCATCCATATTATATGGACGGGGGTAAGGGTGCTATTAAGCCGAACCGAGCCAAGTTTTCAGCTTAACGAGCTCGACTCGTGAGAGAGGAAGACTAAATGAGTCGAGACCGAGCCGAGCCAAGCCATAAATTATGTGACTCGGCTCAGCTCGGTAATGGGTTTGGCATATTTCGAGCCGGCTCTCAAGTCGGATTATCGAGCCGGCTCGCGAGCCATCTCCAAATAATTGTGTTTTTTTTTTTTTATTCAAATTTTTTTTTAAAAATTCGCTGGGCAGCAACTGGGCATCTGATTGCAATGTTTTAAAACTCGACCCAGCCCGACCGGTTGAACCGGTTAAACCGGGACCCGGCCAGTCAGCCGGGTCGGGTGAGCTATATAACCGGCAAAAACACTTTGCCTAGTTTGACCCGCGGTTGGACTAGGGTACTGTAGCACCCATCGGTCCAACCGGTAGCTTTACTATAAACCGGGTCAAGCAAAATCCATTAATACAAATTACAAAATTTTAAAAATAAAAATATTAAATTTAATAAATTATATTAACTACATAGTACACACTTAAACAGTATCAAGTATCAACATTTCCCCCCATTTCACGCACTTTCCTCTTTCGTCTGAACTCTTTCATCTAAACTCCTCTGAACCATTTTGCATTTTTAATTTTTCATCATCCACGAACTCCCCTTCACCAGTTCACTAACTTCACCGTGAATAGCCTTCACCGTCACCAGTTCACCGTGGAATCTCGTCGTCTCCCCTTCACCATTTCGCGATCTGTTCTCACTCCTCTCTTCACCACCGATCTGCTCGTTTCTTCCGTCACCGTCTCTCTGAAAGCTACACCATCGTTGTCATCTTCTTCTTGCTCAAGAACTGACGAACTGTGGGCAGTCGCGATCTCTTCTTCTCTTCTGCAGTTCTGCTCTGTTCAGTGTTCAAGTGTTCGTCCGTCAGTCGAGCTCCACATTGATTTCGTCTCTGCTCTGTTCAGTGTTCAACGGCAGCTCGTCTTCAGTCTTCACCAACACCAGGTATTGATTTCGTCTCTGTTCCAAGTTTCCAACTATGTAACTTATTATTGTTTTTCATTTTTCGTTTTTTACTACAATGTTTATACTTATAGAGTTTATGCTTTTTTAATTGGAAAGAAACTTTATAGAGTTTATGCTTTTTTAATTGGAAAGAAAGCAGTTGAGGAAGATGGACATGACTTAAACTAAGTTGGGTTTGGTTGGAATAATGGAAATCTTGTGAAAAAGAGAGATAAAAATGAATTGTCATGGGTATAAATTTATTGTGTTAAGCAAATAAAGCTTTACTACATTTATGAAAATTCAATGAGGAAGTAGTGTTGCGCAATTCACTTGTATTTTTTGAGCTCCATTTGAGTGCAGAAGTTTGGAAAATTAGTTACAGAAAAAAGGGTTTAAGCCACAACTACGCTCTGTCTTGTAAACAAAGGCTCTTGGCTATTTATTACTAGCTGAAGTTTTAAAGTCTAACCTACTTTTGATGAAAGCAACGCATAAACTTTATGAATAATAAAAAATGATTTGAATATTTAATTTTGCTATTTCAGGAGTTGTTACAAGAAAATTACATATGATCCTATTGATTATGAGAGTATTGATAAAACTGAATGGTGGATAGTTGATGAAGAAGAGGAGGTTGGTGAGCTTAATTATGATGAATTGGAACAATCGTTATATGGAGAAGGAGCTATTCCTGTAGATGGTGGTGAATCTAGTGATTACCCTTCTTATTATGACTCAACAGATGCTTCAGAAGGTTATTCAAATTTTTTTAAGCAATTTCAATTTGGTATTAGCTAGTTTATATTCAATTAGTTTAAATGGGAATATTTAACTTATGGTTTTTCTTTTTTGTTAGAATTTTTTGTAGATGATGTCGCCGATGTTAATAATGATGACGATCATCCATTAGGTGGTGTGTGAATTGTCAATTTTAATTGAGGATGGGATGATGGATTGATTGATTGAAAACCATTTGGTGAAAAACAATTTTTGTTAGAATGTTGAAATGTTGAGTCGTTGACTTGAAAGTTGGAAACTTGAAACAACTATTATGTTATTTTTCTTCATTCATTTTGTTATTTTGATTTGTATTATTGATATAATGATGTTTGATGATGTTTTGCTATGGATTTTTTATTTTGGAGTTTATGATTTGGACTTTGGAGTAAATTTGGGAAAGGAAAGTATTCTGTGAACAGTAACTTGATGACATCATCATGTTGATGTCATCAAGTTACTGTTCACCGGTTGTTCAACCGGTTAAACCGGTCGACCCGAGACCCGATCCTCTTGCCGGGTTTTATCCCAGGTCGGTTTTTAAAACATTGTCTGATTGTCTGAAATTCAAATAAATGTAAATCATAAATTCAAACCCAACATTCTCTTCAAGAAACCATTCCGGACGGCAGTATAATCTCCCCTAACATCAACAATATGCTTTTGCCCTTTTGCAACACAACTCAAATTTCAGAAATTAACCGAGTGAAATCTATTTTTAAAGGCAATTCAAAATAAGAAAGTAGTGAAACATCAACTACAAAGAGCCACAATTTTGCCAGATAATCATGGGGAGTTTGGGAAGTGCCTCTGGAAAATGTTGTCAAATAGTTAAAAGCTAAAAGCTGTAAGCTCTACTATAGTGTCTAGCTGAAACCAATAAAAATGCTTTTAGAAAAGTGCTTTTGGGAGAAGCACTAGATAATTCTTTTATTTATCTCGTGGCAACAAACAGCTCTTAAAGAGTAAAGTGAGTTTTAAAAAGACCCTTAATAAACATTTTCAGAAAGGTACACTTAAGCACTTCTGCTTAAAAAAACACTTCCTTCAAAATCAATTTCAAACCCAGCTCCACAAAATTAACCCAAAGCCACTTTTGAACATTTAAAAGCACTTCTGGCAGTTCCCAAAGCACTCTCAAGTCCAACACACACTATACTTTTGGCTCTCAATTAGCACAACCAGCATTCAAAAACAACAAAACCTTAATTATTTCAGCTCCCACAAAAAGGAAAAAAATGTCCTTGCTCTAGATATCACATATGTCACTCATACCCACAAAAAAAAAATTCAGATCTAACGAAGAAACCCCCTACTCACCAATTAAAGTCCGACGAAAATCCCACGAAGATGATGACGAACCGATGAAGAAAATTCAAATCTGATGAAGAAGATTCAGATCCGACGAAGAAGATTTAGATTTGACGAAGCTCGTGTGAAGAAGACGAAGTTCCGACGAAGATCCAATGACTATCCGACGAAGATCCAACGGCTGCTGAAGGTCCGACGAAGATGAACAATATCACACGAAGATCTCGCGAAGCTGACGAAGATGAATAAGATCTGGCCGAAAATCATTACTTTGGGAGGAGTTTGATTCAAATTTTACGGCAAGGGTTCTAGTGTTGACGGATTTTTCAATATTTGGGGATTTTAATAATGGGGGCCATTTTGTTATTTTTGAAAACTTGTATTGCATTATTTTTAATTAAATCTCAATAGTTCAGAGATTCTCTAAAAAACCCCCGCTATTTCGGGCCAGGCTCAGCTCGCGAGCCTAACGAGTCGAGCCGTGTATGGCTCGAACTTGGCTCGTTTTGTCTTATGAGCCGGCTCGTTATCAGACAAACCGAGCCGTTAACAAGCTTGAGTCGAGCCGAGCCGAGCCGGCTCGATTCGTTAAGCAGCCCTAAACGGGGGTCCATTTACTACGGATGGGCGTCCCCTTTAAAGGACGCCCGTCCATCAATAAAATAAAATAAAAAATTCTTATAAAAATTAAGGACGGCCGTTCATAGGTTGTGGACGGCCATCCCTTATGTAAACAACAAATAGACAAATCTTGACTGTTTGATTCGACATCATTCTCTCAGGTTGAAAGGTGAGAAATTTCTCTGTTTCTAAACTACAAATTTAAATAGATAATTTGCCATCCTGATTGCATGCATCTTTAAAGCCTCTCGTTCTTCTCTTACAATGCAGTAGATGAACTGGAGGAGGAAGCAGGCATCAAGAAACATCATCTGACAGAACTCCTCGTTGTTGAACTTGGCGACGGTGCTTTGGTCAGTGTAGCATCGTTTTGCAGCTTCCGCCACGCGCTTGACCTTCTGATACAACTCTTCCAGCAACTTCAAGTCCCCATTTACATACTGGCGCCCCATTGTGAGTTTGTGCTGCTGCATTAACTCAAGCCTGGGATTTCCAAAGTGGTAAGGACCGATTGAAACCACCAGAGAATCATAGCAACCACTGTTTTCTTTAACCTCATGAAGCATTGCTGGAACTCTCTCTATCTTCGTCCGGATCACCTCATTCTGATTCTTGAAGCTTTCTCCATTCACGATATATTCAAGCCACTTTTTTTTCATTCTCAGAAACGGCAACTGCTGTATTGTCACCATTTATAAGGACTACAATATTCTCTAATGGAGTCTCACCACCACCTGCTAGGCTGCTGGAACAGGCTTCGCCTTCCCTTTCTCCCATTATTCCTCTCTGTAATTAAAACTACACAAGTATGGTTTTGTAATGTGAGTTAATGCAAATTGATTAAATAAGTCCTGAGATTATAAATTTAATGAAACATACCAAGCATCTCAACTTTTCCTAGTCATCAAGCTTGGAATTGCTGCCAACAGCAAGGATGGTTCTGGACCTCCTTTCTCACCCACTCGATTCTCTGGTAAACCTGCAAAACACAAATTCACCATTCTCTAATTCCCAAAAATTATTGCGTCCTGCTTTTCAGTCTAACCTTTGAATATAATACTGGTTGGGTGATTTTTGATTACTTGATTTGGTGTTTGTACGTACAGATTATTAATGGGTGATCAAGATAGAGAGAGAAAAGAAGAGTTTTTCTTGGAGGATGATTCTGATGAAGACGACATAGAAGAGAATGGCAATAAAGATAATAGTGGCTCTGGTTCCGATGAAGACGATATTAACGGAGACGAAGATGGAGATAAAGGCTCTAATCCTGCTACTTTCTCTTCTCACCAATATCATACGATAATGCATTCAATCAGGATGGCAAATTATCTGTTTAAATTTGTAGTTTAGAAACAGAGAAATTTCTCACCTTTCTGCCTCATTTGTCCATTTGCTGTTTACATAAGGGACTACCGTCCCTTAAGTGTGGACTGTCGTCCATACATAATGGACGGGCGGCTCGTCCAAACTTAAGGGACTCCCGTCTACAATTTATGGACGAGCGTCCAAATTTTTTATTTTATTTTTTAAACAAAATTAAGTTTGGACGGACGCCCGTCCAAAATGAAGGGACGGCCATCCACAACCTATGAACGGCCGTCCTTAATTTTTATAAGAATTTTTTATTCTATTTTACTGATGGACAAACGTCTTTTAAATGGGGACGCCCGTTCGTAGTAAATGGACCCCCGTCCATATAATATGGACGAGAGTCTATGTAAGTGAACGACCGTCCATATTTGATGGACGGCTGTTCACTAAAAAAATATTTATTGTTTAATCACGTGTCTGAATTGCTGGTGTGAGTCGGGAGACATGTAGGCCGGTATACATTTTTGGTGTAAAAACCCCGGTGTTCGTAGCTTTATTGGGCATCGGTGGCCCATTAATGTCAAAACTTTTGACTATAATGAATAAAGCTATAATCGGAATTTAATCAATGGAAATAATAAACTATGATGTTACCCTACCCTACCAATTTAATTTCCCACAACTTGCGATGAAACCAGCTGGAAACTTTAAAATAATTATCTGCAAGAAAATTAGATATTGAAAGCAAATATAATTCTATATTGATCTGAGTTTTACTTGAATAAAATACATGATTATGATTAATGCTAAAACTTCAAATAGAATAATTTAGGTAATATTTACTAACCTGTAGTAGTATAAATTTTAACAATTTACTAATAATCCATCGGAAGGGTTTTTGTTATTTTAAAAATCTAAGAAGAATTTTTATTATTATATTATCTCTTAAAATAATTAATATCATTAAGTCTACCAACAATGAAATTACACAATTCTCAATTATATAATAATTGAATTGAAATAACCACTCTTGGATGGTCGGGTGATCAATTAGGACTCTTGGGTGTATTACTTAAGAGGTCTTGAGTTTGATTCCCTCGGTTGCTAATAAGGGATGCCCATCGAGAGTTTACTTGATACTTAACTTTAGGCCACGGGAGATCAGAACTCAATCCTTAACTTCAGGCCTTAGGGGATTAGCAATCGAGGGTTTAGTCGATCCTTGGATTCAGGCCCTGGGGGATTAGTCGCATTGCGCATAAGCTATCTTGGCCACCAAAAAAATTGAATGGGAATGATGAGTTTTAAACCATTACATCAAAATAAACCATTAGTGAACAAAATGTTCATTCTCATTCAATCCTAGTAGTTTTTTTTAATGTTTTTAAAGTTGGGATTTAAAGAAAAGATTAGCAACTGGGAGTTTAGTTGAACTCGATCCTTAACTTCAGGCCAGGGCATTAGCAATTGGGAGTTTAGTTGATCTTTAACTTCAGGCTCCAAGGGATTAGTCGAGTTGTGCGTAAGCTGACCCTTACAATCCCGATCACTAAAAAAAAAAAAAAAAAAAAACTAAATGTAAATGATGAGTTTTAAACCATTATATCAAAATAAACCATTAATGAACAAAATATTCATTCTCATTCAATCCTAATAGTTTTTTTTTTTTTTTTAAATGTTTTTAAAGTTGGGATTTAAATAAATTCTTGTGAGTATTGTCGTGAAAGGTTTTTGAGGAATTGCTATTGTTGAAATTAGTGAGGTGGGTACTCTCATTGACATTGATGCCATTCAAATTCCAATTCGAAGCTGGGGCGAGGATGAGACTAACTCTGTCCCTGGCTCAACTTGCCATTGGGGCATTGCTTTTGGGCCTGGGCCCGCCATGTTCCCCGATCAATTCGGGGAATCCCCACCTCGTTCGAGGCAGGAAACATGCCCATCCTGATTGGGATTATTTTGTTAAATTTTAAACTCTTATTGTGATGGGGTGTTTTATTAAATTATCAAATGTTAGGGGTTAAAAGTAATACTCTGAATTATAATAATAATAATATTATTATTATTAAGAAGGAACGACAATTTAGTAAAAGCTTCTCCAGATAATCTATTATTCCTCTTAACCAAATATATTAATTATTTGTCCCACCAATTTATTCCAAACTTACCAAACATATTAATATAAAATTTCCCAATAATTTTCAAAGTAATATATAATGGTGGAAAATTGACCCGCCCGACCGCGGCGGGTCACTGACGCCATTTCTTGGAAATTGGCTGGCCCAGCCAGGCCTGCCAACCCTAACCCGCTGGGTTAGGCTGTGGGTCGGGCCAGGTTAGCCCCTATTTTTATTTTTATTTAATTTTGTTTTATTTGTTTAGTTAACTTTTCAAATGAATAATTAATAATTTATAAATAAATAAATATAATTATTTTTAGTTAACTTTTCAAATATCAATAATTAAATTAAATTAAATTTTTGTTGTTGTTAACATTTCAAATATTAATTCAATTTTAATACAATAAAGTTGTAATATAAGAAAAATTAGATTTATTCATTTATCAAAAAATAAAATAAGAAATTACAACAATTACTACCTCGTTAAAAACCTCACCAAGAAAAGCCCAATGGGACAAAAAACTTGATAAAAAAAAAAAGAGTGTAATAATTGACAATTAATTTACAAGTTACAATTTACAAAACAACTAATTTGGAGGTGGTTGACTAGGACCTTCCTCATCCGTATCATCTACATTACAATATTGAAATTATTCTATTAAAGTATCGTCGACAACCTCGTATTGATCTTGATGGCGTGACCGTTCTCAATCTTGAAGACATGTGAGGACTTCAATCATTTTTTAAGAAAGTTTAGCCCTCCTTTCATTTAAAATTCTTCCACTTGCACTAAATGTTTGTTCGGATGAGACGGTTGAGACAGGAACAGCGAAAACATCTAAGGCAAGTCTTGATAATACTAGAAAAATACATTTTCTGACTTTCCAATAATCTAAGACATCAATGTTAGGTCTTTGTTGTGGATCTGCTGGTAACATTTCGGGGGTTGCTAAATATTGCTAAAGCTCATTACTCTCTAACTACATGGAGGACAGTATATTAGTTGTTGTTGGTGGTGGTGGTGCTTCTGAAGAGGAGGATGTGCTTCATATTCGGGTCCTCTTCAGCCTATTCAGTGCATTCCAAGAGTAGAGGTTTTCATTTGTTTCTTCTGATGCAACTTCCTTGGATGTTTCGCTTCTTTGCGGGTTTCCATACCTGTTTTCATATTAGAAATATACATCTGCAAGAGAATTTGTGACCTCTCCTATTTGATTGGCATATGCTTCGGTTTGTAAATTTTCACATAAATGGTCAAAACCATTTTCTAAACCTGCTAATTTAATTCTAGGATCAAATATAGCACCTAAACAATAAAGAAAATGAATGGGTTGCCAATATTTAAAAAAAAAAAAAAAATTCCATTGCCTTTATTGGTGCCTTTAAAATTTTATTGTTTTTGTTTTTTATAAATAACTCAGAAATTTTTATAATTGTATGTATTATCAATGGACTAGTAGAATAATACACACCAGAAAGTTGTAAAGTGGATTGGTAAAAAATTTTAAGAAAAGAATGAAATATTTTAGCTATATGCCAATCAGTTTCTACCAAATAATGAGGATCTCTATTATTTGCTACAAAATAACTAATTATATTAGCATAAGGTAAACATGAATCAAACATTAAATAAATACTATTACATCTAACAAGAATATCTAATGCAAAAGTTCTAGGAGACATATTTGATTTTATACAAGCATCTTGAAATTCAGCATTTCTTGTATTACTACTAGTAATCCAAGCTAAAGATTCTCTAATTCTATCAATATTTTCTTTAATTGTTTTCATNTATAGTAGTCAGGTTTCCCAAACTTGGGGAGGTTATGGTGTGGTCTAACTCCTCATCCAAAGTTTCTTTCTTCTCAAAGATCTCCTCTAAATTATTGCAATTATATATAACTATTTCTTCCAAACAAATAAGGCTTTGGAGTAGAGTTGGTGAAAATAGTTTTATCAACTTATAGCATGACCAAAGTTGTACTCTCTTCAAGCTACAAAGGCTTATGGATTGATGATGGTCACCATTCCATATATGTGACAACTCTGGCAAAGAATTCAAGCTTAGATACTCTAACGATGAGAGTAACTTGGCTTCTCCCTCTACAATCTTAATATCTTTACAATCAAATATATACACCAATGATTCACAAGATGTGATATGAAGATACTTCAATTCACTGAACCCTTCTTCAACTAGGTTATGGCTAATACTCTCTAAATTATGAATTTTCTCTAAACGTAGCCACTCGATTCTTTTGAGCAAACCTTTAACCCAATCATGTATTTTTGAAATGTTGGTTTGTGAGACATGCATATTTCTTAAGTATACACTCTCATCCAAATAATCAAAATATTCACTAGAACCTATTCTTAATTTAAAGTTGGACAGATTATTTTGGAATACCAACAATTTTGGTGAGAGGTCAAGGTTTGAAATAGAAATCTCTAAATGAGTCAATCGGGACAAGGCTTCTAACTCAACAAGATTGGCATTGCTTTTCAAATTTTCACTTTCATATTCCCATTGCCAAAATCTATTAATGTACAACTCTTCTAACTTTTAAAAAAAGGATATAACACCACGAGGTATTAGTGTTAACTCCCAACAATTATTCAAATCTAATAACCTGAGATTACTTAATTGGCTAAAGGAAACAGGGATCTCTTGAATAGAAGATCTAGAAAGGCTAAGAATCTCTAGTTTACTTAGACCTCCAATCATTGATAGGTCACCCAACTTGCAACCACTAACATACAATGTTTTAAGATTTGAAAGAAATGAAAGTGAATCAGGCAATGACAAGAGCGTGAATCCACTCAAGTTTAAAACATTAAGATTTTTCATTCCTTGAAAGAAATTCTTAGGAAAAAAAATCTCAAAGAAATTCTCAGGAAAAAAAATCTCAAAATTGCCTTGCAACATCAAAACCTGTAACTTTGGGCATTCTAACTCATTAGGTAGCTCTATAGTATTATTTGACATTAGTGAGATACATGTGAAATCTTCAAATGTATCTATATTTGTCCACTCTCGTAGACCAATGCCAGCTTTTACCAAGAATTGGTAGTTGTATTTAGGAGCTATGTTCAATGCGAAATCCCGCACTACATCATGCATTTTAACATACTTTTCACCATCATCATCATCATCAATTAAGAGAAAGGAAGAAGTGATGGTACTTACAATAGCATGAACTCTATCTCTGACATCTTCTATTGTCTCATCAACTTTAAACCACCTTTGACCAATCGCGTATCTCACTAAAACTTCAATTGGAATTTCGTAATCCTCTGGAAATAAGCTACAAAATAAGAAAAGTGATTTTGACTCCACTTTTTCTAGATAATGCAAGCTCAGCTCCAAAGATGAAAATAAGATCCCCTCCACGCCTGGGATGTCAGATGGGTTGGACTTTTGAAGTTGTCGGGCCGCGTTTCTCCACACATGCTTGTTCTTGCCCTTTAAAGCTCCCGCTATTATCACAATTGCAAGTGGCAAGCCACCACAGTTGGCAGCTATCACTCTGCAATAGAGTTTATGTCAGAATTTCGACATTCGAGTCGACAATCTGCTGAAAGTGCCCAGATTCTTGTTTTGATAAAGTTTCAACTGTATTATCTCCTGCACTCCATTTGATTACATACGTTTTGCTTCGAGAGGTGTGATAAAATTTAAAACCTCATGGTCACTCCCAAAAGGAATACCAATCTCATCCAATTTGATTCTTTCCCAAACAGTACTAAAATAATGAGGATCTCCTGCTTCTTGATTATCCCATAGGAAACTTGCTCTTGCTTTTCAGAATTAGCCGGCAAGAAGTTCGTTGCACTAACACGTCAGCATATCGCCTTGAATCTTCATAATACTAGGGGTTGAGAGAACAACCGCCATCACTTCAGCACATACATCTTAGCTTCTTTTACATGTTGGTGATTTCTTTAACTAGTGTGGTTTTACCCACACCCCCCTACATATTCCAATTGTGCTAACCTTAGATCATCAATTAACGCCTTCATAACTTTCCTCTTGATGAATTTCTAGATTCGAAAGGGCCAGAATAAATACTTTAGAGACGATATAATCCAGATGGAGGAGCAGGACAAGACACGCTCTCAAAGTTTCCCACTTCCTGGAGGTAGTCAGAAATCACCAGAGTATGCTTCTTTCCTCCTTCTGAATGATAAAGTGGTTTGAGATTAATGCACCACCCTTTGAGGCACCTCTTGTGGCTTTGTCTTCCTCTCAAAAAACTTTTGAGCTTTGTGGAAATATTGTCAACTTCAACTATCCAACTTTGAACATAGGAGGAAGATTTCTCCATTTCTTAGCAAATTCGATTTTCTTTTGCACCATGTCTCTGCCATCTCCAGCTTCTTATTGCTTTTTCAAGTTTTCAACATTGTTGTTGTAATGAAACAAGTAACCAAGTTGATCACCAGCAGCTGCGAACCAGCACTTTCCAACTCCACAGTACTTGAAGAAAGAAATTCCATGGCTTTTTTTTTTTTTTTTTTTTTTTTTTTGTACTAAGTACTCTTTGAAGGTGAGGAAGGACAAAGGATTTGAAGGAAAGGTTTTTTAGAGAAATTTAGTGGCTTAGTTTGCAACAGAGAGGAGGACACAAACACAATCGGATGAAGAAATTAATTAAAGAATGAATAATTGAATGTTGTGAAATGATAAGAACAAACGGAAAAGAAGTAAATGATTTCAAGCAAGGTGAAAGAGAGAATTCTATTTGAATGATTGAAGGTGAAAGAAGGATAAATATAAGCAAAGGGATTGTAGGAGAGATTTGTGAGATAGTTGTAAACAGAGGACGAATGCAATTTGAGAAATGATAAGAATAAGAAAGCACAAATCAAAAGGAGGAGGAGTATATAATGAAATAAGAAAAGAGAAAAATTTGAGCAAAGAAAGTGATTTTTTGAAGAAGGAAGCATGTAATTCATCTTCTGCCTTGCTGTCAAGCCTACTTGGTTCCACCCTTATTAATTACAACATATATTTCTTTACTTTTATAACATGTTAATGTGTTAGAATCTACATTAATTTATTCTATAAGAAATGTCTTTGGAAAAGAATTCAATATTACACTGAACATGAAAATACAATTAGTGGGTGTAAAAACAAATTGCTACACAATCAAATTTTACGTATAAAATAATATATAAGTATAGCAAGATATATATTTAAAATCTACTTCATTAACTCCTGTGTTAAATTACTTGATAATATATTTTTGCGTCTGAAATGATAAAAGTAAAGAAAGAAAAGCACAAAAAGAAGAAGAAATATTTGTATGAAATAAGAAAAGAGAAAGGTTGCAGCATAAAGCAAAGAAAATTAAATGGGGTGAAGAAGGAATGTAGTATGCATCTTTGAGTGAAGAAGGAAGGTATATATGATTTCAAGCAAGGGTATTTAGGAGGACGAACGGCAGAATAAGAAAAGAGAAAAGTTTGAGCATGAAAAAGTGATTATTATGAAGAAGGAAAGCATGTAATTCATCTGAAATTTTTGAATGATTCCATCCTCTGCCTTTGCTGCCAAGGCTGCTTGGTTTCACCTTGTTACAACATCATTCTTTACTTTTATAACATGTTAATGCGTCAAAATCTATGGACATGTCAGGCTGCTTGGTTTCATCACAATGTTGCAAGTTATTGGATGCTGTCTATTATATGTAATGTACTGATTGTGTGTAATAGATTTCTTCTGTACATATTGATTGCTCTTCTTGAGGACAATAATATTTCACATAATTTAACTATGTAATAGATTTGCTTCAGTACATATGGACGCATTGATTTGAATACCTATCATGTTATAAAGAAAAGCAGTCTTGGGGGTGAAGGCGAAGATTGAATCATTCATTTCAAGATGCATTATGTAATATAACCTTCCTCTTCATGCCATTTGCTTCTTTGCTTTATATGAAGTGCAACCTTCTCTTTTTCTTATTTCATAATAAAATGTCCTTCTTTTTATGCTTTTCTTTTCTTCATCATTTTATAACACAAAAATATATATCAGAGTAGTTTAACACAAGAGTTAACATAATATATAGGGGCGCGGTCAAGATTAACTCTATCTAGGCCCGACCCCCCATTCGAGGATAACTCTGTCAGTGGGATTGGGTTTTTCAGGCAACCGATTCCGTCAAGTATTTTTGCCAAACTAACATGAGCAGTAGTACCAATACCTTAGCAAATATCAGAAAGGTCAATAATAATTAAAGTAAAATGTATAGGTAGAAAATCAAAATTGAGCAAAAGCTTAAGGGCGTTGGGCAAATTAATAATATTGAAGGGATTTTATTACAAAACATAATGTCCAATTTAATTCTATTCTTGAAAAAATAGTTCTCTCCTCTTTCTAAGTCAAAAAAAAAAAAAAAAGAATCAGTTCTCATAATTTGGGAGTGCCGCGGTGCACTATTAGTATCTGCATTCAAAGCGCTAGTTAAAGCTTATTTCAATGTATAATTATAATTCACTAAACAAAGGAATAAAATACTTAACATCTCTTTTACAAACAACTTCCCAGAATGCTTATCACGAGTTGATCGATCGAGACTGGGAATTATTGCAGGACTCTACAATCTTGATAGTCCGGAAATTAGGGATATGAATGTGTTGTGACGTGGCCTCGAGCAGATGAGTTTACAACATCGTCTTGTACACTTTACAAATAAATTAGTAATCTCCTCTCCTGCTGCTGGTAGCTCACTTGTAAATCATCGTCGTCGTTTTCAAATGTTGCACGTAGTTCATTATACTCGGGATTAAAGCAGCAGCTAAATGCAGATGCTTACAACTTCAGCCTTGGACTACATTACATAAAGCACTGAAAAACCCCAGTAGTTGCCCAACAATAGACATAAATTGTAATGACAATATTGAATCAATTCTGAGACGAGCGAATATCAGGTTATAAGTAAAAACACTTGAGAAATGATTGTGTAAATTATACCTTGAAAGTAATACCAATCATCATAATAATGGGTTTGAACTTTTTTCCTCTAGCTCTTCCAGATTTGCAATTCTTTCCAGGGTAGTAATTCCTCAGCCATTTTTTCCTGTAACATACACAAGAAAATGGAAACAAATGAAAAAAAAAAAAATGAATGCCCTTCTTCATCGAGTAATATATTTTTAAGCCTGCTCACCGAGCTCAAAAAGTTTACAGTGGCCCATGGCTGGGTCCTAAAATTGAACTCAAATTGTGGCCTAGTTTTGGAAATAATAGTTACACTCATGACCTTTTATTTCAGAGTAGTGAGTAGAATCCCAAAAGCATCACTGAGTTTTTACTGTCTTATATAGGCAACACCGACCCACTGAGAAGCAACAATAAAGATCAATATTTTCAACTTTGTGGGATGGTGGAGATGAAGAGCTGATGTGATGTCAAAGAAACAAATTTAGTTAATGAAACAGCATAACGTTGATATGAGAAGAAAAAATACTTTCAAAATTAGAAAGAATCAAAAGTAGGATAAAATAAATTGGGTGTGGACTAAATCACAATGTATGAAGGTTTTATATGCTCTTTCCAACTAATAAAACGCTTTTATTAAAATTCTGTAATTACCATAAATAATGCATATAAAGCATGCTTCCCGCCATATAAATCTACTTATCTCTAAACCTATGATTGTGAAAAAAATAAGATAATTAAATTAAACTAGACGGACCTTGGAGATAGCACGCTCCAAATTCAATAGCCTCGCTAGCCGCTTCTGCAGTGTGAGTCTGCCCCATAACTATCAAAGCATTTATGTAATCAGGATCCTCATCAGCGCCCGTCCGTCATCAAAGTTAACACTTAGGGCAACAAGCTTAATCGATGTTTTAATAAAATAAAACTACAGAATGCGGAGGGAAGGAAAGGAGGCATAAGAAGGAGAAGTTACTGCAAAAAAGAATTTGCTCTTCTTTCTGTACTTTTGAGAAGTGTTTGACTGAACTGTCCAAAATCCAAACAACAAAGATTGAAGACAACATGTCACAACCCTACGTTCAAATTGTAGTTGAGGTTCCGAGGTTAGTACTTACAGCTACCAGCTCTTTAGGGGTTAGGTCCTTGACAGATATTTTGCATTGCTTGCAGGGAAATCCAAAGTTTTTCAGGACTATCAATTTCTTCAGATTTTTCCAGGGTGATGATAAGCATCCTTGTCAGGTGACCCCAACTTTGTGCGAACAGCAGGATATTTGAGGGATTATGATTTCACACACCAAACCAACAAAACATATCACACATAGGAACAAATTCTTTCCAAAAAAGAAAATTGCAATAACACCTGAATCATACAAATTGCAATAACAACCGATCATAATAAATGTGCTATTAGTAACCCAATAGACTAACCAGCAAATCAAGGTAAATAAATTAATGATTATACACAGCACAACGTCAGGGGAACTTCCCTATCAAACACTAACCTTTCTGATAAGGGTAAACCAGCAATTAGAAAAAGAAATTAAAATGAAATAGATAGCAGTGTTTTCACATCCAATAGGCCCTTGCATTACAGTATTTATGTATCAACTTTTGCCCATTCAGCCGGGGATGAGGTAACATATATGAACCACTTAGTTTGAATGGTTCCTAAAATCAATTATGTAATAGGAATCTATCCTATGAGCTTAAATTCTGAGATAATGATTACTCAATAAACTGTGGACACAATACAAGAACAAATAAATTTCACTGTGAATCTCAATAAACAATAAAAATATCCAAGAAGGTAAGCTAAAAGGGAAATCTGATTTAAAATCATGGAACAAAATAAAGGTAGCGTCTAGACATCCAAAATATCTCTTGTAATACGCAATAAGGAAGATAAATAATTTGTACTAAATATGGTATAAATATTACAGGGGAAATTTTATGCCATTCTTATCTCTCACAATTGACGTGAACATAAAATTAGACAGTAAAAAATTTAGAATTTACTAATATGCAGTAAGCAAACCTAAACAAAACTGTTCGCAACTCTTTTGTCGATAAGCCATGCATCGCTTCTTGTCTTTCAAGTGATTTCCTAAAGAAATCTGGATAATAAGATGACCAGCAAAATTCTCATAATATGTAATATTAATTCACAATAACCACCCCCCCCCCCCCCCCCCCAAAAACAAAAAATAAAAATAAATAAATAACAGGGGACTCAGCTTGATAGGATTTAGGGAGTGTCTGCATCACAAAACTATACCCAGAAAGATGAAGGAACATAATAACTGACAAACCTGGTTTGAAAATTTAATCATTGATAGAGTCAAATACCTCAACATTAGAGGAGTGTAGAGCAGCTATCACTAGGAAAGATGGGGCCTAAAAGACCATGAGGGAATTCAGTCAAGTTCTGGAACCACAAAGTCCCACCAAATAAATTCCATGGCAGAGCATCATACATTCTATGCTCCAATAGCAAAATAACATCACATTCAAAAAAAAATATGAGGACATAAGCAGGGGAACGAAAGTAAAAAGATTCCTTCATGATGAGAATATAAAGATAAAACAGAGAACTTGGCACCAAATTAAGAATTGTAAATGTTTCATTCACTATAAAACTAAAGATGAGAACCAACAAAAATATAGAAATAGATGTGTAATTGTCATATGTCATCATTATAAAATTTATGCTGCAAGAAGCATGGCCAGATTGTATGGTTCAGAAACATATCAAGTCATTTGGAATCCAAAAAGAAGTAATAACAAGATTGGTAACCCTTAGATATAATCTATGAATACATAAAGACGATATTACTGTAGTAAGCATAATACATATATATTTATTGTTCTATACAAATATTTAAGCATGTTAGTGCCTTACACGATCAAACCCTGGATGACCCTCCATGACATTTTCTGAATTTGGTCACACCAAGAGAACACATGGGACCTGAAGAATTGAACAAAACACAACAAAATAAATAAGTACAAAATTATTCAACCAACTATATACTAGGCTACTGTTGCTAAAAGTTTCAGCCTAAAAGACCGAAGAAATACATCAAAATACCAAAGAATTAAGAAAAAAAAAAAAAAAAAAAAGCAAAGAAAGAAAATAGTACAGAAAAACTGGCCCTCTATATAGATTCCAGGCTTTGAATCTAACTCAAACTCCTCTAACCCAATCTACTATTCTTTCAGTTAGAAGATGTGAATTTCTTCTATGTCTGTGTGTCTTGGCTTGAGATGGGAGAGAAAGGTAAAGTTATTTACACAATATATATAGCTGTGTCACCTGGATGGACAAGGAGGCAAGGAACCACATAAATGAGGGACACCCAACTGTTTTGTTTCCCTCCGAAAAAGTGAAATTTGATCAATGAAATCCTTCCTGACGTGGTGGTGGAAATGGTGGAGGCACTATGAGAATGCATACGAGAGTAAAAAAAATTCATTGCAAATAAATATATGAACAACAATGAAAGGGAGAGGGAGAATGGCCTGCAAGATCACAGAAGAATGATAGTAGTACAACTGTTAATGAGGACGATGAATAGAATTACATACGACTCGCAACCTCGGAGGCAAGTCTGAATTACATAATTCTATGCAGGGAAAGAGAATAAATATCTCCACATATCAGACAATGTTAATAAGTACTGCAGCTCACTTGAATGTCTACCAAAAAAAAACACATGCACAACAGAAACAGAAACTTATACTGGTACATGGACCATTGTGTGCATAAATGCCCTACCAAACTTGACGGCATCAAAGACAATGATACAACTTGAGCATCAGATAGACGATTTTTTGGAAGAAACCTTCAATTCAAGGAAGAAATCATTCCTTCTCTTCTCCTTACGTATTGACCCCCAAAAACTACTTACTCTACTCCTTAACAAACAAATCATGGTCAAGAGTCTGTACATCAGATACAGGCTTTAAGGACACCACAATGCCCATCAGGTGAAGCAAAAAACAAAAAAAATCAACAATATTCTGCCACGCTCTACACTCAAGTTGGAAAATATGCCGACTAAACTTATTGTTAATAGTTCATGTAGCTGACAACCTCTCATTAATTATTAACAAGCCAGTAATCCCAGCATAACTTAAAAATTCCACAAATATAAAGGTTTTATAAATCCTAATCCAGATATCCTCTTCGGTCACTTTCGATATATGATATCACACCTTCAAGAAAGAAACTAGCATATAGTAGAATTTACACTACTGCATTTGTGTTTTCAAGTTTATTCTCTAGCGAATGTGTACTGGCAAAACTCCAAAGAACGGAAGTAACTAGAGCTACAAACAAATTGCAAGTGGAAATGAAAAAGCAGACTTACATTTAGGAGATAACTCTCCTATTTTCGCAGCTTAAGAAGCTGCAAAACAACAACAGAGAAGCAACGCAAGTCTGAATGCCAAAGTCGAAGTAGCAATAATTACCCCACTAAAGTCTCTTACACCAACTAATTAAAACAAAACATCTCAAGAGTGAATTCATTCACTACGAAAGGAAGTATAAAAGAATTTAAAAGAAAGAAAAAAACTTTCAAAGAGAGAGCAATTTTATAGCGCTTTGTGACAATTTCCACTTCATGAAACACATTTACACACAAAAGTAAGCTAGACAAGAGCAAGCTTTACCAAGGGAAGCCAGAGAGGTTATGATAAGCATCGAGCACCGAAATCAGAGTTTGAACAGAAGAATCGACTCTTCACCACTGCCAATCACTCGTCCCAAAAGTAACAATCTCCGCGGGATCGGCACGGGTCAGTGAACGAGTCGTGTCTACTGAACCGGAGTGGAAGATACGAGAACCACCGGCGAGTGCTTGAAGTAGGGTGACTCTGACGGTTTGGTGGTGGTAGTGTCGCGTGGAAGAGGTGGATAGAGCGGCGGTGCGTGAGGTGAGAGTGAATTCTTGTTTAGACTCTAATTTCAATCCTAAAATTTTAAAAAATGAAAAAAATAAAATTCTTTTTCAATTAAGAGATTCTAATTCAATTCCTAAAATTTTATAGGGTAACTTGTCTTAGGAAAATTTTGAAAGTGATTATGTACTTTAGGAAGGATTTTCAAATAAAAAATTAATTATGTAATGATAATTACTACAATACCCTAAAATTCAATATAAGGTATAAACTAATTTTTATGTGAATATTTTAATTGATAATTAAATATTGCTTTATTTTAAAAAATAAAAAATAAAAAAAGATCCAACAAGATTGAATATATCACAATCAAATGAATTACTAAGCAAATCAAATTATCACAATTTTGTGTGTTGTCACATAATATCGAATAAATAATTGTTTTAAACCATAATTTTACCATTTCACTCTCTACTTGAATCCAATTTCTGTCAGATTCGCCTATAAAAACAAAAACATTAAAATAAACACCCGTTGAACTATATTAAAATGTATAATTTCAAATATAGAATATAAAAAAAAAATTATCACACAGTAAGATAACGAGTTATTACACAACTATACCATTTCACTCTAACTTGAATCCGATTCTTGTGATTGCGTACAAAAACAATAGTTTATTAATAATAAACACCCCCTTGAACTTTATATTTAAAATGTATAATTTCAAATATAGAATATAAAAAATATCACACAATTAATATAATGAGATTATATTTAAATATATATTGAAAAAAACAATCACAAACTAGAAACATAAAGAAAATGAGAAAGAACAATCACATCCCCCTGGTTGTGAAAAAGATTGCATATAAAAAGGTCAAAAACATTACCAACGGCCAGTGGTAGGCATAATGTTGATAAGCTTATCATTATATCTCAAATCTAAAACATAGGATATGGTTACTTATTGATTTGAATGTCATATTTATTACATTAATTTAAAAAGTGCATCAATGAGAAGTCATCAATGCAAAATGGTAAAACTTACAATAAATTACAAGAGATGTAGCTCTTTCATATAGTATGTACCTGTTCAATGAAGTACTCTTGAACGCGACATTCAGGTTGCCATTCCAACGATAACCCCATTCTGAAAACACTTTGTTAAGCTTGGGTGTCACTTGCTCCATAAACAAAGGTCTTCATTTTTCTACATCCACATAACTCTAGCCTCTCCAATGCGGGTATTCATAATATGACTAAAGCTAAAACAAGTGAGGTTGTCTAGATATCTAAGTTCCAAGTAGTACAAAACTAGGAAACACTATCCTCTCATTGATGCTTCTTTTCTCCTTTCTCATTTGTGACAATTTCTGTATTGTTGAGCATTCCATAATTGAAGGCTTTTGAGCTTCACCAAACATTTGACAATGGAAGGGGTGAAGAGGTTTTTTAATTTAGCACAACTAACTATCTGTATAGAAGTTAGGTTTCCCAAACTTGGGAGGTTATGGTGTGGTCTAACTCTATCCAAAGTTTCTTTCTTCTCAAAGATCTCCTCTAAAATTACAAACCTTATCTATTTCTTCCAAACAAATAAGGCTTTGGAGAGTAGGTTGGTGAATAGTTTTAATATGCATGACCAAAGTTGACTCTCTTCAAGCTACAAAGGCTTATGGATTGATGGTCACCATTCCATATATGTGACAACTTGGCAACCAACCAAATAGATACTCTAACGATGAGAGTAACTTGGCTTCTCCTCTGAATCTAATATCTTTACAATCGATATAATACCAATGATTCACAAGATGTGATATGAAGATACTTCAATCACTGAACCCTTCTTCAACTAGGTTATGGCTAATACTCTTAAATTAGCAATTTTCTCTAAAACTAGCCACTCGGTTCTTTTGAGCAAACCTCTAACCAATCATGATTTTTGAAATGTGGTTTTTGAGACATTCATATTTCTTGTGTATCTCTCCATCCAATAATCATCACCGAAATCACTATACATTTTTTTAATTAATTTGGACAGGATTGGAATACCAACAATTTTGGTGAGAGGTCAAGGTTTGGAATATTAATCTCTAAATGAGTCAATCGGGACAAGGTTCTAACTCAAAAGATTGGCATTGCTTTTCAAATTTCACTTTCATATTCCATTGCCAAATCTTATAATGTACAACTCTCTAACTTTTAAAAGAGGGTATAACACCATGAGGTATTAGTGTTAACTCCCACAATATCAAATCTAATAACCTGAGATTACTTAATGGCTAAAAGAAACAGGGATCTCTTGAATAGAGATCTGGAAAGGCTAAGAATCTCTAGTTTACTTAGCCTCCAACCATTGATAGGTCACCCAACTTGCAAACCACTACACAATGTTTTAAGATTTGAAATAAATGAAAGTGAATCAGGCAACAACAAGAGCGTGAATCCACTCAAGTTTAAAACATTAAGATTTTCATTCTTGAAAGAAATTTCAGGGAAAAACTCTCAAATGCTTGCCACATCAAAACCTGCAACTTGGGCATTCCAAATCATTAGGTAGCTCCATAGTATATTTGACATCAATGAGATGCATGTAAAATCTTCACAATTATCTCTATTTGTACTCTCGTAGACATGCCAACTTTACCAAGAATGGTGGTTGTATTGGATCTTGTTTAATGCGAAATCCCGCACTACATCATGCATTTTAACATACTCTTCACCATCATCATCATCAATTAAGAGAAAGGAAGAAGTGATGGTACTTACAATAGCATGAACTCTATCTCTGACATCTTCTATTGTATCATCAACTTTAAACCACCTATGACCAATCGCGTATCTCACTAAAACTTCAATTGGAATTTCGTAATCCTCTGGAAATAAGCTACAAAATAAGAAAAGTGATTTTGACTCCGCTTTTTCTAGATAATGCAAGCTTAGCTCCAAAGATGAAAATAAGATCCCTTCCACGCCTGGGATGTCAGATGGGTTGGACTTTTGAAGTTGTCGTGCCGCGTTTCTCCACACATGCTTGTTCTTGCCCTTTAAAGCTCCTGCTATTATCACAATTGCAAGTGGCAAGCCACCACATTTAGCAGCTATCTCTCTTGCAAAAGAGCTTATGTCAGAAGTTTTGACATTTGAGTTGACAATCTCACTGAAAAGTGCCCAAGATTCTTGTTTTGATAAAGTTTCAACTGTATATATCTCCTGACACTCCATTTGATTACATACAGTTTTGCTTCGAGAGGTGATTAAAATTTGACAACCTCTATGGTCACTCCCAAAAGGAATACCAATCTCATCCAATTTAATTCTTTCCCAAACGTCATCTAAAATAATGAGGATCTTCTTCTTCTCCTTGATTCTCTCCCATAGGAAACTTGCTCTTGCTATTTCAGAACTAGCCGGCAAGTTTGTTACACCTAACATGTCAGCAATATCACTTTGAATCTTCATAATACTAGGGGTTTGAGAGACAACCGCCATCACTGCAACATCATACGTCTTAGCTTCTTTTACATGTTGGCTGATTTCTTTAACTAGCGTGGTTTTACCCACACCCCCCATTCCCCATATTCCAATTATGCTGACACTGTCACTATCAGTTAAGTCCTTCATAACTTGCTTCTTAATTGAATTTCTAGATCCGAAAGGGCCAGAAGAAAATAACTTCGATGACGATATAATTCCAGATGGAGGGGCAGGACAAGACACACTCTCAAACTTTTCCACTTCCTGGAGCCGATCAGAAATCTCCAGAGTGTGCTTCTTTGCCTCCTTACTGAATCGATAACGTTGTTTGAGATTAATGCACCACCCTCTGAGGCACCTCTTGTTGGCTTTGTCTTCATCTTCAAAAAACTGTTCAGCTTTTGCGGAAATGTTATCCACTTCTGCTATCCAGCTTTGAACCTCGGGAAAAATGTTTTCTCCATTGCTTTTAGCAGATTCTATTTTCATTTTCACCGTGTCTCTGCTATCTTCCAACTTCTTAGCTTGCTTTTTCAAGTTTTCAATGTTGTGGTTGTAATGAAACAAGTAACCAAGTTGATCACCAGCGGCTGCAAAACAGCACTTTCCGACCTCCACAGTAATTGAAGAAAGAAATTCCATGGCTGCAAAATGATGAATGATTGAGTGCTGTGAAATGATAAGAAGAAAGAAAAGCACAAAAGGACAAGAAGTAAATATATATGATTACTTGTTGTCTGCCATTTACATCATTAAATATATAATAATATAAAGAATTATTTTTTGATTACTTCTTGTCTGCCATTCACACCATTAAATATATAATAACACTAGTGCAATCAACTTTAAGAAAGTTTAAAGTGCTGACCATTTCATGAGTGAAGTTTCCGCGAAAGAGCCAGGAAATTTCCCATGCCTGACCCTTTCTTTCTCCACTTTATTATAGTATTGCTTTTTCTACCTTTCTTCAGTTTTTGTTGGATTGAATGTGAATATGATGAACTTTCAAGTCACTTTCAGGATGGTAAAGCTGGGCATCCGCGGCCCATCAATGTCAAAACTTTTATCAATGTCAAAATTTTTTACTATAATGAATAAAGCTAGAATCGGAATTTAATCAATGGAAATAATAAACTTTGTACGTTACCCTACCCTACCAATGAAATTTCCCACATCTTACAGTGAAACCAGCTGGAAAATTTAAAATAATTATCTGCAAGAAAATTAGATATTGAAAGCAAATATAATTCTATGTTGATCTGAGTTTTACTTGAATAAAATACATGATTATGATCAATGCTGAAACTTTAAACAGAATAATTTGGGTAATATTTTCTAACCCGTGGTAGTATAAATTTTAACAGTTTACTAATAATCCACTGGAAGGATTTTTGTTATTTTAAAAATCTAAGAAGAATTTTTATTATTATATCATCTCTTAAAAGAATTAATATCATTAAGCCTACAACAATGAAATTACACAATTCTCAATAATATAATAAAAAAATTGAATTGAAATAACCTATTCGAGATATGAGCCAGGTCTTAATAATGTGAAATAATATATAATGGTTTAGTTAGTTCTACTTCTACCTAATTCTTGTTGTCTACACAGACAGTAATTAACTAATGAATGAGTTGTGATGTTCATGTTCCCACCCATAACTTTTGCTCTTTTCTGCTCGGATCATCTCCTTGTATTCTGCTTGTCAGAGTCATCATAGTTGAAAACAAAGCACTCAGTAAATAAAGAAATAGAATGTAAATATGAAGTCGTCGTGTTTGGTGGATCCATGTATTATTTCAAATGAGATTAGCTGCCGAGCAGGTGATTGACTCCATCCCATTTATCATTTGTATTTGATGAGTAATGTTACCGAAGGATGCGCATCGAATGACATAACGTAATCCTGACCGTTGATTCATTATAAGTTAATATTAATCAACGGTCATGATTTTATCACGTCATTCGGTGTATGGATTCGATGTGTAATTTTCGGTAACTCTATCATTTTTATGTATTTGATACATTAATAGATCTATAAACTAATTATGTAACAGCACGATATAACTACATTAAAAGTCAATTTCATCACTTTGAGAATATTAATTAGGTCCATGGAATCATGAATGGCCATCGTTTGATGTACTTTTTTGGGTTTGAGCAAAAGGGGAACCGACTTACACCTACCTAAGGTTTTTCGTAATGATGATTGGTACCCAAAAGGTTTGAAAATGACAAATAGATACCTTCCGTCATGTGTTGTTAGTGATTTCTGTTTGCTAATAGTGAAAAGACTAAAATGCCCTTAAAAGTTTGATATTTTAGTTTTTTATTAATTAATGGCTAATCAACTTATTCAATTACGTAAATACCCACATCATTATACTGAATTAGGATTATGCCATCAAATAATTATGAGTTACTGAAATTTCCTATTGGATCTTCAAAATTTTGACTTTTATTTTAATTTTTTTTTTTTTAAATTGTTTTTGATTGTAGATGTGTTTTACCTGGCATCGGTAACGTACGGGATCTTTCCATGCATCGATTGCTTCGCTGTTCATCGGTAATATAGCTGTTATTATTCCGATCTCTATTTTTTTTTTCCTATTTAGCAAGCCTGATTGTAATCCTTTATTATTTTGTCTTCTTCAAAATGCCCCTTTGTTGCTGTTCCTCTTTAGAAATATACTTATTTGTTTTGCAATTCAAATTTTTTTTTCACATTATGTTTGTTCATTTTTTCATCAGGATTGAGTACTGGTGGCCTATTTCAGCTCAAAATTTTTAACTTCCACAGCAGGCCAATCCAAGGTAAAATGTTAAACTCCTTTTTTCATCACGTTAAACATTACTAATCACGCTAAGATTGTGTATTTGCAAGCGTAAGGGGAGGGAACTTAGAAATTTTCTTTTAACGATGACGAGCGTGAAAAGAATGTACCATTGGTTAAGATGCATGGGATTACATCAACTAAAGATGCTGCTATGGCAGCAGAAGCTGGTGCTAATTTAATTGGAATGATTATTTGGCCAAACTCCAAGCATTCGGTTTTGCTTGCAGTTGCTAACGAGATTTCAAAATTTTCAAGAGAATATGGGGCAGAGCCTGTTGGGGTTTTTGTGGATGATGATGCAGAGACGATGTTAAGAGCTGCTAACTGGGCAAAGTTTAAGTTTATGCAGGTATTTATGGTTTCCTGGTATTGAATTCCTTGGAACTTTTGATGGGAATCGACAAGATAACCATCTTTATCCAATAATACTTTTTTCTATGCTAAGCTGCTGCTGAATGAATTGCTAAGGTTATTATTGTTTTTCAATGCTAAACTGCTGTTGAATTGAATTGCTGAGGTTAATGTTGATTGTCTATGCTGAGCTGTTGTTGATTTGAATGATTGAGGTTATTGTAGAGATTCTCTGCTGAGTGTTTATGGGCAGAGTGTTTATGCTGCTGAGGAAGAGGGTGTTTGTGGATGATGATGCAGAGANTATATGATTTCAAGCAAGGTGAAAGAGAGAATTCTATTCGAATGATTGAAGGTGAAAGAAGGATAAAATATATGATTTCAAATGCAATTTGAGAAATGATAAGAATAAGAAAAGCACAAAAAGAAAAGTGATTTATATGAAGAAGGAAAGTATGTAATTCATCTTTGAAATTTTTGAATGATTCCATCCTCTGCCTTTGCTGTCAAGGCTGCTTGGTTCCATCCTTGTTTCAACATCATTCTTTACTTTTATAACATGTTAATGTGTTAGAATCTATAATTAATGTAGATATATGCTATAAGAAATGTCTTCGGAAAGAAAAATTCAATATCTATATTGAGCATAAAGAATACAATCAGCTAGGTATAAAATCAAATTTACTACACAATCAAATTTACGTATAAAATCATATAAAAATCGATCAACAATGTTTCAAGTTTATTTGATGCTGTCAATCAATATGTATTCTATTTTCAGCCTGAACATGAATACAAAATCAATTTTATATACATTCCTCTTCCATCTCATCAATCACTTAGAGATGCTTAGGCAAATTTATTCTTCTTTAAAATTACAATTTAGACCAATACCCTTAGTATAACTTTGATGTGATCACAGGATTGGTTTACAATTAATGTGTTTTGCAAATTTATAATTGATGTTACTAAGTTGCAGTTTTACCTTGTAGAATATTTATAAGTTTGATTATGATACAAAAGTATTAATTCCAAAGTACACAATTAGTACAAAAATTTCAATCTACTTAATCCTGAAGGAATTGTATAATTAAGGACAATTTTATTACAACAAATGAAATATATAAGTAATTTCATATAAGTATAGCAAGATATATATTTAAAATCTACTTCATGTTAAGTCTTGTATTAAACTACTCTAATAATATATTATTTGCGTAATGAAATGATAGAAGTAAAAAAAGAAAAGCATAAAAAGAAGAAGGAATATTTATATGAAATAAGAAAAGAGAAAGGTTGCAGCATAAAGCAAAGAAAAGTAAATGGTATGAAGAAGAAATGTATGTAATGCGTCTTGGAAATGAATGATTCCATCCTTCGCCTTCGCTTCCAAGGCTACTTTTCTTTTATAACATGCTTTTGTGTTAGATGAATCTTTAATGTATTCAAAATCAAATGTAGATATATTATATAGTTAAATTATGCAGAAATAATCTTGTCCTTAAGAAGAGGAAATCAATATTTATAAAAGCAAATCTACTACACAAACAATTTTATTATATTTTTTGACAGTTATATGACAATTTTCGAACAATAAAATGATAATGTTCATTCCAAAAATGGCAAAATCCAAAAGAGAAAAAAAAACTAAGTCAATATGTGTAAGCATCATATATTTGACAGTTATATGACAATTTTGAGCCATAATCTGAGACTGGTAACAATTTCGTGTAAATTATACAAGTTGATGTCTAAAATCATTAAACAATCTTTCAATATATTAATTAAACATTTAAGACAATAAGACCAATATGAACAACAACTTGAGTGTTTTTTGCTAGACCAAATCATCCAATTTAAAATTTGCGGATTTTGCATAGCCATTTTCTGATACATGCCTTTTTTTTTAGAAAAAAATGTTTTTCTAAACTGTTGGCCAGGTTGATGTTTTCACATTTGGCAATATTCATTAAAGAACTTTCTAAGAAAGGTTATTGACCATATCATCATAAATATATTTAGAAAAAAAGTAATCTATCCAACTCATCCTCAATCATTTTTTTGGCAACAAAAACAGAATCATTAAATCTTTACCATAATTGACCTTTCTTGTAATGTCTATGTTTTAAATTGAATTTAAAATAAAAACTTTAAAATTTACAAATAATTGTGTTTATTTCTTTTAAATTGTCGGCCGCAAAGATGCCAAGTGAGATTGTAAGGACAATTTGTAAAATTCTTATTCTTATAAGATGTCAATTGGCAAAGTANGAAAGGAAGAAGTGATGGTACTTACAATAGCATGAACTCTATCTCTGACATCTTCTATTGTCTCATCAACTTTAAACCACCTTTGACCAATCGCGTATCTCACTAAAACTTCAATTGGAATTTCGTAATCCTCTGGAAATAAGCTACAAAATAAGAAAAGTGATTTTGACTCCACTTTTTCTAGATAATGCAAGCTCAGCTCCAAAGATGAAAATAAGATCCCCTCCACGCCTGGGATGTCAGATGGGTTGGACTTTTGAAGTTGTCGGGCCGCGTTTCTCCACACATGCTTGTTCTTGCCCTTTAAAGCTCCCGCTATTATCACAATTGCAAGTGGCAAGCCACCACATTTAGTAGCTATCTCTCTTGCAAAAGAGCTTATGTCAGAAGTTTCGATATTTGAGCCGACAATCTCGCTGAAAAGTATCCAAGATTCCTGTTTTGATAAAGTTTCAACTGTAAATATCTCTTGACACTCCATTTGATTACATACAGTTTTGCTTCGAGAGGTGATTAAAAGTTTACAACCTCTATGGTCACTCCCGAAAGGAATACCAATCTCATCCAATTTGATTCTTTCCCAAACATCATCTAAAATAATGAGGATCCGCTCCTTCTCCTTGATTCTGTCCCATAGGAAACTTGCTCTTGCTAATTCAGAATTCACTAGCAAGGAGTTTGTTACACCTAACATTTCAGCAATATCACCTTGAATCTTCATAATACTAGGGGTTTGAGAGACAATCACCATCACTATAGCATCATACATCTTAGCTTCTTTTATATGTTGGCTGATTTCTTTAACTAGTGTGGTTTTACCCACACCCCCCATTCCACATATTCCAATTATGCTGACATTATTATCATCAATCAACGCCTTCATAACTTTCCTCTTGATTGAATTTCTAGATTCGAAAGGGCCAGAATAAAATACTTTAGATGACGATATAATTCCAGATGGAGGAGCAGGACAAGACACGCTCTCAAAGTTTCACACTTCCTGGAGGTAATCAGAAATCACCAGAGTATGCTTCTTTGCCTTCTTACTGAATTGATAACGTTGTTTGAGATTAATGCACCACCCTTTGAGGCACCTCTTGTTGGCTTTGTCTTCATCTTCAAAAAACTTTTCAGCGGTTGTGGAAATATTGTCAACTTCAGCTATCCAACTTTGAACATTAGTGAAGATGATTTCTCCATTTCTTTCAGCAAATTCGATTTTCTTTTGCACCATGTCTTTGCTATCTGCCAGCTTCTTAGCTTGCTTTTTCAAGTTTTCAACATTGTCGTTGTAATGAAACAAGTAACCAAGTTGATCACCAGCGGCTGCGAACCAGCACTTTCCGACCTCCACAGTAATTGAAGAAAGAAATTCCATGGCTTTTTTTTTTTTTTTTTTTTTTTTCCTACTAAGTACTCTTTGAAGGTGAGAGAAGGATAAAAGAAAGGATTTGAAGGAAAAGTTTAGGAGAAATTTTGTGGCTTAGTTGGCAACAAAGAGGAGGACACAAACAGAATCAGATGAAGAAAGACATGGATGAATGATTGAGTGTTGTGAAATGATAAGAAGAAAGAAAGCACAAAAGTGAAAGAAGTAAATATATATGATTTCAAGCAAGGTGAAAGAGAGATTCTATTGAATGATTGAAGGTGAAAGAAGGATAAAATATATGATTTCAACACAGTTTCAGAAATGATGAGAAAAGAAAAGCACAAAAAGAAAAGTGATTTATATGAAGAAGGAAAGTATGTAATTCATCTTGAATTTTTTTGAATGATTCCATCCTCTGCCTTTGTTGTCAGGCTGCTTGGTTCCATCCTCGTTTCAACATCATTCTTTACTTTTATAACATGTTAATGTGTTAGAATCTATAATTAATGTAGAAATGCTATAAGAAATGTCTTCGGAAAGAAAAATTCAATATTTATACAAGCATAAAGAATACAGAGCTGGGTGTAAAACCAAATTATACACAATCAAATTTACGTATAAATCATATAAAATCGATCAACAATGTTTCAAGTTTATTTGATGCTGTCAATCAATATGTATTCTATTTTCACCTGAACATGAATACAAAATCAATTTTATACATTCCTCTTCAATCTCATCAATCACTAGAGATGCTTAGGCAAATTTATTCTTCTTCAAAATTACAATTTAGACTGATACCCTTAGTATAACTTTGATGGTCACAGGATGGTTTACAATAATGTGTTTTGCAAATTTATAATTGATGTTACTAAGTTGCAGTTTTACCTTGTAGAATATTTAAAGTTTGATTATGATACAACATATTAATTCCAAAGTACACAATCAGTACAAGGTTTCATTCTACTTAATGCTGAAGGAATTGTATAATCAAGGAAAATTTTATCACAACAAATGAAATAATAAGTATAGCAAGATATATATTTAAATCTACTTCATGTTAACTCTTGTATTAAACTACTCTGATAATTTATTTTGTGTAATGATAGATAAAAGTAAGAGAAAAAAGCATAAAAAAGAAGGAATATTATATGAAATAAGAAAGAGAAAGGTTGTAGCATAAAGTAAAGGAAAGTAAATGGTATGAAGAAGGTATGTAATGCATCATGGAAATGAATGATTCCATCCTTCGCCTTTGCTCCCAAGGCTACTTTCTTTTATAACATGCTTTTATGTTAGATGAATCTTAATGTATTCAAAATCAAATGAAGATATGTTATATAGTTAAATTATGCATAAATGTTCTTCTCCTCGGGAAGAGGAAATCAATATGTAGAAAAGCAAATCTACTACACACAATCAATTTTATTATATTTTTGGCCAGAGTTAGAGAGTGTCTCTCATTCCATAATATTCTCTTAGGCGAGAAGATTGATTCATTATATTATATAATATATATAAATATATATCTCAATTGATATAACAATCCTAAATCAAATTCATGTCACTCACAATATAGAAATGAGAAGCATATGTAACAACACTCTTAAGATTGTATACCTTATTGATAGTTTAAGAAGCTCCATGTAGGTTACTCTACAGTTTGGTAGACAAAGAGAATCACTATCATTTATATAATACACAGCAATCACATTGGAACTTGAAACTCGTAAAGATCATATTGGCCAGCAACCCTTGTAAATGTGCTTGATGTTCTTCAATCTAGACGGACTTAGATTCACCATGTTATGACAGTGTGAGGAGAATGTAAATTATTTATCAGAATTCACTTCAAGAGGACACTTCTGAAAAGTTACATAAACGTATTATGATTATCATCAATAGAAAGACTTTGTTTCGGTCTGCAGGCTTTCTAGTTTTCACATTCTAGTATTTAAAGTTTCTAACAACATTTTTTTATTATTAAACTTTCTCTATTATAATTTTGAAAGTAGAATAGAGAGAACAAAGTGATTATTTTATCTTTGTAACAATTCAAAATAATCTAATGTTCATTCCAAAAAGTCAAAATCCAAAACAAAAAAAAAACAACTAAGTCAATATGTGTAGGCTAACATCATATATTTGACAGTTATATGACAATTTTGAGCCATAATCTGAAACTGGTTACATTTCATGTAGATTATACAATTTGAAGTCTAATGTCATTAAACAATCTTTCAATATATTAATTAAACATTTAAGACAATACGACCAATATGAACAAAACTTAGTATGCGTTTGGTTTAATATTTTTATCCCTATTCTGGATCCTATTTTCCAAATAGCGTTTGGTACAATATTCTAAAAATATTACCCTATTTTTTAAATTATTTTTAACCCCATAAGGTTATTAATTTCACTAAATACCCCTGAAAAAAGTTTAAAAATTAACAAAAAACACCCCCATCAACCCAACTTGTCAGATTCTGGCAACCACCGTCGGTGATAGCGGAATCTGTACAACGGCCTAACTTTCGACCAGAAATGGCCGGAAGTTCACCGCTGTGGCCTTTTCCGGCCAGATCCACCACGGATCTGGCCGAAAAAGGCCGATCTGGCCGTCAACAAGGGCAAAGAAATGGCCGTCGTTGACCGAAAACGACGGCCACATCTTTGGCCGTCGCTGACGGCCAAAGATGGCCCTCGTTTGGCCTTTTCCGGCCGTTGATGGCCATAACAGACCTTAGATCTGGCCTTTTCCGGCCGATCCACGGTGGATCTGGCCAGAAAAGGCCATAACGACGTGTTACGGCACAGATCCGACAAGTCTGTGCCGTAACGAAATTTTCGGCCAGATTCCGGGTGGTGGCGGAATCTGACACTGCAGGTGGTGGGGTGTTTTTGTCATTTTATATGTTAGGGTCTTTAGTTAAATTAGTAAACCTAAAGGCTTTTTTATAAATTTTTAAAATTTACCTCGTAATACTCCCATATCCAATAGCCCAATACTATCCCTAAAATCCTATCCAAAATACAAACCAAACGCACCCTTAAGTGTTTTTTGCTAGAGTTAATCATCCAATTTAAAATCTGTGGATTTTACAGACCCACTTCTGCTACATGCCTTTTTTTAGAAAAAAAAAATGTTTTTCTAAACTGTTGGCCAGGTTGGTGTTTTCATATATGGAAATTTACAATATTCAATAAAGAACTTTCTAAGAAAGGTTATTGACCATATCATCATAAATATATTAAGAAAAAAAGTAATTTGTCCAACTCATCCTCATTCATTTTTTGGCAATAAAAACAGAATCATTAAATCTTTGCCATAATTGACCTTTGTTGTAATGTCTATGTTTTAAATTGAATTTAAAATAAAAACTTTAAAATTTAAAATAATTGTGTGTATTTCTTTTAAATTGTCGGCCGCAAAGATGCCAAGAGAGATTGTAAGGACATTTCATAAAATTCTTATTTTTTTAAGATGTCAATTGACATAGTATGAAACAGCGAAGGAGGCTACACGTTAAGCAACACTAAATACTAAGTAATCATATTAATCACTCTATTTGAATAGACTAACGGAAAGATTAACTTAAATTCTTGAATAATAACAAAACATTTTACTAATCATCTTTTTAATGTCCTTAACATGTGAATTTGAGAGGTAAATTTAGAAAACCCATATAAGATACCCATTTAGCAATTATGAAAAATAATCTAATGTGGATACTCAATAGATTATGAAAAATAATGCATTTGTGTCTTTTACCTTTTCACATTAATTGCAATCACTTTACTAAATATCTCAGCCTACTTGTATTCACATTTATTCTAGAACATATGGTTCAGTATAAGTATAGAGGTCTTTTGATGTTTTGAATGCCATTGTTAACAATCAACTATCTTTTTCTAAGTGAAGCAATTATTTAACTAAGAAGGTATTATGACATGATTATAATCACTAATCTTACCATCCTATATTGTATATAGTTTTCTTCCCTTTTGTTCATTGTTCTTATCATTTTCATGTTCCAATGCTATGCAACTCTTTTCAATTAGTTATGTTCATTGTTTTTTACTCATCTAATTCTTTTCAAAGTTCAACTACAAGATTGAAGGTATGTAGCTCGGCTTATGGAACTACTAGAACATATAAGAGAATACTATTATTTGTTTTATACTTTTCTCTTTATATTAACTTTTAGGTATATATTGCTCATTCTATTAGATATCAAAACATTTCTACTTTTTATGATTACTGTTGACAATCTTCATTTATGGTTTTGACATAGTTTTGTTCAATGCTTGATTATACAACTAACCCATATATGATTTGCATAAGCTTAATATTATTTCATATATGCTTTTTATATGAATTTGCTTGTCAAACTTATTGCTTGTTCACTATATTTTTCTTTTTGTTTCAATTAACCTCATTTTCTATATTGTTGGATCAACATTGATCGATAGACAATTACTCCCATTTTACATCTTTATTAATGTTCAATATAGATCGATCAGACCAATATTCTAGATACAATAAACGCACACGTGTCATGACATATAATCCATGGATTATCTTTTCTAGATTGCCTTGTTACACCATAATTAATGTTCTCACGTGGCGATCCTCTGAAAGTTAAATCTATATTCTTTGTATTTGATTTGTATTTTCCTTATTAATTTGACGAAATTTTAGTAACTTCCACCAATAATTTTATTTGAATTATTTTGTCGTTTATATGATACAATACTGTGAAGTTGAGCAATCAACAAAGTTTTCTTTTAATGTGTATGAGTGACATCGATAACCCTTTAAAGTTGTTCATTTCCTCGTAACCCTTCTAAAATTTCATTGGAAAGTCCTTTTCTATTGTCCTTTACAAGAATTTTTTTTTTCAAGAAAATTAATCAATCATCCAAAGTTTTTGTTTTTCTTAAGCATCAAGATCAAAGGTTTTACACATAAGTGGTTTACATGCATGAAAAATCAAGAATTCAAGAATATTTCATACATTGAAGGCTATATAGTTCATGTTATATACGGTTTTGGAAACATAAACTGAAAAAAAAAAAAAAAAAAAATTGCATTAATTAAGTCATCTATACAAGAAGATTGTTGAGAATTGAATTTTTTTTTTTTCCTGATATGATTATGGAATTGTGCTAAATATGTTTGTTTAGATTTTACCAGTTTCAATGAAAGCTTCAAACATATACACACAACTTCACTAATTTAGCTAAACATGATATAATTTTTTTTATCCGCAACTTTGTTCGTAAAAATATTTTGTCAACCCTGATGTCATTGATACTTTTTCTTAATTTTTAGTAATAATTTGTTCTTGATTTTGTTGGTTTGTAGGAATCTTGAGCCACTATCAAAGTTCATTATGTCAACTGAATCAGCTGATATTCGTGAAAAGTTTCTCAGGGGAACACAGAGACATGTGGTTGAAAGTTCGGTAATTATTGTTAAATCTTAATTATCTATATTTAAGCATTGAATTATAAATTAATTTCAGTTAAATAAACTCTATATATATAGTGTTGCTTGATGAATTAAACATTAGACTAATTGTTTCCGTAGTTACCGAATCTAAGCGAAAAAGAAAATTGTTGAATAATAATTTAATTTAGTTGTAATTAGCATATGCTAAGTTTGTGTTTTCATTTTTTTCTTTTCTTCTGGAAATATTTGTTCAATAATGTCTAACAACTGTAGATCTATTATAGAATTTTTCTTCTAAATAACATTCAAAAAATTCATTATTATTAAAGTTAAAGTATAATTTAAATTTGTGATATTTAGCATTATAATTGAATATGAAGCTTTTCATGAATCACAAGAGGGAAAGATTCTCTAAATTATTGAAAAAAATCTTATGAAAGATAAGACTTAAACAAAATGCATATTAATGTAGTTCAAATTTGATTTCCTAGGAGCATGTGGAAAAAGAACCTGCAAGCGAATCATCTTCATCCTCAGATGGAAGTAATGAACCTCAACCGAATCAACCCAACACTGATCAAGATCTGAATCAATCTGCAACATCAGTTCTTCAAAGGTAAATGGCTAAATGCATCTTTCAATAATACTTACAATAGCTTTTGTCATAAATATATAGTTAGAACATAGGAATGAACCAATGGTAATAATAAGATAAAATAAATCAACACTCTCAATGGACTTTCAAGTAGTAGAGGGATAACTTTCACCAACCTACTATTAGGTTTGGTTCACATACAGGCAGGTTTGAAGTTTATATATTTTTTCACCAAAATCTTCTGAATTTCAAATTATTAGAAACCTTCCCTGAATTTTATCAATGTTTGTCAAAAACCTCCCTTGCAAGGAGGTCATCAACAAAAAATGCAGACTTCACATCAACCTATGTTTAGACCAAATTTCCGGAGAATTCAATGTAATTTATCACAAATTCGATAGCTGCAAAATTAGTGTACATGTACTTGTTTTTTACTTTTTACATATTATAATTTATCATCGAACTTTGTTCGTTTGTTCTGATTTGCAATTTTGGTAAACTTCTTTTCAGACCCCAGGTATCATTTGAACCAAGCACTGAAAACCCTGCACCTTTTAGCACTCCACAATCAAAGCAAGCAGGAAATTTGCTCCCTAATTGTACTTTGGCAACATCATCACAACTCTATCCTCCAGGACGCCTGGTATGTCTTGCTGTCGACTTAACACTATAATCTAATCACTCTGCATATAGTAAATACACCTATGATTTTAAACTATTAAGAATATGCATGATTAGGTTGAAAGTCTTGAGACACCACTAGAAGCTAGAGTGTTTCAACCACTAAATTCCCAGCAAGACATGGATATCAGCAATCGAAATCAACTGAGTTTTCCTTCACAATTGGTAACTCATGGCAGTCCATGTCCTATGGATCAATCACTGAGAATGTCTAGGAACACTTTTGGGAGCTCAAGCAACAATAGCTATCACCTTCCCATATCAAATTTGCCATCAGACTTTCGTTTGGAATCATCTTCCAGTTCCAGATCTCCAGTTCCTCAGATTCATCACCAACACTCTCAAATACCGGTGATCATTTTCTAAGCCCATTATTATTGTCTTATTTCAGGATAAATTTTATTGTAGGCAGCCTTCTTTGTGGTGCAGTCTTTCCAAAAAAAGTCCACATGAGGATTTAACAAATATTAAGAGTTCAAGGGAGGTTGTCAATGAACATGCAATATTCAAATTCATTGTATTTAGGTTATCTTTAGAGAGGTTAATGAAATTTTTTATCAATAATGAATTGCTTATAAACTCACTAACTTTATATTTTCTTATTCATGGTTTATTTGTACAGAGAACATCAGGAAATGGTAATAGTGGATCTTCCTTTATGAGGACACAGAGGAGTAAAAGGAATGCCCAACATCAAATCAACATGCATGAGCCCTCTTCTTCTACATTTTGGTATCTGCATATGTTCATATAGAACTTATACTATCTGACATGAAAATATAATTGTAAATTGCATATTTATAATATGTATGCATGCATAAATATATGTCCGAGTATTATTACATAAATAGATCTGAGTACTTTAAATGGCTTAATCATTGAACTTCAAGAACTAAANCTGATATGATTATGGAATTGTGCTAAATATGTTTGTTTAGATTTTACCAGTTTCAATGAAAGCTTCAAACATATACACACAACTTCACTAATTTAGCTAAACATGATATAATTTTTTTTATCCGCAACTTTGTTCGTAAAAATATTTTGTCAACCCTGATGTCATTGATACTTTTTCTTAATTTTTAGTAATAATTTGTTCTTGATTTTGTTGGTTTGTAGGAATCTTGAGCCACTATCAAAGTTCATTATGTCAACTGAATCAGCTGATATTCGTGAAAAGTTTCTCAGGGGAACACAGAGACATGTGGTTGAAAGTTCGGTAATTATTGTTAAATCTTAATTATCTATATTTAAGCATTGAATTATAAATTAATTTCAGTTAAATAAACTCTATATATATAGTGTTGCTTGATGAATTAAACATTAGACTAATTGTTTCCGTAGTTACCGAATCTAAGCGAAAAAGAAAATTGTTGAATAATAATTTAATTTAGTTGTAATTAGCATATGCTAAGTTTGTGTTTTCATTTTTTTCTTTTCTTCTGGAAATATTTGTTCAATAATGTCTAACAACTGTAGATCTATTATAGAATTTTTCTTCTAAATAACATTCAAAAAATTCATTATTATTAAAGTTAAAGTATAATTTAAATTTGTGATATTTAGCATTATAATTGAATATGAAGCTTTTCATGAATCACAAGAGGGAAAGATTCTCTAAATTATTGAAAAAAATCTTATGAAAGATAAGACTTAAACAAAATGCATATTAATGTAGTTCAAATTTGATTTCCTAGGAGCATGTGGAAAAAGAACCTGCAAGCGAATCATCTTCATCCTCAGATGGAAGTAATGAACCTCAACCGAATCAACCCAACACTGATCAAGATCTGAATCAATCTGCAACATCAGTTCTTCAAAGGTAAATGGCTAAATGCATCTTTCAATAATACTTACAATAGCTTTTGTCATAAATATATAGTTAGAACATAGGAATGAACCAATGGTAATAATAAGATAAAATAAATCAACACTCTCAATGGACTTTCAAGTAGTAGAGGGATAACTTTCACCAACCTACTATTAGGTTTGGTTCACATACAGGCAGGTTTGAAGTTTATATATTTTTTCACCAAAATCTTCTGAATTTCAAATTATTAGAAACCTTCCCTGAATTTTATCAATGTTTGTCAAAAACCTCCCTTGCAAGGAGGTCATCAACAAAAAATGCAGACTTCACATCAACCTATGTTTAGACCAAATTTCCGGAGAATTCAATGTAATTTATCACAAATTCGATAGCTGCAAAATTAGTGTACATGTACTTGTTTTTTACTTTTTACATATTATAATTTATCATCGAACTTTGTTCGTTTGTTCTGATTTGCAATTTTGGTAAACTTCTTTTCAGACCCCAGGTATCATTTGAACCAAGCACTGAAAACCCTGCACCTTTTAGCACTCCACAATCAAAGCAAGCAGGAAATTTGCTCCCTAATTGTACTTTGGCAACATCATCACAACTCTATCCTCCAGGACGCCTGGTATGTCTTGCTGTCGACTTAACACTATAATCTAATCACTCTGCATATAGTAAATACACCTATGATTTTAAACTATTAAGAATATGCATGATTAGGTTGAAAGTCTTGAGACACCACTAGAAGCTAGAGTGTTTCAACCACTAAATTCCCAGCAAGACATGGATATCAGCAATCGAAATCAACTGAGTTTTCCTTCACAATTGGTAACTCATGGCAGTCCATGTCCTATGGATCAATCACTGAGAATGTCTAGGAACACTTTTGGGAGCTCAAGCAACAATAGCTATCACCTTCCCATATCAAATTTGCCATCAGACTTTCGTTTGGAATCATCTTCCAGTTCCAGATCTCCAGTTCCTCAGATTCATCACCAACACTCTCAAATACCGGTGATCATTTTCTAAGCCCATTATTATTGTCTTATTTCAGGATAAATTTTATTGTAGGCAGCCTTCTTTGTGGTGCAGTCTTTCCAAAAAAAGTCCACATGAGGATTTAACAAATATTAAGAGTTCAAGGGAGGTTGTCAATGAACATGCAATATTCAAATTCATTGTATTTAGGTTATCTTTAGAGAGGTTAATGAAATTTTTTATCAATAATGAATTGCTTATAAACTCACTAACTTTATATTTTCTTATTCATGGTTTATTTGTACAGAGAACATCAGGAAATGGTAATAGTGGATCTTCCTTTATGAGGACACAGAGGAGTAACAGGAATGCCCAACATCAAATCAACATGCATGAGCCCTCTTCTTCTACATTTCGGTATCTGCATATGTTCATATAGAACTTATACTATCTGACATGAAAATATAATTGTAAATTGCATATTTATAATATGTATGCATGCATAAATATATGTCCGAGTATTATTACATAAATAGATCTGAGTACTTTAAATGGCTTAATCATTGAACTTCAAGAACTAAAAGGATATGAGAATCCATCAACATAAAGGTTTTCTAGCTTAATTTTTGGCTGACAAATGATATGTTGGATTGAATTAGTTCTTAACTTATATTTGATTGCTATGAGTAGTCCAACATTATCACATCCATGTAGGAAGTTTTTGTGAGAGTATAGCTTAAAACTGATTTAACGCTAGGGACGCTTACACCTATTGAGTTGAGCTACTATGTAAATTAATTAAGTCGAGGTTGGGCTAATCTCTGATTAGCTTATCTCAACTCGCTTACAAAGCTGAAAAACTATCAACATCAACAGCAATTAAAACAACAACTTACTAATCAGAATACCATCGAAAGTGATAAATTTTTGCAAGTATCTTTATAAGAAGATATTTATTTTTCATGATTAGGCCACAAGAATTTAGCTTCCAAGGCTTGTTGGGTTCAGCGATAGGATCAACCAGCTTTCATCCGAGTGGGGGAACTAATCCATTTCAACTACCAAACATGCCTCTTCAAAAGGTAATTAAGCATACTCCATTTTCGAACTTCAAATATATGTAGATAACTAATACTTTTACTTTTACAATTTTGCTGATAGGGAATGGAATTATCACTTCCTCTTCAATCGGATGGCATACCAACCAATTCAAACAGCAAGGTATTGTTTCCGTAAACCTACACTCAAAATAAGTGATTTGATGTTAAACTTTTTCATCCTAGCTTCACCTCTAATTTGCTTTTATACACCAAAAGTTCCTCACTCTAGCTAATTGTACGAGGCAATGCTATAACAAGAATTACTCTATATTGACAAAGATTTCTATAAATTCTCCAAGTGACTATATCTAATTGCATTGTTTATTTATTCACAAATAGCTATATAATTTTCATGATAATAATCACATAAATTCCAGTCCAAGGCGTGTTTATTGAGCACATCCCAGATTTGATCCAAGAGTTTATTTGTTTTACTTTATTTTTTAATTTTCCGAGCACATAAATTGTTGATGTAGTTTATAAAATCTTGTAGATGAAAACGCCATGGCAAGACAACACTCCACCAACATCAAACTTTCATCCATTTAATTGGAGTCCACAAGAACAAGGCAGTCTAGGCCAAACCTACAGTCTTCTTAATGCTTCAAATTCAAGGCATGGACTGAATCAATCAATAAATGTTCTATTTATTTGAAGCAACCTCATATTTGTTTTTTTTCTATCAGAATAAATATGACTGTAATTTTCACATATTACCAGGTATTTCAAAAACTCTGTTTATGATCCAATGTATGAAGCTATGGGCTTACCTGTAGACCCTCATTTGCGAATGTTTTTGGCAAGTCGTGAAAATGGTAAGATCGATCTCCAATTTATAGTACATTCTAGAGTATTTTTTGTACAGTTAAAACATTTTAAATTGTTGAAAATATTTGTATATCTATATTGTAGTTTCTAGTTTAAAATTTAGGTTCATTTTAAAAGCATATAATATGTGTTCTCTCAGAAAGAAGTTTCTGAATCAGAAAAGGCATTGAAACTGTTTCTCTTGAAAGTAGTTAACAAATGATTTTCATAAAGAGTTTTCAAATGACTTTACTGAAATCACTTTTACTTGAAAGTTCATACCTATTTATTATAAAAGCATTGTACATTACACCCTCATTCTTTTCTGTTATCATTGTAACAAACCCTAAGTATGTGTTTGGAAAAATATCTACATTTACATAAATTAATTTTGTTTGAGAACACATTCTACAAAATTATCAGGAAACATTTTAAGAGAAGCACTTAGTAAATAGTTCCTTAAGAAGCACTGTAAATATATAGTTAGCATAAATTCTACTAAAGGTTTATCCACCCAAAAAGTATGTTTTTGTTTAAGTCAAATACACATAATAAAGTCTTTTAGTCATTTCAAAATATTATAGCATACCTTTGAACTTATCTTATTTGCTTTGATTTTCATGGATAGGCAATGAACAGTGAGAGTCGGACTTGGCTGCAGGACTTTAATTCTTCAATAAGTTGGCCCATTGACTTTACAGACAATTGGAGTTATTTATATTTATTGAGGTATCTTAAGAGAAACTCAAATATTGAAATAGGGCCACATATTTCAAACTCTAGTCTTATAAATTGTGTTTTAATGTTATTGTGCTTTGAGAAGTGTTAGAAACTATCGCAGATATAGCGACTGATGCTAGCACATTTCTTTGTGCTGCATGCTTTGAAGTTATTTCTGAAACTAGATTGCAGTTCTCATTAATTTGTTTCAACTGTTTTAATTTATATTAGACTCATGTCTTTTAAATGTTATAACTATTGGGTCTGGATTCACTTTGGTGTTAAAATTGCAATTTTCTATAATAATATCTGCCAAAAGAAAATATAATTCACATAGATGTCACACGCATCATATTATTATAACATTATAAGGGTTTTTTCTTCTTTTTGTTCCTTCACTCATTTATGTACAATTTTTTTATGTTTATACATCAATATCATATGTTTAGACTAATCTAAAAACCTATCAAACAAGATGTCATTGTTATACGGCAGCAAGATTTTTTTTATTTTATTTATTTACTTTTTTTTCTTCACTATTAATATCCAAATTTCAGATTTTCCCATATTTATAAAGACTAAGGGTATCATGTACCTAACTGAAAGGGCATGATAGATACATTGAAAAAATACAGAAGGGTTGATCCAAGTATCTTATCATGTCTCAATTACTTATTAATCATATTTTGTTCAAAATAAAACAAATGATTTTAAAACAACCAAAAGAACACAATCTTAAACACAACCTGAGACCTAAGGTATCAACATCTGGCAACGAAAATATAGGAGCAGTTTGAGCATTACCATATACCTTAAAAGATGCCCACAATATCCCTCTGAAATTTGATTGATCTCCATGCTGAAATTTGATTGATCTTCGTGTGCCTCCATAATTGACCTGGTAGCTCAAATGCCTGCCCCAACATAGAAAAATGTTCAAAAAAACTGCAACAAGATACACATTTATACAAGAAAGTTCTTCCAGACGAAGAACAACATATAATTTCAGAAATGACACAAAACTACCATCAGAATGAAAAAAATTTCCTGAAGTAATAGATTAAAGTATAAATGTTTAAATAAGAATAAGAGAAAATAAAACCAAGGATCTCTCTACTATAAGATACAAGTATTAAACATAAAATATGGTGCTTTAGCAAGAAATACAAATTAGGTATGACTTCTGTTCACCTGAATCGGGGGAAAAAATGGCATAATATTGGGTAGATTATGGAAGCACTGGAGAATATGATGTCTTAAAACATGATAGCACATCATCATGTGATGCTCAAACCGCGATCATTTCATCAAACTGCTCTGAGAAGGACTTTTGATATACAGCAAATTATCACCAAAAATCACGACAAGAACAATACCCATCTTTGAAATGGTGAAATCTCAAGGTATCTCTTACAATGATCTGCAAACCAACAACCTTGGCAATAAACTTGATGGTATTATGACAGTCCCCACATATCCTCAAATTCTTAAACACTCGAATCGATGATTCTCCATTTAGATTGAGTATTGCGAAAGCAACCGCTAGCTTCTCACTGTGGTTGCAAAGAATCTCCTCCTTCTCCTCCTCATTCACATCTTGCAAAACAAATTCTGTGTTGGGCATATAACAAGCTAACCTCATTTTCTCACTCATCTCATCCAAAAATTTGTAAATTTCATGATTCTGTGTATTATTCCTATCACCAACTACAAAAGTGTAAACTTTATTTCTCACTTGGACCCAACTACAGCCTGGTGTCTTTGTGATTTTCCTATCTCTCATCATTTTTCTAGTTTCTGAAGCTTCACCCCAGAGTTTGGCAGTAACAAAAATGTTAAATAACAACACATAATTTCCCGGGTTGCCTGGTTCAATCTCAAACAACCGCGAAGCTGCCTTCCTTCCCAGTTCAACATTTTTATATACTCTACAAGCACCAAGCAATGCTCCCCAAGCACTAGCAGTTGGTTCTTTGGGCATCCTCAGTATGAATTCATATGCCTCTTCTAAATGACCAGCACGACTAAGGACATTAACCATGCAAGAGAAGTGCTCTGCATCAGGTTCAACTGAGTGATCCCTACTCATTGAATTAAAAATAAAAAACGCTTCATCAACAAGACATGAATGGCTACAGCCAGACAGAACACCAGTAAAAGTAACAGAATTTGGTCTGACCCCAGCATCCAACATTTCACGGAAGAGTAACAATGATTCTTCTCCAATCCCATGCATTGAGTTTGCAATGATCATTGTGTTCCAAGCCACAGTATCTTTAATTGGCATCAAACCAAAAACTTTCTGCGACAATTCCAAATTACCACACTTAGCATACATGAAAATCAGGGCTGTTGTGACTGTCAAGTCCTCGATTAACCAGTTCCTACAGACATAACCGTGAATCTCTTTGCCTCCCTTTAAGCTTTCCAAATTTGTACAAGCAGGTAGGACACTTATAACTGTGATTTGATTGGGTTTGAACCCTGAATCTTGCATGTGTCCAAGTAACTCAAGAGCTAATTCATTTCTTCCACCTTGTGTGCACCCACCAATCACCGCGTTCCATGAGGAAGTATTCAGTTTCACACCTTCATTTCTCATTTTATAAAACAAAGCAAGACCCTTCTCAAGCTCTTTATTTAAGAAGCATGCCGTTAATATCCCATTCCAAGACACAACATCTAGATGAGACATGTTACTAAACACCAATTCAGCTTCCCTAATTCTTAAGCAACTGGCATACATATTCACAAGTGCACTACTCACAAAAACATTGCTTTCCAGTCCATTCCTCATTACAAACCCATGCATTTGTCTTCCCAAATTCACATCCTTCAATTCAGAGCAAGCAGGTAGAACCGAAGAAACTGTCACCGAATTAGGCCTAACCCCATTTAATCCCATCTCACGAAAAGCCTCCAACCCTTGCCTTGGTAGCCCACAATTCACATAAGAACGACAGAACGAAGTCCATGAAACCACGTCCTTAATACATATATCATCAAAAACCCTTCTCGCCCCATCAACATTCTTACATTTCGCATACATATCAACCAACGCGTTACCCAACAAAGTATCCGAATGAAACCCAAAACGGGCCGCATCCTCATGAACTTCTCTAGCTTTAACAAGATCACTAGCCAAGGCACAGGCCTTAGCGACCGACAAAATTAGCAATTTATCAGGCCTGATGTTCCTCAACTTCAATGTGCTGTAAATTTTTATGGCTTCTTTTGAGAACCCATGTTGCGTATGAGCTGAAATTAAAAGGGTCCACGATCGAAGGTCTGGTTGAGGAATTTTATCGAACAATTGGCGTGCGCGTCGTAAGTCTCCGGTGACCAAGTAAGAGTTGATGAGTTTGAAGCTGAGGCCTGGTGAGCGATTTGGGGGTGATTTTGAAAACATGTAAAAACGATACTTCACTTTGTTTATGGAGAATTGAAGCATTTGTGTTTGGTAGGCGGTTTAAACCGTTGCCAATAGCGGGTAAAGAGAAGGTATTTTGTAGTAAGTAGCCATGAAGGGTAGGAACAAAAATGGCCTACTTTGATATTGGACAAAATAGTCAAAATTAAGTGGATTCCCATATATGCCCCTAAAGCAAAATAGATGACCAAGAAGCCCGACCTGACCAAGGGTATCTCGAGTCGGGCTCAAAACTTCGAAAAATCGAAAACCTTATGCGGAGCTTGTATTACATCACATAAAATTAACTTTAGTAACTATGGTTGCATTTGTTTAAATTTTTAACACTATCTTATCCAATCTAGTGAAGTAATTACTTTTTTATTCAACTCAAAACATTTAACAATTATTTTTCTTAATAAAAGTTTATAAATTAACAAAAACATCCCCACCCACCCAACTATTACCGACAGTCGGCCACCACCGCCCGACAGTCAGCCACCACCGCCCGACAGTGGCCAGAAGTCACTAAAATGGCACACAACTAGATGAATCTAATTGGTCGTACGCCGATCTGATCGTTTCTAGCCATATCCACTATGAATCTGACCTGAAACGGTCAGATGTACGGCCAAAGATCTGGGCATTGATGGCCAAATTTGGCCATTAACGACGATCATATCTTGGATGTCATTGACAGTCAAACGACAGCCAAAAATCTGACTATCAACGATAGTCATATCTTGGCCGTCATTGACGACATCATTGACGACCAGATTTATGGCCGTAGATTTGGCTGTTGGTACACGATCAACCAGAACGAGCCGATCATATGTCATTATGGAAACTTTCGACCACCGTCCGATGGTGGTGACCGACTGTCAGCAATAGTTGTGTGGGTGGGAGTGTTTTTGTTAATTTTAAACTTTTATTATACATAGTGTTTAGTTAAATTAACAAATGTAAGGGATTAAACATAATTTAAATATTTTTTATAAATATTTTCCAAAAATGTTTCAAGGACATCCTATTTGATTAAATAGTATTCATAATACAATAATATTTTAAAAACTTAAACAAATGCAGTGTAAGGTTTGAATAATCAGATGTGGCCTGAACTAGGTTGTAAAAATTCGTTCTAAAACCTAATCCCAAGTTATTCATTTGAAAATCTCAAGCCGAACTTGTAGTAGCGTAGAGGAGGCTCAGGGTTTTGTTATCCCTAAGATAAAAATCATTATATTATTGAAGTTATATTATAGTATGACCTCAAAATAATGCACTACGAAAAGGTAAAATTATTTACAATTATAGTAATACTATGTATATGTTATTTCATCGTATGCAACATAATATGATGATATATAACTTAATATCAATATCATTTAATGTTAGCTAATAACATACACAAAAATTCATTTAAACAAATTTTATGTGATTTTACTAGACTACCTAGGCCATTAGAGATCATAAGGGCATTATTGTAAGAATGAATGCAACATTTGGCTCTCAAAATAGACCCTTGAGGGTGTAATTAATGAGTTTGGTCAGATATGGAAAGGGTATGTATTTTTATTTTAGGGATATTTAGTCCTTGGAGAGCTCCCTTTATTTTTATTTTTTTTGGTACTATTTGAAAGTTCTCTATTTTTGTCAAAACCCTTATTAATTTGGTTATTTCTTGAAAATTCATTTTTATCACTCAAGTTTATTAGTTGTAAAGGATTGAAAATTAAACATTCTGTTTTACAAGTCATTTGTATCTATTATAAATTAACTCTAAATTGAGTTAAACATTAATCATGGAGTATGATATAATAACAAAAATCTCCCTAACATTTCAGAAATAACAAAAATTATCTGACCATTAAATTTTAAGCATTAAAATAAACAGTAAAAGAACAATTTGATAATATTTACTAACTCATAACAGTGTAAATTTTAACAACTCACTAACTATTCATTAACAAAAAGGGAAAATCTATTATTTCCGAAACCTTAGGGGATTTTTGTTATTACATCATACCTTGGATTAATGTCATTAACTCTAAATTGAATGTTGTTATCCCCAATACTATAATCTAACTCATTTGGTTTATAATAACAAGCATGTATTTTAGAACTTGAAGCATAATTTACAATTGAAGATTAATTTGAGGATGATTTGATAAAAAAATTGCACCAGTAATATGATGCTGCAATCTTTACATTATAACAACCCTTGACTGCTTGAAGGGTTGTGCTTCATTTAAAATCTTTGAATTTTTGTGGTACAAAAACTTACATCATCAAAATTGATAACTTAAGAAACTATATCTGATTCTGATTCTGATTCCGATTCTGAATCTGAATCTGTTTGCAACTCCAATGGCTTGATTCTGTTGGTGTTGGCCTCTAATGGGGGGAGTCCGTCATCGTCATCGTCATCTTCATCATCGGCATCATTATTATCACCCAAATCAGACCGATTATTTTCTTCATTACAGGAGGCGTATCTTTCTGAACTTCCGTTAGGATCATCTGAATTTGTCGATCTGAAAATTTCCGGCCTGCATCAAGTGGAATAAGCAAGTAAGCTTCACCGACAATAATTCAGCCGAAAAGTAAAAGAATTGCAACAATCAGAATGGTATAAAATGAGGATTTCCACCTTGAACCAGTATGTCTAGAACAAGTATCTCAATCTCAAAGTTCTGTTTTAGGGAGCTTTTGTTAAGTTCAGTACGTGAATAAATAGCTAAACTTGGTTTCAACTTAAGATACTATTTTCCCCAAGTACTAACATCGGAAATTGCAAGGATGCAAGACAAATTAGATGTATGGCACATCATTTTTCATCTGCTGTTACTAAGAAGTCAAGAAACAAACCATTCTGAAGTTTTTTGAAGCGCTCGAACTTGTTCATAGAAAAGAACCTGAGAAACAATACATGCCACTTTGCTACCATCTTTGAGAGCCTTTTCCTTTCCACTTTCATCCACCACAACAAAACTCCCTGCGCATCGTGAAAGCAACTTAATATTGTCTATCAGTCCGTCAGAATGTTAGCAATTGGGTAAGCATATGGAAGCTAACATATTCCAGAAGTTGATGCTCCCAATCTCCCAAGTCAGCAATTTTATATGAAACAAACCTCGTTTTATCCACATGCTCTTTTGAAACTTTGCTGGAAACAGAGCAAGTGATTTTTCACCTTGTGCGTCCACTACCTTAAGAAAAGGCAACATAGCAGAGATAAAGCGGAAGGTTAGAAACAAATCTGTGCAAACACAGAAGCAATCTCATTACATAAATGTACAAGGGAAAATCATTAGAAGTGAATGAACCAAAAAGGCCATAACCAGATTAAATTTAACAATAGTATCCAAACTTCAAACAATTTGGAGTGCACATCCATTTTATTTCGATTAAATACTAAATCCAGGTGCCACAATTAAGAAAAATGAGTTGATCAAAGACTCAAAGTTGGACTCAGCTGATATAATCCTCTAAATAAAGCATTGCAATGACATCATGAATCGATAAACTTGAAGAGTTACACTTAACATTTAACAATAAAATTATAGGTACAATACTGGACTGACCACGGACACCCTTTTATTGAATCAGTTCCAAAAGCTCAAAAAAAAACATACTATTTCAAGCTCAGAACATTGTACCGATAATGTTACTGGAAAGAATAGACATATAAGTTAGAATATGAAATGCAAAGACTCATTACATCATAACCTAAAAAATGAACTCATAACACATTAAACAACATGGTCACTAATACATTGAATATTAACGCAAGACAGGTAACATTAATCGTAAAACCTGTAATATATATTAAGCTTTCGTAACAATTTTCTTGGTTTAGCACTACAAGAATGAACAAGGTTGGTACCTAAATTCAATTAACAATAACAAACCCACTAGCACGGTAACTAAATTCATCAAGAAAATAAAATGACTTTCAAAAAAAAAAAAAAAAATTCCAAAAAATGAAATTAATAGGTACCTCAATTATCTCAACAACAGGGAATTGGTACCACTCACCAATCACATATTCTTAGCTAGCATGTTCTCAATAATAACTATCATGAAAATTAACAACTTGGGAATATGATCACCAAGCCCAAATTCACCAAATTTAAATCAAACAAGCAACTAAGAAGCATTTAAAATTCTTCATGGCAAAAAGAACATGAACATAAGAGGATTCCCCTAAAACACCATATCAGTATCCGTACCGGAACTTAAAACATGTAACATTATACATTAAACAAGTAACATACAAAGGATATTTTAACCAATATCGATACTGGTGCGGTACTATAAGAGATCCCATACATAAGTAAAAAAATAATAATAATAACCAATAATAGTAAGAGAGTTAATTTTAACAAACCCAATTGCACTGCAACCACATTTATCAAAAAAGAAGACAAGAAATTCAAATAAAAAATTTAAAAGAACTTCAAATGAATTGGGTACCTCAATTAGATTAGAACCTCTGAGAGACACAACTTGCATAATGCTTTGACCATCTTGAAGTGTCAAAATTTGATCTTCAGCAGCCCTCTTCAAATTCTTCCTTCCTCCTTTCATGGGTTCCTCCCAAATTTTGATTCTGTTCACAATTACAACTGTTTCAAATAATGTTGATGAATAGGAATTGAACCAATCTCAATATTGGATTTATGATAAATTAGATTAATTGTAAGAAATAAAAATAAAAAATAACTGTGACGGTGCCGTCGTGGTGGTTGCAAATAACGACGTCGTCTCAGAAATAACTTGGCGCCAAATTTTGATGGTGAGTGAGGCCGCGTGAGTTTAGAAGACAGGAGTAGGGCTTATGAAGAAGATGGCAAGTGTTTATCTTGTAGGGGTATTTATGTCCTTTTCCATTTCCCCTTCTCAAAGGGGTTTATTTATATACTCCCTTGTGGGATTATTTTCAGCATACCCAATATTTTCAAAAACCATTAAAACACCCCCCTCTAAACATTAAATTGATGAGGCAATCAAAGTCGGATGCATATAATTGATTACAATATCATTAATTTATGAATGCACAATATATATATATACTGAATACTCATGCAAATTGTTTGTCATGTGGCACATTTTGAAACTCATAGAATTGTTCTATTTTGACACATAAGATTTTTGGTTGCTATATGGTTAAATTTTATTGACGATGTTGTAGAGAGATATTAATTGTTGAATTAGTGTTCCAAATCCAAAGGTAAAAGCATACCTATTTGAGTGACACGTAGGACACTTTTTTTTTTTTTTTTTTAACTCTAAAATTGTTTTATTTTGGAGCTCTATAATTGCTCTCTCTTTCCACGTTGGATGTGTGCTTTAATGAGATATTTTTAGCTCTAAGATTCATGAATACTCATGCTGGTTGTTTGCCATGAATACCCATGTGAGTTGTTCACCATGTTACACATTTTGAAAGCTCTAGAATTGCTCCATTTTGACACATTGGATTGACAAGCCAATCAAATTGTTCTATCTTGACACATTGGACTGGTATTTATTACTCTATCTATAATTGTTAATTAATTAAAAAAATGGGAATAATTATAATTATATAGGTGCATTGCATTGACATTCTAAAGGTCTAACCATAATGACACCTTATATTTGTGATTGTCATGTGGTTGAATTTTATTGGTGATGATGTAGACAATATTAATTGCTGCATTGGTATTCCAAAGTCTAAATAAATAGACATAAATATTAGACTACATAGGTGCATTGCATTGTTGTATTAATAATTAATAATAATATTAATTATATAGCTGCATTGCATTGACATTCTAAAGGTCTAATCATAAGGACACCTTGGAATTGTGATTGCCATGTGGTTAAATTTTATTGGTGATAATGTAGACAATATTACTTGCTGCATTGGTATTCCAAAGTCTAAATAAATAGACATAAAGATTGGATTACACAAGTGCATTGCATTGGTAGTAAAAGCATACATGTTTATTAATAATTATATAGGTGCATTGTATTGACATTGCAAACCTTTCTTTGTATTCAATTTATATTTAATTGTGTTGGCATTCGAAAGGTCTAAAAAAGGGGTTATAAAAGGGGTGTATATTTAGTTGTGTATTATCGCAATATGTTAGTTGGCGTCAATAATACGTCTGGTCTTTTGTTAATTGTTTATAGGTCATGTTAGTTTGTGTCAATAATACGTATGTTCTTCATGATTTTATTAATAGATGATTTTTTATTTATTTATGCTTTTGTTGTTGTTTACAGGTCAAAGATTCATGAATTGGCATGGAATAAAGGCAGGATGTCCAATTGATATTGTCAAATGAGTTGTTATTTTGATTCGTTCTTCTGAACTGTAAGTATATATTCTAACTATTTTAATACGAAATTGTAAGTATATCTCCTAACTATTTTTAACGGTTATTATTTAATTGAATGATTGTTTTTGTTCAATCAATCTATCTGAATGATTAATTGTGTTAGTCTTGTCGAACAGTAAGTGTATTCCTTAACAATTTTAATATGAAGATTAATTAACGTTTGTTGATTTCGTTTTCAGATAACAGTTGTTATACGAATGAATAATTGTTCCTTAACAAATCTTAACATGAAGATCGATTAAATTTTGTTATGTTTATTTTCAAGGAAGTATTCATGTATTTTACTAAGATGAAATCGAAGATGATCATATTGCCAACTGAACTGTGAGTACGTATCATATCTATATTAGTAGAAACAGTTCAATTGTGTTAAATATGTTTTCTGTAAAAACATCTGTGTATTTTAATTTGTTATGTGAATGATTTATTGTTTATGTCTTGTTGATGTGCGAGTATATATGTTAAATGAATTAATTTTGGTTGATTCCGTTTTCCAATTAATAGGTGTTATTTGAAATATTTCTTATCAGTCCTAATATGATAATCTTTTAAATTTGGGTCAAGTAAACCATTTAATTTATCATCACACGTATTTCGGTTTTCACTAAGCAATCAATAGTCAATTGATTATAACTTGCCCAATAAAAATCCAATCGATAAGATGATTGAATCTTTAGAAACTAGACAGACAGGGCTTTAATTTGACATATTATACGCTTAATTTGGATAGCTGTAGCCCCACTTCCAAACCATTCATTTCATCATCACACACATTTTGGCTTCTATTGAATAGTCAGTAGTAAATTGATCATAACTTGCTCAATAAAAATCCAATTGATGAGAGGTTTGAATCTTTAGAAACTAGATAAACAGGGATTTAATTTGATATATTATATGCTTAATTTGATAACTGTGGCCTCACTGTCAGACCGTTTCTTTTATCATCACACACATTTTGGTTTCTCCTGTTTCTCAATTTCTACTGAACAGTCATTAATAAATTAGCCATAACTTGCTCAATAAAAATCCAATTGATGAGAGGTTTAAATCTTTGAAAACTATACAGATAGTGATTTAATTTGATATATTATATGCTTAATTTGGATAACTATAGCCCCACTTCTGAACCATTTTTTTTTCATCACACACATTTTAGTTTCCACTTAACAGTCAGTAGTAAATTGACCATAACTTGTTCAATAAAACTCCAATTGATGAGAGATTTAAATATTTAGAAACTAACATACATGCCTTTAATTTGGTATATTACACACTTAATTTGGATAATTGTAGCCCTACTGCTAAACCATTCATTTTATCATCACACATTTCGGTTTCCATTAAGCAGTCAGTAGTAAGTTGACCATAACTATCTCAATAAAACTCCAATTGATGAGATGTTTGAATATTTAGAAGCTAGACAGATAAGACTTTAATTTGATATATTATACACTTAATTTGGATAAATGTACCCTGACTTTCAAACCATTCATTTTATCATCCCACACATTTTAGTTTTCCCTGTTTCTCGATTTCCACTGAACAATCAGTAGTAAATTGGCCATAACTTACTCAATAAAAATCAAATTGATGAGCGATTTAAATCTTTGAAAAATAAAAAGATAGAGCTTTAATTTGATATATTATACAAAGAATTTTGATAACTAGAGACCTATGGCCAAACCATTCATTTTATCATCACACACATAAAACCAATTGAATTTTAGTAATGACAAAGGAAAACAAATATTGATATGCAGTTTTAATTGTATTTGTTATATCTCTTTTTGTTGATATTTTTTTTATGTTACATACAGGTATCGAAAATAGGTTGTTGCTAAATATAACAAATTTTATGTGTATCACAAATATCATCTGATGTTTGTTGTCGAACCATGTAACTTTAGTAAACAATTCATAATATACTGAACCAGTATTATTATCCTTAAAAAAAAACAAATATTGATATGTAATTTTAATTGTAATTGTTCTATATCTTTTTGATGATATCTTTTATATTACATACATATATCATTAAAAGAGTTTATTGTTGAATATAACTAATTTTATTTATTTAACAAATATCAATTGATGTTTTATGCTAAACCATATAGCTTTAGTAAATCATTCATTTTATCATCATATATATTTAGGTTTCCACAGAATAAGTAGTAGTTAATTGACCATAACTTGCTCAATAAAACTTCAATTGATGAGAGATTTGAATCTTTAGAAACTAGATAGACAGGGCTTTAATTTGATATATTATACGCTTAATTTGGATAAATGTAGCCTCATTGTCAAACAATTTATTTTATCATCACACACATTTTGGTTTCCACTTAACAGTTAATAGTAAATTGACCATACCTTTCTCAATAAAAATCCAATTGATGAGAAGTTTGAACCTTTAGAAACTAGACAGATAGAGCTTTAATTGGATATATTATACACTTAATTTGGATAATTTTAGTTCCACTTCTGAACCATTCTTTTTATCATCACACACATTTTGGTTTCTACAGAACAGTCCATAGTAAATTGACTATAACTTGCTCAATAAAAGTCCAATGGATGAGAGGTTTGAACCTTTAGAAACTAGACAGACAAATATTTAATTTGATATATTATACACTTAATTTGGATAACTATAGCCCCACTTTCAAACTATTCATTTTATCATCATACATATTTTGGTTTCCCCTGTTTCTCAGTTTTCACTGAACAGTCAGTAGTAAATTAGTCATAACTTACTTAATAGAAATCCAATTGATGAGCGGTTCTAATCTTTGGAAACTAGAAAGATAAGGTTTTAATTTGTTATATTATATGATGAATTAGAATACCTATAGACCTACTGCCGAACCATTCATTTTATCATCACACACATAAAACAAATTCAATTTTAGTGATGACAAAGGAAAACAAATATTGATATGTAGTTTTAATTATATTTGTTCTATCTTTTTTTGTTGAATTTTTGGACTGATTTTGTTGTTTGATTTGTGGGTTTTACAATTATCGTTTTTCTTTAGGATGCTATCATCAAATGTTTTTTTTGCTATAGGTGGTGGTCAATTCTAATTGCAGCAAATAGATTTATGTCACAGGAACTTTATCTTCATGACTTCTTCAATGTTTCAATTAAGTTGCCTTCAGATTATACTGTTGGAGTTGTTGTTGCTTTTTATGTGAGTTCTCTTCTTAACATTCTTAATTTTTTTTATTTCTAAAATAATAATAATAAAATAATTCATTTTCTCTTCTCAACAATCAAAATCAATTTTTTCCTTTGGCTCTGCAAGTCTCTTGCTTAAAAGTTCACATTTTTCAACAAGTTTTCTCTTTCTTTGATTAATTTATAGACTTATCAATAATACCCAATGGGTTATCCTACAAATTGTTTTGCTTTTCTTGACAAAATTTTAAACTTTTGTAGCAAATGTCAAATGGTAACATATTTGAGAAGAACCATGATGATATAAACTTTGAGTTCAATTTGTGGATATTTTATTTATTGATTTTTTAATTAACAATTCAATATAAAATGAACATCAATATAAAAAATATACATTTAAAACACAAAAAACCAATAATAATGTAAAAATATATATAATAAACATACCCGCGCAACGCAACTTGAAAATGAATATAAGTTATAGAAATTGCGGAACGTCAATATAAATTTTGAGTTTAAATAGTTGATCTTGATAATATTCAAGTGATATTAAATATCATACACGATTCACTACAAAATACTGACATCGAATATCAAAGACATGTCTGCAAAAATAATATCAATTGTATAATGTGATGATCTTGAAAATATAACTAGACCATATAATATCTAGGTGATCTTCTCAAGTTGGATGAATGATTTAATAACATCTACCTATAATTGATATTAATAATTATATACGTATAATTATTAATTTTATTTTAACACAACTTTGTATATATATACAATTTATATTTACTTTAAAATTTGTATAATTTAACACTTATTATGTCTTAATCTAATTAGTTTATTTTGTTAGAATAAATTTGTTTACAATCTATTTCAAAAACATTGAATAAACATACCAGCGCAATGCGCGGGCCTCGTGTCTAGTGTGTCTATAATAGGTAAAGATGTAACATTCTACATCCTTAACAAAGAAATATGGATTCAATTCATAAGGTTTGAAATTCAGTGTATACAGTTTGAGTCATCATAACTAAGTAGATTTGTTCTGTGTTAAGAATGCTCACATAAAGTCTAAAAACAAATTTACACACGTTTGGTCAAACGATTGTTTCTTCTTTTTTACCAACAAAATAATCATAGTTTACTTTTGCAAAAAAAATAAAAATAAAGAAGGATGATGACATAAACACAAGTTATTCAATTGATACATATTTTGTTCCTAATTATTGTTTGTTCATAAATTGAATTGAGAATTGTATAGTCAACTTATCACTATCATTTGGGGTACTATTTTATTGATAATAATATTGTTAAAATTTCCCAAGTTGTGTTAACAAAAATTCATCCCATTCATGTATATCGTGATTTATTATCTTCTCATTATTCATATGTTAACGATATATATGAAGTTACATATCACTTGTTTATTTTATTTACTCGATCGATATTGTTTAATATTAAACATACCCATTATTATTAAAACCATACACTTTTAAGTGAATTTTAGAAAATTATAAGAGATATATATAATATTTTCCAATTATAGTAAATGTATTTTTTTATCAAGTGATCTCATAGAATCTAAATGAAATAAACCTATAAACAAAGTAAACCGTTTTGTTTGATACCAAAAGTCTCCGTATTGCCAAACATTATTCAAATGTTCTAAAATTCGAATGATAAATTTCACGGTTTTTATCAAATAGACCCATAAAGTTTAAAAATTGTATAAGAATAACCCTTTCCTCTAACTCCATTATGTTGCTGTTTGTGGTAGATGAGTGAAATTGTAGTTTTACTCTTATAAAAAAGTGTTGAGATAAAATGATAACTTTAATCTTATAAGAAAATGTTTTGTGAACCTAATAACGATATAACACAGTTAGAATAAATGGGGCATCTACGGTAACATTTTTAAACTTTCAAAGCCCATTTGATACCCATTTAGCGATGCTTTTTTCAAATTTTGAGAGTTTATTTGATAATAAATGCAAAAATTGTCGCGGGCGAATAATAAATTTGAAAAGCTTAAGTTTAGTCTATGATATTTTCCCAATATATTATATACACAAAAATACTTAAACATAACATCTATAACAAACTCAAAAAAAAAAAAAAAAAAAAAAAAAAAAAAAAAAAGTTTAACTGAGTATTTTCTAACACTCCAAACGTTACCTAATATTTTAGGTGTATTCGAAAAACTGTTTTTTCACTAACACCCCAAACTTGAAAAGATAGATTTTTTGTTGTTTTTGTTTGTTCCCGGGTGGTATCTAACAACCACGAAAGTTATGCAACTTCCAAAGATTCCCCACCTGGCTTTTAGGCTTTTAGCAGTTAGCCTCGCCACTGAATTACTCCACATGCTTTCTGCGTTATCAACTCAACCCCAACAAACAAAACTCTGAACAGAAAGCTCAAAACTTTGCTTTCTTATTGTCACTTTCATGGCTGCCCATTTCCCTTTACTTCACGCCACTTCAGTCAAATTTCGCACAAACGCCATCTTCGGCTCACCGTCGTCGGCTAAACTGAATGGTTTGTTTGTTCTTCATTTCTTGCTTTTTGAAATGAACTTTAAAGCTCAGGTTTTTATGCATATTTTGGTTTTGATTTTGAAATGCTTTCTGGGTTGTGTAGGGACGGTGAAGTTTCGTACGGTGACGTGCTGTTCTTCAAATGGGAGGGAGCGTGAGCCGGGAGATGGTGCAGTGAAGAGAGTGGAGCGGCTTCTTGAAGAGAAACGGAGGGCTGAGTTGTCTGCTCGGATTGCTTCTGGAGAATTTACAGTAGAGTCATCTGGGTATGTTTAGTTTTTAGCTATGAATTTTGAGGTACCTGATTGTGTTTGATTTTAAGTTTTTACTCAATGTGTTTGCTTTAATTGGAAATTCCTTAGAATTATTTGTTAAAGGTGAATTTTTCTGTACCCGGATGAGAATTTCGGTACCGTTACAGGAATTAAGGGTTGATTTTTAGTTTCGTGTAAAGTTGTTCGCTTTAATTGAAACTAATTGTTAAAGGGGAATACTACAGGTACTAAAGGGTTTTGATAACACATGATTATATATTATCAAGGGTCATTCTATGATACTGGTACAGTTAATTTTGTTATAACATCTATAATTTGGCAGGCAGTGTTTGATTTTAATTTTGATTGAAGGTGTTTGCTTTACTTGGAACTACTTGTTAAAGGGGAATGCATATTTTTATATCAAATTATGTGAATGGTTTAGTCTTTAATTTATTTTTTTATTTTCCTTTGGGTTTGTGACATAGTTTTCCATCAGTACTGAAGAATGGTTTGTCGAAATTGGGTGTTCCTCGTGAAATTTTGGGAGTTCTATTTGATTGGATTGATGCTAATGAAGACTATCCAAAGATCCCGGAAGCAAAAGGGCAGATTAGTGCTATCCGAAGTGAGGCATTCTTCATTCCCTTGTATGAGCTTTACCTCACATATGGTGGAATTTTCAGGTTGACATTTGGACCAAAGGTTTGTTTCTTTTGACTAGAATAGAAAATTCTGTGTTATTTTAGAATAATTGAATTTAGTCAATAATTCACGGGCAAAAAACTAATTGTCTTTTCATGAAACCTTGTTGGATTTATTTTATGGCAGTCCTTTTTGATTGTATCTGATCCTTCCATTGCTAAACATATATTGAAAGACAATTCGAAGTCATACTCAAAGGTAAGACGGTTGGCTCTTGGCAAGTTTGTTATCATTTTTCTTGATTGATAAGCTACGTTTTTCCTCATTTCTCATAACTCCTTACTTTGCAGGGTATTTTGGCCGAGATTCTAGATTTTGTCATGGGCAAGGGACTGATCCCTGCAGATGGGGAGATATGGCGTGTTCGACGTCGTGCCATAGTCCCAGCATTGCATCAAAAGGTAACATGGTTTATATACTTTTTGACATACATAAGACCTAAGAGATGTCAAAAATATTCCAGAAAAGGTAGGAGAGAGTTTACTAATAAAAAAGAGGCAATATGTGGTACAAGAAAGAAACAACCATTGGTTATGACAAACGATTTTCATATCAATGCAACCATGGAACTGAAGTACCGTATCTTTGAAAATATTAAAGTAATAGAAGGTACACAACCTATTTGAAGAAGCATTGAAGTGGCAGAATAACATTCTTTTGGCAGGGCCTCAAATTGCTAGCCATATGGCTAACAAGAACTGTCCCTCTTTTTGCTGCTTGAAGGCATTTTGAGCTACTCCAGCTTGAGACAACCTAAAAGAGTGTTTGTCAGAAGTATTTGTATTGACCTGTTTATTTTCATATCCAGTATGTGGCAGCTATGATTAGCCTGTTTGGGGAAGCAACAGATAGGCTTTGCAAGAAACTGGATGCTGCTGCATCTGATGGAGAAGACGTTGAGATGGAATCTCTTTTCTCCCGTTTGACATTGGACATAATTGGCAAGGCAGTATTCAATTATGATTTTGATTCACTAACAAATGATGCTGGGATAGTTGAGGTATGATCACTTCAAACACTGAACCTCATTCTATTACTTTCAATGATTGTAGTTGATGTTCCGTTGATGTTGAATTGATGTCATAGCTTCTCATAATTTTGCCTCTTTATGTGGGCTAGAGCAGGCTGTTTATACGGTTCTGAGAGAAGCAGAAGATAGAAGTGTTTCACCAATACCAGTCTGGGAGATCCCAATTTGGAAAGATGTTTCACCACGGCTAAGGAAAGTCAACACAGCCCTCAAATTGATTAATGATACACTTGATGACCTAATTGCAATATGCAAGGTAAAGTTATTATTCACTGGGATATGGCAAGATTTCGTTGATGTACATCTGTCAGTACAAGTCCATATGTCTTTTAGTGAACATGTATCATGCTTTAACCTCTTCCCTAGGTGTACACAACAAAATAGCAGTTTCATGCAGACAATAAAGCTCAATAAGGACTGCTTTCAGTTAATTTTGGAATGGATTGTTTCTGTCATATTATTTGAAGAATATATATTTCATGTGAATCTCATCGATTAAACCTGATGATACTGACAGTTTTGTATCATGCTCATCTGTGGAACTTCAGCGCCATTATTTGTATCTTACTTGTGGTTCAACTGAATTGTATGTAAACTTTACCTTGGTCACATATCAAATATCAAATATGTGATTCTTCTAATCGTATGAAACCATAAATTCTTGTGTAGTTTGCAGGTCTACTGTCTTCTTTTAGTTTGGCTGCTATTTTCTTTACATGAGTACAAAATTTGATTTAACATCGAGTTGTTTCATTCATTGATGGGCTCTTTTTAATTGGTGCAATGGCAGAGAATGGTTGATGAAGAGGAGCTACAATTTGGTGAGGAGTACATGAATGAACAAGATCCCAGTATTCTCCACTTTCTCTTGGCTTCAGGAGATGATGTAAGTATTATCAGCTTTCAGGCATGCTTTTCGCTAATACAAGTAATTGAAGATTTTCGAACTGTATATAGGTTTCTAGCAAGCAACTCCGTGATGACTTGATGACAATGCTTATAGCTGGGCATGAAACATCAGCTGCAGTTTTAACATGGACCTTTTATCTCCTATCCAAGGTACTTGCAATTAAGCTTCAAGAAAAAAGCTAACTTCTGTCTGGTGATGCTTACTGTTCTTTTCTTTTTCCACGCCTTTGCCCACAGTGTTTTTCTCAACAAGTGTGTCAAAATTACTTCAGTATTATAATCCGTAACTAATCATCTTGAAGCCTTCTAGCATGCAACACTTCTAATTTTCTATTTGTTCCTCTTTCTGTTATCATTATTTTCCTTTCTAATGACTGCAGGAACCTGCTGTGGTGTCAAAGCTCCAGGATGAGGTATCTTATAATTCTTATACGCATAAAATTGAGTTTTCAATCTTGTAATTCATGTATCTATTTACATTTACTTTTGAATCCCTCTAGGTTGATTCTGTTTTAGGAGATCGATTTCCAACCATTGAAGACATGAAGAAACTTAAGTACACAAATCGAGTAATTAATGAAGTAAGGAGATACATATTGTTTGTCACATAATCTTTTTAGAGTGAATATTTTTTTTTTTTTAATTCATTTTGATTTGAAATTTTTATTTCAAACTCTTCGCAGTCCTTAAGGCTCTACCCGCAGCCACCTGTCTTAATTCGTCGTTCTCTTGAGAATGACACACTCGGGAAGTATCCTATAAAAAGGTCATATATCCATAACCTTATGCAATACTACTGTTTCTTTGCTAGTTAGTACATTAATTTTTTTTTTTTTTTTTTTTTTAACTCCATGGGGCTTTTTCTCATTCTTTTCCATTATTGTATAACTGAAGAGGAAAATTGTCTTTTAGCCATTTCTGTTTTTGTCATTAATCTCAATGTTTTTGTTACTACTGTTGAATATATTGTTATGAATGTCCTTTCATTTTCCTTTTAATTCGTAAATAAATGTTTTTTTTTCTCAATTATGTATGTAGATGTCATGTACCACCCTTTTTTTTTTTTTAATGGCCATGTAATTCAGGATATCAATACTGTTCTATCATGTTTCTACAGGGGTGAGGATATCTTTATTTCTCTTTGGAACCTTCATCGTAGTCCTCATCTTTGGGATGATGCCGATAAATTTAATCCAGAAAGATGGCCTCTAGATGGACCCAATCCAAATGAAACAAACCAAAATTTCCGGTGAGTTCTCAACTTAAAAAGACCTTTTATCAATGATTTTTCATACCTTCTGTTAAGTTCTTATCATCCTTGCCACCCCGGTCCAAAAAGAGACTGTGTACTATGATTATATGTAATTTATTCTGACTTGATTAGGGTAGCATTAAACCGATTGCCTTTCTAAATGAAAACGATAACCAGTGTTTTGGAGATCCTCATTAATGCTAATTTTAGTGCAAGTCTAGGCAAATTTAATCAAAACGTGCTACCACACTGCAATATTTTTTGCTCTTAGTTTTCGGTTTTCTCTTTTGTTTTTTAAAATTATCAGGCAGGATTGGATTTATTCTTTTTCATGTGATACCCAATACTTTTGTTACAGTTACTTGCCCTTCGGTGGAGGACCACGGAAATGCATAGGCGATATGTTTGCTTCATTTGAGGTACTTCCATGATCATTATATTTAACTTCTCATTTATCAATAACATTTATGGTGGAAAATTTTACAGCCCTGTTATTTGAACAAGTATGTGTAATTCTTCTCTATTAATCTTGCTTGATACAGGTTAGCTCTTTAGTTTAGGATTTGAGCTACAAAATATTGTGCTTTTGTACATCATTACTATGGTTTATGATTATTTATTGTAAAAACCTATTCATTGTGATGATTTACAGACAGTTGTAGCAGTCGCGATGCTTGTTCGGCGATTTAACTTTCAAATAGCTCTTGGAGCTCCTGCAGTAAGTCACCTACTGTTATTTAGAAATCATTGTTATTAGAATTGATAGTTTATTATGCCATATATTCCAAGGCCTGTGGAGTTTCATGAGAGAATGCATGAAAGAAGTATGATTCCATGGCCATATAGAGTTCCATGGAAGATTTGAGCACCCAACTAGTTTTGGTAGTAGGATTTCCATATTGACACACCCCAATCATCGCTAGGTTACCAATCGTTATCATACTCATCTAGTTCAAGTTTCAATCCAGAATATCATGAAATCTTCAGTTAGAAAACTTAAAAAGAAATTTAAAGAATCAATTGTTTATGCAGGTTAAGATGACCACCGGGGCAACAATCCACACGACGGAGGGATTAAAGATGACGGTAACACGAAGAATAAAACCCCCCATAATGCCAATACTGAAAGAAGATGCAACAGTCAGCTCTTCCAAAGGGGAAACAACAAAACAAGATAACAAAAGTGAGATTTCTCCTGCTCATTCCAACTAACTATAGCCTTGCTACATTTTTAGCATACAGCACAAGAAACATAATCTTGGGAACCCGAAACAAAAAGGAAAAAAAAAAAAAAAAAGAGTAATATAGAGATAAGTGTCTTTAGAAATTAATAGGTTCCACTTCATCAGCTCTTTGAAGCTATTATGTTTGTAAAGTTTACTGTAAAAAATTCCATTGTAAAGTGGCAAAGACTTATTCAAGGAAGAAATCTGGCACTGATCTCCATTTGTAAGGCTTCAAGGTGACAGAAAGTTCAACTTACTTTCACATTTCTTTGTCAACTCACCACAACATTTATGAATCTTCAAAACTGTATTTTACTAATAATTGTGAAAAAAACACAGAATCAAATTCAAAGATTACATCTACAGGAGACCTCATCAACCAAATACTTCTCATTTATGATATATATGATATAGAGTAAGCCATCAAACCAAAGATCATAGAATACATAATAGCTTTCTCTTTACACAAGGACTTTTAGTTCATCCTATTGATATTTACTTTTTACTTTCACAGTTACATTCAAACACCCTAAATTTATGAAACTTACAACATAGCTATGCCATCAAGAATCAGACGGTATAGTTATAATTTGTGGCAAGTTACAACATTTTGCCTAATAGTCCTTTCTATCGTAAGTACCTCCATATTCCGCGTATTAGTATTGGAATATGAATGTAATATATCAATCACTTGCAGTTCTTTTGAACGATATGCATCCGTGAGATTAATTTTTGAAAAAAGTAGAAGCGACATGCAACGGTAATTGAAGTTGGGTGCCGGTAGTTAACCAGAAGAAAGCATACTAGAACCTGGGGAAAAAGCAGTCAGAAATGTGTCAAACTTGAAAAGTCAAGTCAGGACTTTTGCAGATTCATGTATAGCCAAAACATTGTCGCATGGAACAAAATCCTGAACGAGAATGGGGTGACTCAGGCGCTTCATCGGATACTTTTCCGGGGAAATGCTTATAGAAGGCTTTTACTGCACCTGTAACACCATCTTCGTTTTCCATGGCCTTAGCCAGTTCAACAGCGCACTGTTTTACCTGCAGAAAAACAATTTTTATTTTAGGCTTAACATCCAAAAGACAAGCGTAACCTAGAACATAACATACTAGATGAGGGAGGAAAAAAAGTTGGCACTTTATCTCTGTCTGTTTTCTTCTATTTTGCTCATAGTTGAATACTATTACTAAGTTATTGATAAATACTTCACGTAAAATAAAATTCAGCACTGGAATCGCGTATTTTTCTGTGGCAGAATACAAAGATAAACATGTTAAGTTGATCTAAGTTGAAAATTGTGCTACCTTGTCATCAAGCATAAAGTTTATTGCATCAACCAACTTATCAAGCGAAAACTCCTCAACTGGGACTGGTGGAGGGCCCAATCCTTTGGCATGAACCCGTTCTCCCCAAAACGGTTGGTCCCCAAAGAATGGTACAATGGTTGTTGGACACTATTTCAGAGAAAACAATAAATCATCTTCTGTGAACGAACCAATCACAAAACAGGAGTCCATGAAGAGGCAATATATTGAAAAAAAATAACAAAAAAAATTACCGCGGCTTTAAGACCAGCAGCAGTTGTTCCAGCGCCACCATGATGAATCTAAAAATTTATTAAACATCATCCTAAGTCATTTCTGATAAAATGATTTAGCACAGATTCACAACAGCTCCCAAATGAGTTTTAAATTTAACAGATAGTATAATTCTAAATTTATCTAAAGATAAGATCAGTATTGTTCATCACTTATAATTGACCTTCTATCCTTTATCACCACCACGTCAACTCACAGAAGCACCATGCAAGGAAGTAAATGGAATTTGTTTATGCAACAACTAACAGTTGGGAAATATGTACTTCAAAGAGATAATACTGAGTCCCTCTCTGTCATAGATTCATAGTGCAATTTAATTCTCTATTGAGCAACTGTTTGTAATGGAGAACAAAATTTTCTGCATCCTCCATTTACTAGATCTCCAAGCCCCAAATCCAAGGTCATCATACCCACCACTTAAGATATGAACATGAACATGTATGGACGTCCACATAACATGACAAGAAATAATACAACGCCTAATGCACTCTACTTCACTACAGTAAAATAAATAAAATATAAATGATTAAAACTAGTGGACATTTACCACAGCACTGCATCGTAAGAAAAGCCAGTCATGGGGGCAATTGTCCAGTAAATACACAAAGTTCTTTGGTTCTGCCACTGAAAATACATAAGTACATATTCACTCCCATAATTTTAATAGAATCCCAAACATAAGCAGAAATTAGGATCTGATGTACTTTATATAATCAAGATAGAACTAAGACTTACAATTCCCAAGACCTCCCCAACCTTTATTGATGATGCCTCTCTGTCCAGTTATTTCCAAAGCTTTTACTATTGTTTCAGTCATCTTCTCTGGTTCTTGAACAGGCTGCATGAATTGAGAACAAAAACAATTAAGTGAATAACAAACACGAACTGAATAGTTAATATAAATAATCAGTGATTCAAGGAACTTTACTTTCATGACTCTCATTTTTTAGCATCAAAGGAACTTAATGTATTACAAAACCATGGTTTTGACCAGAGAAAAGAAAAAGAAAAAAAAAAAAAAAGAAAGGGAGTTAATATTTTCAAGCTCCATTTAGTTCACACAAGAAGTGGTTAAGGTAGATTCAGATAACTTTCTAAGTACATCATGAAGAGATATGGTAATCTATAATTGCAGAGTCAGTTAAGGTATCAATGGCAGCGAAAGTAGAGAAATGGTTAGAATTTTAGACAAAGATACAAGAGAAAAAAAAATAACTTGCCAATAACATAAAAGGTACAGACGCCAATTGATTCAGGTGTAATTATAAGTGCATCAGAAATATCTCATTTCACTCATGGACGACGCATATTGATTCAGGTATAATTATAAGTGCATCAGAAATATCTCATTTCACTCATGGACTTTTACAAATCGTACTGAAATAATGTTTCTAATGGATTATTACAAGGCAAACTGAAACAGGTGGAAATAGTTGGAGATAAGTTCCAAAACCTCAAAAAAGCATCATTTAAAGCTAATTAAGAAAGGGTGGTGTGGTGTGGAGAACAAAGCAGCAGTTTTAACTTTTAAAGGAGAGATTGGTCGAATAATTTAAAAGAGATTGGTCGAATAAACTGTAAATTTGAAATCTTTTTCCTGCACCATGAGCACATCAATGGAACAAAATGTAGTAATAAACAATCAAGTTACCCTCAACTCATCTTAATATCGGAAAAAGTTGCAAACAGTAATATCATAATATTTGTGGGAAAAGAAACTCACAAGGCTACCAAAACCAATATAGATAGGCTTTTTACCCTCTTCTAGCCATTTCACAAGTGGATCTGGAGGTTGATAAGTTGAAGCAAGGTCAAGAAAGCAAAACCCCACTACATCAATCTTAGGTCCCCAGTCTGCAGAGCATGTTAATAAAGATAGACCAGATTCAACACCCATCTAATAGCAAAAAACCAAGCATGGAAAAAAAATTTGAAAGAATAAACTATCAAATCCATGATATGCCAATTACTAATGCACAAAATATTAGAGAACAAGAGATAAGAAATGACCATTTGCTACAAGGAGTGTGATGGAATGATATGAAACCATGAGAATTCAAAAAGATAACATTTGCTAAAAAAAATTCATTGAATGAAGAGTGAAAATGCAGAAGCTAGACTAGTAATACAAAGATTTATCGGTTCTATATAAGTACTATAAATAACCTTTTGGTTTCGGAACAAGATGAGGACTCCATATGTACCCATAAGGCACATCCTGGGGAGAGCCCCAGGATCCACTTAAATATGTAACAGGTCTTAGCTTCAGCTTCTTCTTCCTAAACTCATTAATCATGTCTCGTATTCCAAGCCATATTAGTGCATCGACAATTTGATATGAAAGCTGCAGCAGAAATCATGATTATGTAAGTTAATTCAGATATAAATCAAAGCAATAATATTATAAATACACAAGGTTGCTGTGGTAGTTATAGAAGGGTTCTAGGGATGAATGTGAAGCAGTAACAGTACATGCACTCAGATAAAGGCAAAGAAGCTGCAGTAGGCTTTTGAAGCTGATGGAGCATCTACAGTTAAACTTAAATGGCTTGGAAGAAACAAAGAAAAAAAAATCTATAGTAAAACTCAAAGAAGTCCACAAAATATTAATTTAGAGCATAAGAAAAGAAGTTCAAATAAAATAAATGAAAAGAAGACTAGAGAGAAGGAAATTATGTCCTACAACTCATTACATAAATTCCCACCGAGCTGTTTTTGGAAAACTGTGTCACAAAATGAAAAGAAAAACCGAATTTTGTATTTTCAAAATCTAAACTATGTCTACTAGTCTATTTCAAAAGCAATCATACGAGTTCAAAAACAATGAAAATACGACTGGAATTAGTATCTCAGATAAGACTGAGAAAAGTTTTGTAGGTTTTATAATTCTTGTTTACCAGAAACTCTTAAAAACATTTCAAGTCAATTGTTAGTTTGACAGTAGTCTTTGGAGCATAAATTTAGTTATTTTCAAATAAAGGACATGACTTGTTTTTTAATCTACTTTTCTATTGATGAGAAGGTAATAAGTTTGATTTAAACCTTGGCTTTATCATACAATCATTATTCTTTTTACTTGTTAGTGTACACTATGAAGAGTTAGGTTTAAAAGGACGCTTAGATACATTTGTAGCTCTTAAAGCAAATTCTGAAATCAAAAGGGAAAAAAATAATAATATTAATAATGATAGCATAGACTCACTCTATAAGCAACATGTTGCCTAACGCGAGACAAAGGATGGGGGAAATCACTAGTAGGCCTGAAAAAAAGGAGACAAATATTACCAAGTAATTCCATTGAATCAAATCCAAAACTAAACTGGAAACACAAGACATGGTATTAATTCATACCAACAAAGCTATAAAACATGGAAAAAGACAGATGCCCATAACTGCTTGTATCTCTAAAATAAATGTGCAAATAAAAAATGGATGATGCTTGCATAATCCCAAAAAAGAAAAGAACATGCAGCATTAAGATTGTCCAAATAAAACAACACTTACGTCCATGGCATCGTGAAAATTATATGAAGTGGTACTTTTAGTGCCTCAGCAACATGTGTATGACCTGAACAAATTTTGTGCATTTCTGCTGAGTTAATCCAAACAAGATATAAACTGCATAAATGGCATGACAAATATAAAAAGGAAATATCCTTTAGTTTATGTTCATACCATATTACAGTACACATGAAAAATGATACATATATATAAAAACAGTTTAAGTATGTTTTTGTGATAAAAGCTGCAGTAATGTCATAACATTCTTCCCTTGTAAAATACCTATTTGTAAAAAGATGGTGACAAGTGCAGTATGTACAGTAAGAGAAAACAAATAAAAAAGATGGAGAGAAGATCTAACCATATGCTGGAGGATTCGCAATAATAGCATCTGGTTTAAATGGCACAGTAGATTCAGGATCAGGTTCCTTGCATGCGGGAAGTAAAGAAAAAATAATTTCCTTCATCTGATTCCGCTGAATAGGAATTTCTGAGGGTCCTGATGGCAAGAAGCCTTTATTCTTGACCATATCTGCAGAAAACATAGTGATCAAACCATAGTATATAACAAATTTGAACACTTTCGAGGAGAAAGGGAGGGTCATCCAGGGATAAGTTTCATTTATCATAGCTGACTTTTGTTCCACTGCCATTTAATTTAGAATTTTGCTACAATAATGGTTTAAAAGAATTATCTATTAGTTACCCAAGTAAAAACAATGAAACATATCTTTGGTAGCTGCCATCCTCATCAATTGAAGTTCCAAAATAATTCAATCAGAAACAAATATTTTGAGATCATCGATACGACGATACCAATAAGGAAAAAATGGTTGGCGAACAACGTAAATTTTTACACATAACATAAAGGAAAATAAACATACAGCAGCTCCCAAAACTGAGAAAAATAAACTATAAGTAGATATACAGTTATCACACAAATGTTAAGAAATTCAGTTTGTCATACAAATAGCAAGAGATTGTCACAAAAATGATCTACAAGAAAATTTATCATTTAACAGTCTTTTACAGAATTTAGACTTTGCAAATGCTGAAAAAAGTTCACAATCCTCTATGGTTTTACTCCTTAAAACTGTGTCTTCATATTTGAACATAATAATGAGGGAGAGCATCCCTTTATACGAGAAAAGAAGTTCAACTCCTTTTTGAAGTGATAAAAGGATTCTATCATGGAATTTACTATCAAACTAGTTACTACATTACCAATGAACAAACCAAACCAAGTCAAATCTTAAAAACAAGGAAAGGATGACAAAGTACTAAAACATGATGAGAGACTTACATCCAGCAAGAACTTTTGGATCTCCTCCTAAAGGGAAAAACTCCAACCCAGCACTCAAGACGAAGTCTTTGAAATTTGAGTGAGTTGCTAGTCTAACTCTATGGCCATCTTCCTGCATAAAAAATATTCCCCTACATAAACTCATATGCTCCTTGCTATAGTTCAAAGAACATCTCTTCAGACATATGTCCAGCCAATCCATCTCAAGAAGAAGGAGTAGTAGAATAAATAAAATTACAGCAAATACAAATAACAGACCCAGACAAGCATACCCACATAGCAGGATCAAGAACCATATTACTGAAAAAATTACAAAGCCAAAAAGTGCTATAACCTGTAAACGTTTTCCAATCGCAACAAATGGTTGTACATCTCCTCGTGTTCCAACAATAAGCATTACTATTTGCAATGGAGGTACATCTTGTACAGCTGTGGCTTCAGCAGTTTCTTTGTCAGAAGATCCATTATAAACAACTCCAGTTCCAAAATCAAGGCTTTGCGGTTTAATATCTCCTGGAACTTCAAATTGTACAGTCCCATCGGTTTTGACAGTAGCAAATTCTTTCAAACATTTTAGCTGCAGATTTTATTTTCAATTAAAAGTCAATTTCCAATCTCAGACAATTAAGATAAAGAAGTTAATATGTCAGCATAAAAAAGCAGCAAAATGTCCAATGAATCAAAACTCTCACAAGGAAATTATGAGAATTGCAAAGATAATTTATGAGAATACATGCATGAAAGGAATGATGATACATATGAACATAAAAAGTAAATAACAATAATAAAAAAGAAGAACAAGAAAACCCAGTATAAATGCACCACCCTCATCATCTCAACAGATCAGTTAACAAAAAGAACTCCACATAGAAATAATTAATTGCACACAGTTATACCAAATCAAGGGCAATGATATATTAAATGTACAAGCAAAGAAACAGCAAATGTGTACAATGCTAAGAACATAACAAATGGAAAATAAATAAGCAAAAGGAGCATAAACTAAAACCAAAACAGATCCCAATCCAGCATAAAACTACTTGAAAAGACATTGCATTTTAGCATGAACAAAGATTTAAATTGTACCAAAATAAACCATTACTTAGCAAATATCAAATTATTATAAGATCAAAACGGTCCACTATATCATAATACAAAAATCAAGGATATTAAAGGAATTCCATCTATATCATAATACAAAAAGAAGGGTATTAACGGAATTTACCAGCAAACCTAATAAAAACAAGTAAACTAATACAGATGCTCTAAAAAGAGAGGGGTCTTTTAATTTACCAAACAACTAATTGGCTTTATTCTATGACAAACCTAAGGGACATTTTAAAAAATTTAAAAATACATGTCCAAGAGTAATTCTATCTAACCATCCTTCAGAAAAACCTTCCGCTCACACACAAGCATAAAGACTTGGATTCATGCCAGCAAGAAAACTCAATAGACTAAACTCAAACTGGTGATAATACAAGGGCATCCTAAAGTATCATCGTTATCTAATGATATGAGAAGTGTAAACCAAAAGTTAAAGTTGCATTCTCGTATATTTCTCGCTAAGTCCTAAAAATGATGTTTATTATATGGTATCCCATTTTTCCTTCGTAACTTCTAAAAATTACATCATTTAAAAGAATATAAATCAATCACTTACAGAAAAAAAATTGTACAACCCTGTAACCATTCAATCATAACTTAAACAACTAAAACTAACAAAAATGATAAGAAGTTGAACCTTTTTCTTGAGAGGAACTGTATCATCAACCAGTTTGGCTGCCAACATAGATAATTTACGATTATTTCCATTTTTCACAGGTTTTACGGCCTGGGTGGAAGTCAAAACCGGCTTTTCAGGAGTAGATGTCGAAACCAGCTCTTCAGCAGTAGATGTCGAAACTGGCACTTTGGCAATAGATGTCGAAACCGGCTCTTCAGCAGTAGATGTCGAAACTGGCACTTTGGCAATAGATGTCGAAACCGGCTCTTCAGCAGTAGATGTCGAAAACAGCTTTTCAGCAGTAGATGTCAAAGCCGAAACCGGCTTTCCAGCAGTAGATGTCGAAACCGGCTTTTCAACAGTAGATGTCAAAACCGGCTTTTCAGCATTAGATGTCGAAACCGGCTTTTCAGCAGTAGATGTCGAAACCGGCTTTTCAACAGTAGATGTCAAAACCGGCTTTTCAGCATCAGATGTCGAAACCAGCTTTTCAACAGTAGATGTCGAAACTGGCTTTTCAACAGTAGATGTCGCAACAGGCTTTCCAACAGTAGAAGTCAAAGCACCGACAGACGTGTTATGCCCTAAGAAAAACACAATACATTCAAAATTCAACAAAATATAATATCCAGAACCCACCAAAAAAAAATCTGATGAACAACATCATAGACCCTCCCATATATTTCACTATACCTAACATCCCCTACATTTTAAATATGAATATTAATGTAAAAAAAACTTAAGAGAGTGGATCAGAAATCCACTACTACAAAAATAACACGTCTAAAAAGGGACTAAAGCTTTACAAAGAGTATAATGAGCCAGTGCAAAAAGAAACCCAAAAAAAAAAAAAAAAAAGGCGACGCTATGACATGGACAAATACTAAAAAATAGAATCATCATAATACATGAAGAAATAATGCCCTGTTAAATCTAACATTTATATTCTCTAATCATGCTAAATTTGAATTACTTATAGCTTCAATAACTTCTTTTGTGATTTTTCAAACATGCAAAATTGAATTTCTACATTGAATTTTTTTGTACATATTAAGTTTAATATATCAAGCATAATATTAAGATGTTTACACTTTAAACTATCAATAATACTAATCTCACAAACATCTCTCACTAACACCTCTCACTAACCCCATATGGCAGCTCGCAATTGGCTTGGTCAGGGAAGACCTATTATTGGGTAGGCAGGACCCATGCGAGCTAACCAATTACAAGCTGACACGTCACGTTTGTGAGAGAAAATTAAAAGAAGTATTTGTGAATGTAGTATTACTCTTAAACTATTATTTTACCATTTTTTACTACTTTACTCCAAAATGCATTTTCACTATTTCCATTTCATTCTTGAATTTTGTAACTTCTAATTTTAATTTTTGAATCATTTTTTAAAACAAAAAACAAAAGAACATTACTAAAGGCCACCTAAATTTCACCACAACCTTCCTCATTTACAATATAAAAAATTTCTTCATAAACCTCTCCTAAAAGTTGAAATTTCTAAATTTCATCACAACCTTCTGCAAAATTTCGTCATAAACCTGTCCCAAAGTGAGAAATTCTAAATTTCATCACAAACTTCTCTAGTCACAATACTAAAATTCCTGTCATCTACCACTCCAAACTTCAACTTTCTAAATCACGTGGTTCTCCGTTTAAAATATCAAAATTTTATCATAAACCTCACTTAAATTTAAAATTTATAAATTTCATCACAACCTTCTCCATTTAAAATATAAATATTTCATCATAAACCTCTTCTAAACTTAAAGTTTCAAAATTTCATCATAACCTTCTCCAGTTATAATGTAACCAGTTCGCCATAAACACCTCTGAAAGTTAAATTTATAAATTTTCATCTCAACCTTCTCCGATCACAATATAAATTTTCATCTTAAACATATGTTAAAATTTCTATTTTTCAATACAATCTTCCCGGTTACAATATTCAATACAATCTTCCCGGTTACAATATCAACAGTTCATGTAAACCCTCTCCTAAAGTTAAAATTTCCAAATTCAATCACAAGTTTCTCTTATTACATCTTTAAAAAATAAATAAATAAATAAATATGGATCGTAAATCTCCCTAAACTTAAATTTTCTAAGATTCAACACAAACTCCTCTTGGTATTAAAATGTATTTCAGCAAATAAAACCCTAAAATCTACTTACTAAACATTTGATCTTAAACCTTCCCTACATATAAAAAATTTCTCTACTTTCCTATTAGTTTTCCACTCAAAACCTAACCCTAAAACCCATCATTTTCAAAGAAATTATCGCCACATTTAACACACGCAAAAAATAATAATATTAATAATAAATGAATAAATAAATAAAATCGATGGAATTAAACCAACGTAAAAAAGGTGTTCAATGCGAACAAAAATATCCAAAACCCACGTGTTAAAATAAAGCAAAACCTGAAGGCTCACCGCCATTTTCATTCTCGCCTTCGATTTCGATCTCAAACTCAACGGGCACATCGTTGCCGCCGTGATTCTCCATCAAAACGATCAGCTACGATAAACGACACGATACGACACCGTTTTTAAACAGAAATGTGGTTCATTGCGCTCATGCGTTGTACAGGTAGGAGACGCTTTTACGCTTAGCGAATGGGAAATGAATCGATTCGATTTTAATTTCTTTTCTCTTTTTATTTTTCTCTTTTTTTAACCTTTTGTTTTGTTCATTTTCTCGGGAAAGTTGAGCAGGAATTTGAATACAGAGAGAGACACACTGGGTGGTGCCACGTGGATTTAAGGATAACAGAAATTGCGACACTTGTAGGTGTATGGAAATAGGAAATGTTGGTCTGTGACGGAGAGATTTATAGCGCCAAATAATGAGTTTGTAATAACTAATTCGGTCACCTAATTTTAAATGTATTTATTGTCCATAAATATAAAGTTGTTAAAACTAATTATTTGTGAAGGAAATTGTCAAAATCTGACCACAATTAATTAATTGATTAATTAATAACTATTTTTCATCATTTAAATTGATAAAAATCTAGTCTATTTTATATTAATAGGATGAAAAAAAAAAAGTTATTTAATGGGAATTAGGAAATTTTATAAGTTTAAATAAAAATTATTTAATTGACACTCATAATATTTTTTTATAATAGGATTGATGAGGCTGAATCATAAGTAAATAGAAAATAAAATAAATAAAAAAAGTAAAAGCAATTTTTATTATATCATTTTTTATTTACTTTTAAATTGTTTATTCTATTTTTATTTTCAACTTTTACAAGTCATTGGTTGTTAGAAGTTGGATGCCACCGGAAATTGCTTGCATTGGAAGATTGTCTTATAGTGGAAAATTTTTTTAATAAAAAATTCATTTTCCCTATATAAATAATGGGCTTTGTTGCTCATCTCGTGGAAAAATATCTTACTTTGAGTCCTTTTTTAAATAAATAAATAAATGTATTTTGAGTGAAAGATGTTGGTGTGAAACCCGAAAGCAAATCCGTAAAATTTGTGCCTAAAACGGACAACCTTACTCAAATTAAACTTGGGTTGTTACAACTGATATCTGAATGTATTCAATATTCAACAACGCATAAAGTCTTCTTAATTTAGTACGTGTTTATTATGAAAGATAATTAAATAAAGCTGAAAAAATAAAACCGTACTAGTTGAGCCCAAAATAGATAAAATTTCTACTCAGTTATGACCAATCGTTATTATGTATTTTCAACTTTTTTAGTATTTTATTGTTTCTATTTTTAACTTGTAATCTTAGTCTAATTTTATTCCCATCCTTTTAGGATAAGGCAAATACTCATTTTAATTATAGAAATTTAAAATTGTTTTATAAAAAAGTAAAAGAAAGTAGACTGTGATTTTCAATTTAGATATTTACATTCCCTTAAAGTTTTATTTTATTTGTATTTATTAGTTAATATTTACGTACAATTCATGAATTCAAATCCTACATAGGTTTTCCTACCGTCCAGGAAAGCAACATTGTTTTCCTCCTAATAATTGCTAGTGCCTTGAAGACAAATGAAAAGTAATACGAGGCTCAGTCAGAACCCAATCCCACAATATTCTCTTACAATCTCAACGTGATAGCTAAGTTAGAAATTATCACATCAGCTTCCACTATACCTAAGACACTAAATAATTTTGACTAGACATGAATGATCGTTTTTTAGGGACGAACGACCATTTTTTTATAGGAAATGATTGTTTCTTATGAAAAAAAGGTCGTTCCTTATAAATGAAACAATCATTCCTTATGAATTAATGGTCATTTGTTCCTAAGGAACGATCGTCCATATTTAGTAAAAGTCGTCAGTTGACGTGGTAGTACCAATTTTGCTATCACGTTAGGTTGTGAGATTGGGTTATAAACATAATATTTTTGGTGCCTTGAATGCATGCCATCGTGTTGGAGTTCGAGACGTTATTGATTAATTTTTCAAATATTGGGGGTTATTTGATTAAAAATGTCATACACTATGTTTGGCTTACTATTTTTATCCAGATTCTGGATCCTATTCTCTAAATAACGTTTGACACATTATTCCAAGAATATTACCCTATTTTTTTAATTACTTTTAGACCCCATAAGGTTATTAATTTCATCAAATACACCCTAAAAAAAAGTTTAAAAATAATCAAAAACACCCCCGCAACCCATACTCGCCAGATTCCGGCAACCACCATCGGTGGTAGCCGAAATCTATACAACGGCCAACCTGCCGACCATAAATGGCCGGAAGTTCACCGATCTGGCATTTTGCGGCCAGATCCACCACGGATTTGGCCGGAAAAGGCCAGATATTGCCGTGAACGACGGCCAAAGAAATGGCCATCGTTGACCGAAAACGACGGCCATATCTTTGGCTGTCGTTTTGGCCTTTTTCGGCCGTCGACGGCCACGGCAGGCCGTAGATTTGGCCTTTTCCGGCCAGATCTGTGGTGGATCTGGCCGGAAAAGGCCAAACGACTCGTTACGACACAGATCCGACCTGTCTGTGTCGTAACGCGATTTTTCGACCAGTTTCTGACGGTGGTGGCCAGAATCTGGCATTGCAGGTGATGGGGGTATTTTTGTCAATTTACATGTTGGGGTATTTATGAAATTAGCAAACTTAGGGGGTTTTTCTATAAATTTTTAAATTTTACCTCATAATACTCCTATATTCAATTATCCAATACTATCCCTAAAATTCTACCCAAAATAATAAACCAAACGCATACTATTATTTCAAAAACTATGAGGGGTAAATTAACTTTTACTCTTATTATTAATTATATAAGTTATATTTTTAATATTTTTTGAGTTTATTTAATAAGTTAAAATGTCGTAAATATCCTCATCCAACTTCATGAATTTGACACCCTTTTTTCTTAAATTAAGATCGCTTTTAGTATTTTTCTACAAAAACAAATTTGCCTTTTTAACCCTTAACAATTTTCCTAGGGTAATCCTCATAAGCTTTGTTTAGGGTCCGCTTATGAGTTTCATGGTAGCGGTTATGAGGATAAATCACCGTAGTGGTTTTAAAGATAAACTATCGTAACAGTTTTGAGAGGTTTTTAGTAGTGGGTGCTTGGGAGTTTATTTTCCAAAGATTCTAACAGTTTTTTAAAATGATAAATTTACATATATACCCATAAAAATACCTCAACTCTAAGGGCATCTCCAACTTACTCCATTTTGGTGTGAAAAACACCAAATGATACAAATTTGAAGTCCAACCCAGCGTTATTCGCTGCGCCAAATTGGCGTGACACTGTAGCCCCACACCAAATTGGTGTGGGGCTAAAGCACCATTAAAATTTTTTTATTTTTTTATTTTGTTAAGTTAATTTGATTATTAAATTTTACACCAAAAATCACACCGAATTTGATTATTTGTATTTAACTTAATTTGATTATTATTTATATTAATATTTATAATAATAAATTCATAATAATGATATAATTCAAAAAATGATGAAAAAAAAAAAAAAAAAAACTTTATTCAATGCAAATAATAAACTAGAATAACTCAAAATAAAAATTAACGCTAATTTAAAAACACTAAAATTAAAAGAACAGATGGAAGTGCCAACTTCCGAAGTTGAAATTGTCGTAGATGAAAATGTCCAATTTCAAAATTTTCTTGCTCGACATAGACAAATCAACGATACAGAGGCTCACCGTGCTCTTCGAAATGCATTAATTGATTATTTGTGGGAAAAATATACTAATTTAGAAAATTAAATTACTATCAATATGGAATTTTACTTTTGTGTAATTGTTGTCTTTTTTTTTTTTTTTTTTTGAGTATCATTTTATATTTATATTATATTAGATGTAATGTTTTTCTATATTAATTGTAATATTCATTTTATTAAATTAGTATAATTTTCAAAGTAATTATTATTTAATAGAAATATCATCCCTAATATTTAATTAATATATATAAAAATAATGAGTGAAATAGATTAATTGTTGGTTATTACAATAAAAGAAAAAGAAAGAGAATATTCTAAAGAATATTCATTTTGGTATAATATTCGGTGCAATGGGTTGGAGCCTTGGAGATGGTCTAACTAGTACTTGGAGTTTTGTTTTTTCAATTATAAGGTAAGAGTTCTTTATTTATTTTCTACTCATTAGTATTTTATAACTTCAAATGTGATAAAGTCTTCTTATCCTTATTCGTTATTCTTTGTAGCATCTGAAATAATTGAAAAATTGTTACTCCACTTCTTCAGAAAGCATCTAGAAATGAGTTTTTAATAATTTTTTTATTGCTTAAAATTATTTTATATTTAATATGGTTGAAGACATGTATAATATGATTAATTTTATTTTAGATATAATTGAGATAATTTTATAGTAAATAAGATATTTATGGAATAAAATTTTAAAACCAGTCAAAATACTCTAAATTGAGGTGTTTTTAAATCCCTCAAAAATTTACTACACTGATTTTAAGAGGTTTTTAAACTAATCAAAATCGTATAAAAAATCTGATAAATAATAATTTTAAAACATCTTAAAACCAGTTAAATAAAAAACTTCTCAAATCGGTTAAAAAAAAGTCCGGCGCAGACCCTTAGAAAAACTGTACTAATATACCCCCGATAATTTCACCCAAGAAGCACTTATAAAAAGCGAGAGAGGATAAGAATCTTCGCTTGTTTTCATAGACTAGTACTTAACATATCAATCTGATCTCCGAGCGAGTACGGCCCCATGTGGAGGGCTCATTATCAGAAACTGGGTCCCGCTTAACAACATTACGTGGCATTTTTAACTAAACTGACGCGTTAAAAAGCACGTGAAGCACAAGTCTTCTGAACCGAATGACGTGGTCGCCATGCACGCATTCTGTCAGTTCACTGTTCACACGTGCACAGTGGCCAAGGCGTGTGAGTTTGATAGAGAGAGCAGACGTGGGCCACGGTTAGTGTATTGTAAAGTTGTCTCTTTGAAGGAAGGACATGTTTGGGAGGTTACTAAAAAAAATGCTGAACAAATAAGTACTTTTAAAGAATGTTTATTTTGTTTTTAAAGTGCTTTTAAAAATGCGGAAATTACTTTTAATTAAGGAGGACATTTTTTTTTTCTTAAGAGGTTCGATTTGAAATTTCTCCAAATTTATTTTATTTAACAGTGAAAAAATGCTTTATATCCAAAGAATTTCCAAATTTTATTTGTAAAAGTGCTTTTATAGATAATATTTCAAAATAAACCTTTTACCAAATTAATATAAATTTTTCAAATAAGTTTCCATTAAGTGTTTATTTAAAAAGTATTTAAAACATTTTTCTTATAAAAGAACATATTTGTTATAAAAGAACATATAAAAACTAGAAAACATTACCCACTCATTGGTAGCCTAAGGGTAAGGCGAACTAAAGGGTTATAAATGGTACAACCTATAGTCCTGGGTTCGATTCCTCCATTGGGGGCAAAGGTGCCCATGATTAACCTAAAGTTAATTGAGGTGTATTAAGTTGGCTGGGATATTTTAGTTATTTATATATATATATATATATTATTAACAGAAACATGAATTTTTTTCCCTATTATTATTAATTCAAAATATTTTTTTTACAGTAATGCTAAGTCTATAACACAATCTCACAACTCCGATATGACAACTCGTAATTGGACAATCAGGACCCATAGCAAATAGACGGGATCTATTTGCGAGTTGACTAATTGCAAACTGTGATGTTGGGGGTTATAAGAAGAGATTGTGAGATTGAGTTGTTGTAGACCTAGTTACTTTTTTTTTTTTTTAATGCATTTATAACCTAATATTATCAAAAAGATGCATAGTATATTTCAACTTGATGATTAAGAGGGTTTCAAGTTTTCTAAGTCATCACTCCATATATTAGGTTAGTTCCTTCAATAAATGATATTAAAGCAAAGCCCCATAAAAGTTCTTAATTTGATAGACTTGGTTGTTCGAACCCTCGTCATCCCATTTCATTAGGAGAGATTGTTGTGTTCCTAATGTGACGGAGTAGATTAGTTTTCTTATGTGGTGAATGCATAACCTTCAATAATTAGAATTTACGCAAAACCATAGAAGTTTCTAATGTGATTGACTTGGTAATTTGTACACTTTTTATCTCATTCGAGAGAGAGATTGTTGAGTTCTTATATGACGGACTTGATCATCCAAACATGAACATAGTTATTCAACTAACGAATGTTTTACTAAAGATAAAAGTTATTAATTTATAAAACTCTGATATGGCTAATTAATGATCACTCCATCAAATTATCTAGTCTTTTTGAGTTGGATACTTCTAGACGACTTTGATTACAATGCGCCATTTTTGACCTTACAATTTTACAAATTGCACATTAATATATCATACAATCATACATGATAACAAAACCCCTCTAGGCTTCTAACATTGTTCATGTATCTTTCCATTACAAATTTAATTTCAAACACAAAATACATTGAATGAATCACTTCCCTACAAAATAAATTAAAAAAAGAAAAAAGAGAAAGAGAAAAACACTTTCAAAGTTGTTCAAAACCACTTCCAAAATCACTTTTCAAAGTCCCCAAACACACCTTACGCTCTCAGTCTCTTTTCTTCTCGATAACAAACAAAAAAAAAAAAAAAAAAAAAAAACAGCTCACTGTTTGGTTCGTTTTGTTTTATGCACAAAGAGAGAGATAAAGACAAACAAATACAAAGGAAAACAAGCAAAACATTTACAGCACACAACTCGAGCACGCGCAACTCAAAACCGCTACTTTCACTTCACTTAACTTCAACATGCCTTCTTCGCCGCACCGCCGTCGTCGCTCCGCGCTGCCGTCTCGTCCGCCGTACGGTTTGATCATTCTCCATTTGTTTGTGGTTTGGTTCTTGTTTGATTGTTTTTCGAGTTCTAAGTTCACATTTGTTTGGCTGCTGAGAAAGTTCGAGAAAATGCAAAAGGGGAAATATGAAAAATAGAATAGGAAGTTGAAGAATTGAGAAATATTGTTTACTTTGATCATTCTCCATTTGTTTGTTGTTCTTGTTTGATTGTTTGCTCAAGATTAAGTTCATATTTGTTTGGCTGCTGAGAATGTTTGAGAAAATGAGAAGGAGAAATAAAAGTGGAATAGGAAGTAGGAGAATTGAGAGATATTGAGTGAGAAGTGAGATAAAGATAGTTTTTTTTCTCTGATCAGTTTCCATTTGTTTGTTTGTTTGTCTATCTTATTATTATTGTTGTGGTTTCATTGTTTGCTCAAGTTCTAGATCACATTTGTTTGGCTGCTGAGAAAGTTCGAGAAAATGAAAAAAAGATAAAGAAAAAGAAAAAGAGAATAGGAAGTAGGAGAATTGGGAAATGTTGAGTGAGAGGTGAGACAAGGGATAATTTTTTTTTTGAGCTTTTAAATGCAAATGTGATTCAAGACTATGTGTTGGATTAATTTTTTTCGTTTTAGCTTTTTGGCTGCTTATTTTTGGGAATTTAATTAAACGTTTAGGTTTGTGGTATGATAAATAAGGGAAATTCTAGCTCACTTGAACGTAGTAGTGCTAAAAAATTGTGAAAGTTGTAATATTGAATGTAAAAGTTTCAATGAGAATGCAGGACTCTTAAAATATTAATTCTGTAATGTTTTCATTTGATACTTACTGGTATTTTATGACTGCCTGAGTAATGAATATGATAGCTGTTGAAGTTTTATGGATGCCAAGTAGATTTAGTATCAAGCATTTTGACTGTGTATTTAAGTTCATTGCGAGTTGTTGTATCTAGGATGTCAATTTCATTGTTTTTGAGTTGGATTTAGAGTTTATATTGAGTGGTGAATTTATTGAGAAACTGGAGCTGAAAATGCATGATCATATGTTGAGCTACTTATGAAATAAGCTGCGGTATATTTGTTTTGATAAATTTCATTGACCTTTCCGCAGGTTTGACTTAGTTTGGGTTAGTAAATTGATAGAATTTTCTGCAACTTACAAAAGTGTTCTCATCTTTAGTTGATGCTGCCTCCTGATTTCAATGAAGAAATAAAATAAGATACTGCATTAAACTTTGAAGACATAGAAGCATAGAGTGAAGCCAAATTTGAATTTCAACCAATGTAGTGAAACATCCTCCCCTATTTTGATTGTAAATAATTCTCCTATTTCTCTTAATCCAAGTTATCCAAAAGATGGTCATCATTATACCTTACACAATCACACAAACAGTCCCTTAGGCATTACTTCTAAATAACTATTCTTGATCTTATACTAAATCACAAAGATGGTGTGCCAACGTGTGACAGGCTTTGATCTTATACTAAATCACTATTCTTGAGAAATATTAAGTTGCTTTTTTCATGTGGTTAGTGGTCATGCTTGTTTATTTATTGCTTCTTAAATCTAGTTCAATGAGTTTTGTCTGCCCCAATGCTTTAACTTTCAAAAGAGGTGTCCTTGGGCATAGAGATTACTATTTTGTTTTCATTTTCATTTACTTTTGGTTGCACTTGTACTACTTCTTTCTCTTATAGTGTGGTAAGTACTTTCATATCCTTATCTATGTGTTTCCTTTAGCTAGTGTTTCAGTGGTCTTATTTACTTTTTGACTCAATTGAAAGTTTCTGTCTTTGCAGATCTGTGGGTTGATGATGTGACAGTATGCAGTGGCCTCCATTTCTTTTTCATCATAGAAGTTTGTTCTGGTTCATTTCTTGATCGGACATTGTGACAAGTGCTTCCTGAGTTCAAAATGTCAAGCAACAGAGTTTTTTTAACATACAACAGAAGGAGGGTATCATCAAGAACTGGTCTTGGCCATGGAAATGGCTGTTGGGATTCAATGTCAAATGGTTTAAGTGACGCTTTGATGACTGCATCAGACAAACATGATGCACCAAGTGAAAAGTGCCTCAGAAATGGTTGTTGCAATTCAATCTCTAATGGTTTAAGTGACACTTTGATGACTGCATCTGACAAACATGATGCACCAAGTGGCAAGCATGTACCAGAAGATCAAAGAACAAATTCAATGGTGTGAATATCAAAACTTGAAATATTTCAACCTTGGTTTACAATGGATTAATGTTTTTTCTTTCCACTGATTTACCTACCTCATTCTCTTTTTAATATATATTTTTATCGTTTCCTATAAAAAAATAAGTGGAATGCTGGCCGCACACTGATGGTATCTCTGTGATATTTAAATATAATCATCTTTTGTTTCATTTTTACTAATGTTAAACTACATGCTGTACTACTTTTCTTGATGAACTTGGATCTTAGATGGTTTATAGAGTTATAGTGCCCTTATGCTCATTGTTTGTTTGAAGGTTTATATTTTTTGGTGGAGTTTATCACTTTGGTTTCTTTCTTTTCATTTTGTACTTCATTCTGACTTTTCATTCATGCCTCAAATAGAGGTTGCTCTGAACGTCTTCACTGCATATCTTCAACAAATCTTAGCTTGAAAATGTTTGACTTAGATAAGGACAAAATTCTTTTTTTCTTATCATTTCCTGTTTAATTATAAATACTTTTCATTTGTTCCTCCTCTACTCATTGCTGTATTTTCAGCAGATTTCTCTCGAGTGTGTTGTATGTGGTGCCAGAGACAACTTATTGCAATGTGATGACTGCCATCAAAGTTATCATCTTCGGTGTCTTGATCGGTCTGTGAAGGTATTTCCATTATACTTTGGCAAAAATAGTCTTTTTTGGCATCCATATTTAGTTACTGACTTGTCTTTTCTTGGTTCCTGTCCTGTATCTCTCCTTTTATCCTCTTGGTCTCTCTCCCAAAGCATATTCGTCTTGGGAAAAGGCTATGCTCTGATTGTTTTGTAAAAAAATCTCAGCCGGTCCGAAAATCTAGCAGACTGAAGGCAAGGAAGCACATTCAAGGATCTAATGTGCTGCAAATGACAGTTAGGTCTCAGAATCTTGGTGAGGGTCCCTCAAGGACTGACACTGGTGAATGGTCTTCTGTGGATATCTCATCCAAAAATAAATCAATTGACTTTCACAATGGTTCATGTTCCAATGTGAACTATTCTTCTGCAAGTGATAATGCATGCTCTGAAAGTAGATTGGTTTCTCAGTCAATGGGGATGGAAACTGCACAGAGCTTAAATTTTATTGGTTCAAAATCAGCTGATGAAAGCAAAAGTAGCTTGCCATGTGATGATGGCTCTTCCATGTCAAAAACATTAAACTTGGGAATCTCCACAGATAACTTCACCAACTTATCCAGTGATTTGCATGTGCAGAGGAAAGTGACCACTCCATTGATTACTTTCAGTCGGAAAAATAAAAGGAAAAAAGATTTAGATCAGGCTGATGCACTGAAGGATTCATCTCCCATGGAGAATAGTGGTTCTTTACTAACCAGGTGGAGTAATTATACTCGTGTGAATACCTCTTCTTCTGAAGCAACATCTCATAAAGGCAGATCAATAGATCATTCAGGACGTATGGAGCTACCAGGGAAAAATCCAGATGGTGGGCATCTTTGTTGCAACCAAGATAAAGTATGCCCTTGTCCCTACTACCTTAACATGCTTCTTTGTATGCATGCTTGCAAATGTTTTTAGGTTTCTTTACTTATATCTGGAAATTGAAAGACAAACTATGAAGATTCATTTGACTTTGTAATTAATAGTGATGAGATGTGGTATTGCCCTGTAAATTTTATAATTAATACTATCATTATACTTTCTTTCTTAGATGTACCACAATGATATATAGTCATTCAAGGCTGTATCTTTGTTCATTTAGGTGGCTGCGTGACTGGCATGGAGCTTGAAGAGGGGAATAACAATATAAAGATTGTCCATTAGTCTTTCCTGTGCTCTTATTGTATTCAGTTAATTTTATTGGTATCCCGTTAATAGGAGAGTTCTAGGGAGAACATTTAGGAAATAGGTCTTGTTCAGATATTCTGATAGGTGATTAGATGTTCATACGTCTTCATCTATGTAAAGGGTGGAAAAGACACTTTAGATTATATTTCAATTAATTCAAGTTTACCCTGTACAATCAATCAGTTGATTTCCACTATCTAGAATTAAATCAGTGGATTCTTTTTGAGACTTCAGTTTTGATTTTCTTGAAAAAGTATGATTATTAGAACTTCCTCAAAATTATAAGTACCAGTCATTGTGGATCCAAACTACTGGAGAATTTTCTATTCCTCAAAATATCATAGTGGATTTTCATATTTGCCATTGCAATATGAGAAAGATCCAAGACTAATATAATAACATTTTGTAAGCTGTTTGCTCAGAACTTTTTTTTTTTTTTCCTTTTCAGGGAGGAATCTGTCTAATATAGGGGACTTCTGGTTCACTATTATACTTTTCTTTATTTTAATATATTCATTATATTTTCTCTCATTAAAAAAAGCAGAAAAAAAATTCTGAATCATTGGAGTGTGTCACTACATCCTTATAATGTTCGGTAGAATGAAGTGTTGAAGTAAATAGCAATCTGTATCATTCCAAATATCATGTAGAATATATTTCTAAAATTATGTGGTATCTATGTGACAAAGAAACACATGTAGAAAGCAAACATTGAAACTTATGATGAAATAGGGGGCATATCCTCTTTTTCTTGCTCCATACAGCAGCAAACTTGTGGTGATATGTACTCCAAAAGATAAAATTACTTGTCTATAATGTGCCAGTCACTGAATTTATTTAATTTGTGACAGATGAACGAAGTTCAATCTTTAGATGGTGATGCAAGACCTGTCTTGGAAACTAGGAAGTATGTTCACATAAACTCTACTAGTTATTACACAAATCATATTACTTAGCACTGTATTGTCTAATTATATGTTTCTCATTTTAAGCAGTTTGACATGTGAGGATAAACTATTACATGATGGCAAAGGCATATCCAAGGATGATTTACTTGTTTCTGGGCAAGAACCATTCCATAGTAGCAAAGTTTCCTTGGATGTTCAAAAAACCTCTTTAAATAACACAGTCAAAGATTCTTCCCCTAATGGCATAACTGAAGATGAAAATTTAGAGAACTGTGAATTTCAGGCATGTGTTGGAGATGAATCTCAGGTCTTGTCCAGTGATGGTGTGAAAGCAACAAGGGTTCCTGAATGTACAAGAGAAAAATTACTACCTTGTTTGAACCATTCTGTTACTTGCCCTGGTACAGTTTATTTTCTTAGCCTTTCAATATGACAGGGCATTAAGTGCCAGATGTATTGCTAGGCAATTCTGTTGCAACCATGAGTTTGCAGGGATGTGCAGACTTTTTATGTTCAAATTGTGATTTTTTTTCAGACTCATGTTGTGCAATGAGCTATTATATTGACATCAATTCGAGTCCACCGAAGCAACCTTCTAATTCTGCACCAGTGGCTCTTTTGGACTCACTAGATTCTTCAAGCAGAAGTCATACCTCTTTATCACATGAAGTGTCTCCTTCAGAATTAATGGATGCAATAAATGAGAGAGGTGGGAAATCTCCATTGGTGCACAACACAAGGGTACCTGCGGAGACATTGATGCTTGTGGATGATGTTGGTGCCAACTGCAGAAATAATCCCGGGTGCTTCATGGACATTGCATCAAAATCCAAATGCCTACGGGTAACTAGATTATGCATCCTATATGTGTTTCTTTAATCTCGTGTTTGTTCGTACTCCTTTTTTATTCTATTCGTCTGTGTTAACTTCATGAAGTTCGAAATTCTTGTTATTTGCTAACTTTAGCGATGCTTTGGTGGCGGTGAAGTTAAACTGAAAATTCTTTTTCATGAACCCAGTTATTTTCGGAAGAAAAAAGCAATGATGTTCCCCCTAGGGTAGTTACAAGACCTGAGGAAAGAACATACATGGTTTCAGAGGAAAGAAACACATTCCAATTAGCCAGTGAAATTAATCCGCCGAAGCAAACTTCAAGCAGATCTTCATGCTTCTTAGATTTATCCTTGCCAATAGAACCTAATTTTGGTGGATGCTCCTCCAAGAATTTCTCCACTACAATGCCATTGCTAAACTCCAGTGATGAATTTAAAGAGTTTATCTACGGTGAAGTGAATCAATCCTCGTTTAGCCAAACATCCAAGCAGAGACACAAGATGGTGCTTGACAGCATCATGAACCGAGCAAGAGCTTTGAATGGAAGAGGCAGTTTTCAAGACCAATTCAAGCCATATGTTAACTTTTGGTCTGAGGAGGAGTTGGATTTTCTCTGGATAGGTGTCAGAAGACATGGAAGGGACAATTGGGATGCCATATTGGGAGACACTAGATTGCACTTCTCTCCATGGAGGGTGGCTGCAGATCTTGCTGAGAGGTGGGAGGAGGAACAATATAAACTTTTGAATGGCACGTCTGTTTCACAATTCAAGTATTCAAAAGCACAGGTTGTTTCTTTCGACTGTAGAGATGCCTTCTTTCATCCCACAAGAAGAGTCCGGACAGAAAATATGATGGATAAAACCCGACTTTCGCTCGGTGGTGTATATGCTCATAGAGATGGCAGTATCTCAAAGAGACCATGTTTTGACTTCGCAAAAATTGAAAGCAGTGGCACTGAACAGCTCCAGGGTCCTATTGTTTATCAAAGGAGGGGCCCTTATACAGATTTTCAAGGGGAAGTATATGATCGGGGATCATGCAATTATTTTGGAAGCAAGAATTTGCCTATATGTGATCCATTATGGAGCAATGACCCTGTTACTTGCTCAATTGTGAAGAGTGATTTGCCCCACTGGCTTAGAGAAGCTGTAACTGCTCCACATGAAAAGCCAGCGGTGCCAACTATTCCTCCAAGGACACTGCAGGTTAGCCAACCTAATTTTGATCCTAGTGAGCCACACTTTGGGCCCAGGAACAGAGTCCACAGTGAATTTTCCAGTTTAAGAGCAAGTGGCTTACAACCATCTACTAGTGCTCATCACAACTTCTCCTCTGGAATAAGACATGGAATAGATGAGCAAAACAAGACCTCTTTGTATAATACAAATAAACCAACTGAATTGATCATCATTGAGAGTGACGCATCTTCGGAAGAGACCATATCTGATGATCATACTTCAAGGCCCTAGGCTTAGTACTGAAGCTTTTGCTAGTGAGACTGTTGCCGCAAGTTGTAGAAAGTAGGTATGTTTATCTGCCGTATGTTTTTGTAGCGTAGCATCTTGTAAATGCTCGTGTGACATCAACTTTTGTTACTGTGCTTTCTGAGCCAAATGTGTAAAAGCCTAGAAATGCTGGAAGACCTTGAGCTTTATTGCCTATTTCATCTATCGCAGAGTTGCGAGAATGAAAACTAGATTTTGTTGCTAGAAATATCAATGAAATCTGTTTTGACCTCAATTATAAGAGTAGCTGCACATTGCATTTTTCTTGATAATATTTTCAAGTTACTAACTTTAGATGTTAATTTGCAGATGTTAAACAACCTGAAAATCCATTGAAATGATATTTCGGTAATATTACTGAGATTTTAATCTCGAGAATTAAACTAGCTATTGCAAAAGTTGTATATACTTTCCACAATCATACATTACTAAAATAAATTGATGTCTAAAATGATGAAGATTCCATATATAGAGGAAATAATTTGCTGTCTGATACTGATTCTTGTCCAGATTCTTCTGCACTGTGCACATATGCATTCTGATCATCGTCTCTCAATGGCTGAGGATCTTGGGAGATTTCTATGCATCTCTGAGATTTTCTCAGTCCTTCGAGCTCCATCGCCACCTCTTTCATGGTAGGTCTCTTTTTCCCTTTCAATCTCAAACATCTCATTGCTAGCTCTGCAATTGCTTGAATTTCTTCTTCCTCGGCTTCTTCCGCTACTCTTGTGTCTAAAACCTCAAGGAGTCTGTTCTCCTTTGCTAATTTGATGAAGTATCCAATTGGGTTCCGCTCTTCTTCGTCTATGGCAAAAGATATTGGTTGTTTACCGGTCAAAAGCTCTACAAGCACAACTCCGAAACTATACACATCACTTTTCTCTGTGAATTGATTTGATTGGAAGTACTCAGGATCCAGGTACCCAAAGGTTCCGCGGACTGCTGTGGTTAAGTGCGTTTTGTCGTCTGGAATAGATGTTGAAGTCCCAAAATCTGAAACTTTCGCACTATACTTTTCGTCCAGGAGTACATTGGAAGATTTGATATCGCGATGAAAAATGGGGATTGAGGCTGCAGAATGCATATAAGCTACTGCTCCTGCAACATCGCAAGCAATTCTGAGTCGATGCACACACGAAAGTGAAGATTCTTGTTCATGATCATGAAGATGATGAAAAAGTGTTCCATTAGGGATGAACTCATATACTAGCGTGGGTACCTCGGTCTCCAAACAACAACCCAGAAGCTTCACGATGTTTCGATGACTGATTTGCGATAGAATGATGACTTCATTTATGAATTGCTCAATCTGGCTTTTATCAATTGCATTTGGTTTCTTAACAGCAACGATACTGCCATCAGGTAACAATCCTTTGTACACAGTACCAAATCCTCCCTTACCGAGAAACCGACTCTGGTTGTAATCGTCTGTTGCACTTTGAAGCTCCTCTGCTGTAAATATTTTAGCTTGTTCACTTCTTCCATAGGAGGACAATCTCTGTTGCAGCAAGAATCCACCATTTTGCTTGAAGAATTTGTACCTTTCTAATCTGGTCCTTCTTTCCCTTAAAAATTTGCATAAATTGTATCCCAATAGAAACATGCACAAAAATCCCAAACCAATGCCAACACCTGAAACAACTAAACAGTTTCAACAATATATATTTTTTTTTATAAAAAGAAAAAGAAAAAAGAAAAAAAACCCCTTGGAAGTCTCTCACAGTTAATTCTTTTATTCTTTTAAATCGTCCACCTTCAAGGTGAGAAATACTTATATGAAATAGTCTCACGATCTCACTTTACTGACATAACGAGACCGTCTAATAATATAACAGCATGTGTCACTGCATATTTATCAATTTTTTGTTGATATGGTGAGAATGTCAAATGATATAACAGTATGCGTCAGTCACACATTTATCAAATTTTCTCTTTCATTTATTTATCATGATTCATAAATGAACAATCTATTATTATTCATCAATAAACGTCATCGTAATAGGTATTTTTGAAAATTAACAATATGTGTTTTTGTTTTATTGGATGATCTCACTACGACAGCCAAGTGAAATAGTGAGATTGTCCAGTTTTTTTATTTTTTATTTTTTATTTTTATTTAGGATAAGTCTGATATGCTTTTAGGCTTTTGAGTAAGAGAGTATAATTACCTAACAGAGTGACCAGCTTGACTGGGAATTTTTTGCTATCAGGTCTGCAATTGAGGCCCTGTTGTGTTCCATCAGCAAGGAAGCCATTGGGACAATAGCAATAGAAATACTTCGGACTTTTCTTGCAGCTTTTCCATTTGAGAGGAATCAAAAGAGGCGTAAAGGGATAAATTGTGCTATTTTTCAACAGCATATTACCCTCCAGGATGCTGTCTTCATCAACCCCAAAACGATTTCCAATTGAAGCAGAAGTGTTACCTTTTTCTACCATATAAGTCAGCAAGGAGCTCACCCCTTCCGCAGTCTGGTTTCGACTTGGACAGGCACATCTGAGCGGCGCCATCAGCTCTGAATCCGGGACAAGTCTCGTTGGGTCATAGTAGTTCTGACTCATCAAGGCCTGGCAAGTTGTGAGGCCCTGGAAAGTGTCATTTGCCAATGAAAAATATGTATTATTTTTCCTGATGGTGTATGCAGCCTTGTGGTGATAAACACTACCGAAGCAGGAACACGAAACCGGGACTATCACAAGCGTTCCGGGGGGCAAACTCTTGTCGTTCGACGAGAAACCGTTGATCAGGGTGATACTAGAGGGTTCTGAGCCTAAAAGACGGGCAATCCTGGAGGGTGAATTGTAGGGTGGGTGTGAGTGAAAGGTTAGAAAAGATTGGCATGCAGTGTTTTCAGGGCCATTACAAAGGTACCCTTTTGAGAGATCTGATTTTGAAGGGGCGTGGGTGCAATTTTTTAGAGTATTATTTGGGTATTTTTGTTGGCAATCAGATGGTTGATAAAACAGGTACATGAAGAAGAAGAAGAAGAAGAAGAAGAAGATTAGTGAATGTGGTTTCATGGTTCTTGATTTTTTTTTTTTTTCTGTAATGAGTTTGGTTTTTGTAATGAACTTATGTTGTTATTGTTTATATGAGAATCATTAGTGGATCTAATCTAGATTTTAATGTGAATAAAATTGGATGAAATTGGGGTTTTTTCTAAAGTCGTAATCAAGTGTGTTCTTGATTGGAATGATGACTTTAGTCATTGTCAGTGAAAAAATTGTAAATACAACAAAATAGCAGCCCTGGACTCGCTGTCACTTTTATTTATTAAAAAAAAAAAGAAAAAAAGAAGAAAGTTATGATTAAAAAACGCGTTACTGCCTTACTGGTCAGCCTCTCTTGCGGCTAAAAAATAAGAACCTTTTTAAGTATAGTTAACATCAATTTATTAAAGGATTTGTCATTCAGTTATAAGGAGGAGGTTTTTTTCTTTATTTTATCTTGAAAAATGTGTGATTCTCGTTTACTTTATGTTACATACAATTTCTAGTCTACAGGCTTGCATGCATGTTAACATCAACCAATACATTGAAAATCAATCCCATTATGTGATACCCAGATTTTTGGTGCAGGCATTTCATCTCAGCAAACATGTTTCACGTGAGCCTTCTTTCACGTGAACTTCTTCTTCATCAACTCAGGAAGTGCGTGAGCTTCTTCTTCGTCAACTCAGAACTGTGAGCTGTAACAGTTTCACGTGAGCTTCTTCTTCGTCAACTCAGGAAGTATGAGCTGTAGCAGAAAAAGGTTCCTGCTGAATCGAAGGGTATGGTTCCTATAGTGAGACAATTAATTAATTAATACTAATTAATTGTCTCACTACATATAGACCAAGATTGACCCTTAGCAAGATATTACGGCCACCCGATAGATTCGGATTCAGCGAAACCGTAGCCTGTCAACGGTATGGTTATTGTGCAATTCAATCCTTTTATCATTTGTTATCTCATAGAGACTGAGGTACATAAATAGTGTCAACCTCAGATATCATCGACATGTTTGTATTTAGTTAATGGACCAATGACCGGAATAATAAATTGGATTGAGCATCAACTCAATCCCACTGTGGCCACATATGTAGTGTCATTGCCATTTACTGAATTACCCAGTGAAATAACTTCTCCCGTACCCAAGAGCGATAAATCCTTTGTCGATTCACCATAGTCTCAATACACTTCTCAATGTAGCCAATCACTACCGCATTGATAGCTTTGAATAGAACTACGTTGTGCTAGTGTCAAACTATACTAATTGGTGCACAAGGCGCTTCGATGATCTCAAGTCCAAGGATCACATACACCACCATCTGTTAGAGGATTTATTCCATAGACACTAGGGTTACCATCTATATGGAATCCTCTGGTGGGTTTGTCCAGTGAACTTGCCTCTAGCAAGCACCCATGCGTTGCACTAGGTCGTCGGCAAATAACCTTGACAAGTGAGATCAGTCACTGCCTTTTGACAGAGTCGTTCAACGCTATGATAGCCTTACCGTATTATCTGTGTCCTTGGTTAGAATAATATTAGGGCTACAGACGTTTCTAGAATGATCACCATATGTGATTATAGGGTTCTCACTATTAAGATTTGAAACACTTGATACCCTCGTCACGGTTCTACCATCCCAAGGACATATATTATTACATATAACTATGATTTACACGATATAGAAGAATATGCCTTTTATTGATAAATAAACATTTATTACAGAGTCAATTTTTACAATCATAGATTGGCTCTAGGGCACCTACTCCAACAACTACACTAATTGAATGGATATTAATGTCTTCCACGATCATCCAAATGAGTAACAAGTCGTGTATGCTTTAACTAAAGAATAAATCATTGTTGCAATTAGACAAGAAGAGAAAGAAAATAATCCTGAGAATGATAGTATGTAAATACAAAAAGCTTCGTGCCATGAAGCTTTATAAACATGCTTGAGAAACTAGAAATATTTTGGCTTCAACAAGAAGGTGTCCATGCTAGCGAGTTATTAGGTACTCGCAAGTTAAAATGTGTGGTAACAACTCTAAAACATAAATCATTGTCTCAAACAACTTTAGATAAATATTTTATTTCAACTTTAACCTTTAATGTAACATATCATATATATATTTTTTTTTGGCAATATATAGGTAATTATTACTATGTAGAGGCAATTTTCCTTAAGACGGGAATTAGAAAAATTATAACTTATTATAATGTAGAGATTATTTTTATTTATAACTATCTCAAATTAGAACTATAATTTTTTATGATCATATAGAATTTATTCCTGTATAGAGTATCTTTATAGAAATGTTTATTATTATGTAGAGGCAGCTTTTCTTAAGTTGGGAATTAGAAAAATTATAACTTATTATAATGTAAAGTTTATTCCTTTTTATAACAATCCCAAATTGAGACTAAAATTTTTTATGATTATATAGAGTTTATTCCTATATAGAAATACCCTATAGATGTTTTACTCTCCCTCTCTCTCTCTCTCTATATATAATATATATATATATATATATATTATATATATTTATATGAGTAAGCTATTTGAATGCCACAATTTAAAAAAATAAAAACTTCCCTGACAATTGATGAAACATCATAATATATGTATTAAACACATCATTTGAGCCAATATTAATTATCAAATAACTGGTTTCCACAAATCTTAAAACATTCTTTTTTTCTTTTGTAACACACTTGAAGAATCAACAAGGTTCCATGGGGTTCTCTAAGTTTCTAGCACTATATGTAGGTGTGTTCAGTTGGCAAGAAGATGCAAGAAAGTGTAATATCAGAGAAATGTTGTAGAATAAAATCTTCAAGAAAAATATGTAAATTCATTCTACCATAATTGGAGGGAAATTCAGTATTGGTCCACATATAGTTGACTATTTATTTTAGTTCAATTTCTTCTTTTATTATCTTTGGATTTCTTATAATATTATACTTATCAATCGCTATAAAATCACATATAGTTTGAACGATACTCATTTTACTAGACAAGTATAAATCACTAGTTGACATAAACTAGAAAATTGGTATAATTGTTATACCTAACGAAAACGTCATTACACAAGTAGAGCGAGAGATAACAAAATATGTCGTAGTAGGTTAAAATTGACGACAAAATAACCAAGAAAAAACAGATTTTTATGTTGAATATGTGAACTGAGGGCAAGTGAGATTAATTGGATAAGAAGAAAATGAGGTAGAGAAAGACAAAGATAGAGACAATTTATGACTTATTTAGTACTCATTGAGCAGAAAATCTGGGTATCACACGATTGAATTGTCATAGAAGGCAGACAGAACTGACTTTTGCTTAAATTATAATGTGTATAAATTTGTATTGAAAATGAACAAAGAAATTATTCGTGGTGAGACTCTATTTTCAGAGTCCATTTTATCAAACTTGATGGAAATATTTAAAGTATATCTTTAAAATAAATTTAGCTGTTCTATGAGTTAGAGGTCGCCACTGCATCACAGTCGACTACCAACCCAGGAACATTACTGGGGAGTAAAGTACGGTACTGGTATTCCCTATTCTTTTAATGTTATAGACTGCTATAATATCACATATATTGTTAAATTGAAAATCAATTCACGTTGCAATCATAAACGTGGATTGATTTTCAATGTATTGGTTGATGCTAACATGCATGCAAGCCTCAAAAGAATCAAGCAAGAAACGACATTCTTCTGTGTCGTTTTTACTTATTTTTCATCTCAGCAAAACATGTTTCACGTGAGCCTTCTTTCACGTGAGCTTCTTCTTCATCAACTCAGGAAGTGCGTGAGCTTCTTCTTCGTCAACTCAGGAAGTGTGAGCTGTAACAGAAAAAGGTTCCTGCTGAATCGAAGGGTTCAAATAGAAAGTTTTGTGTTTGTTTGATATTCTGATGAACGATTGAGATTTAAAGTTGACAAGGATTGTAACAAACTTTACTATAAAGTGTAAAGAGTTGTGTCTTTTGTATAACGAAAAATAATAGTCTCTCATTTTTTTTTTTTAAATTCCAGAAAAGTTTCAGCTTACTCTGTTTCTTGTTTGTTTTTTTCTCTTTCTTACTCTGTTCTTGAGCTGTTAGTGATTTTGATAGGAAATGGCGACAATACATCCGATTAATTCCATTGAAGTTGAAAGCTCTCTCTGATACTGTAATTGTACCATTTCTTGCCTCAATATTTGTTCAAGCTTGAAATAGAACCATGATAGAAAATAACGTTCTCTCTATAATTCATGTATCACGGATAAATATGCAGATGGGTATATTTCTTTTCAACCCTATAAGAACACTATAAATTTCAGTTAGCTCAATCTTCTCTATTCCAGTTGTCTTTGTATGTGAATCGATGCAGTGGTGGATTTCCTTTACGTTTATGTTATGGTATCAACTGTTAATTTATATATGATAATATTATTGTTAATATCATTTTATACAACTTTTTATTTTTTGTCTGTATACACATATATGATCAAATTATCATTCATCTTTTGATCTCTTTTTGTTGGCTGAATTGTTCACCAAGGCAATCCACACTAAAAGTTCCAGGATAGAAGTAAGAAAGTGAGGCTTGAAGAAACTGAAACCGTCTAGTTATTTGAGTAGATGGTGATGGTTATTTCAGTTGCGTCTTTGGCCATGAGAAACATTGTTGTGGTGTGGGAGTAGGGAAGTTATGACGAGGGTATAAGTATAAAGACGACTTTTCCGACTGAGTACGTTGCGTCGTTGTGCACATCATGGGACGACACAGTTTGTTGCTATTATGAATCATAGAATTTCTATTGGTCAACATTCCATACGGTGGTATTGGAAAAATGTCACCCAAACCACAGACGATGATGTCTATTATCAATTTCAATATTTTCTAAAGATCGATGGACTAATTCACTTTATAGGCCTTCAGTGAGTTGCGGTATGGAATGTCAGAATACTCAACCAGGCTTATTAAAGCTAAAATATTTATTTGAATTAGGGAATTCTAATTAGGAATGAGAAATGATTTTTAGCCTCCATCAATTTGATTACTGGCTAGTCCTTGGCTTGTCCTGAGGTAGGAATTCTAACCTAGGGTTTGTCTTGAGGTAGGAATGATGTTGTGTACAGTTGTTCTTAGTCTTATTTAGGTGTTTTTTTTTTTTTTTATCCTATCCCCATCCCTAGGCATGTTCTTGTTTTTATGTTCATTTACTTGCTCCTCTCCTCTGGTCTCTTATCTTTTGCGTGCTTAAGATAGACAAACAAGAAGAGATTAGGTGTTTAGTCTTTTAGGCTTCTGTTTTAATTTGTTCCTAACCCAGTGCTTGTCCTGAGGTAGGATGGCCGGTCTTTTTATGGCCTCTAATGATACTACCTAATTACCAAAATAAAATTTTGATTACTAGCTCCCATTTTTTACTTTAATAAGGTTAAAAGGGTAATCTTATTTTATATCTAAGTAAAAAATAATTATTTTCTAAATCCATCTTATTTTATTTAGTTTTTGAAAAAAATGAAGAATCCTAACAAATTCAAAAATCCATTAATTCAATAATTAAATAAGGACATTATAATATAAATCTAATGTAACGAAAGGAATATTTATTTCAATTATGTTCTTCTATTTTAAATAAATAGGTTGCATTAAATATATTTATTATATCTTTGGAAGAAAATAAATTATTTTTAATTCAATGAAAGATTGCAAATGATTCATAACAAAATTTTTCTCTAATTTTCATGAAAAGATGATTAAAAAAAAAAAAATTGATTGTATCAATAATTCCAAAATGAAAAAAAAGTTTGATTCATAAACAAGAATATGATTGATTTATGCCAAAAAAGGGATCTGATCATTAGAAGTAAAATTTATGAAAACAATAAATCTGATCATTAGAAGAAAGATATGTAAAAACGATATAGTGATCCTTAGAAGGAAAAAAAATGTTAAATATGAGAGATTTTAATGAATTGGAGTGAAAGATAAAAATAATAATTTTTTTATATTTTTATAGATAAATGAGAATTTTGCTAAGTATACATATTCTTTAACTAAGTACCGTTCATTGTTAATTTGATTACAAAAATTTACTATTTATTGTTACATTTTATTACAAATTTACCCTTTAAATGGGGCCAACTCATAAAAAATCAGGGTTCAAAGAATAACTACCCATTAGGTATTTTGGCATTAATGAGCAAGTGAATAATATTTTTTTGTAAAGCAAGAGTGATTATATTACCCCTATTTAGGCATTTAATTCGGATTTTGGATACGTTGATTTGAACGTTTAGTGTTACTGTGTAGAGTAAATTGAATAGAAGTGGTTATAATCCGACGATTTTGGTCGTGAATAGCCCAATTTGTGCCTTTGTGAGTATGGAAACCGACTGATTAGGGTGCCACCGGTTGGTGTCGTGCCCTTTTATTGTTTCAACTTTCATGATTGAACAACACTAACCAATAGTCCTCTATCGGTTGATTTCAGACGTTTTGTTGTGAATGTGGAAAACCAACTAATAAGGGGCTATCGGCTGGTGTTGTGCACTTAAACAATAAGCTGATTGCACGACACCACTGATAGGGGGTTATCAATTGACATCAGTAGCTTTTAAAGTAAAAAAATGCTATGTTTACAACATTTTCACACAAATTTTCTTTTATAACTCTGACGTAGCAGTTTGTGATTGGTTAGCTCACAAATGGGTCTTGCCTGCTTACTTTGGGTCCGCCTGCCCATTTGTGAACTGATCAATTGCGAGTTGTCATGTTGGGGTTGTGAGAGAAAGTTTGTGAGCATAATATTACCTTTTAAAAATTATAGAATTAATAATTTGGTATATATAACTTTTAAAAGTATATTTTTTATGCTTATTACTTCAGTATATATTTTATTGTAAATTTATTTTAATGTTTTGAACCCACTGACTCAAATCCTGGCTACGTCCTTGGTCCTGCCTGCTTGCTTTGGGTCCGCTTGCCCATATGTGGGTTGACCAATTACGAACTATTATGTTGGGGTTATGAGAGAAAGTTTATGAGAAGAAATTGTAAACGTAGTATTACTTTTTTAAAATTGACAAATATTACTCACCGATAGTCATTTGTCGCCTATCAGTTGATATCGTGCAATTATTTTTCTCGTGCAATTTTATTTTTCTTAATATTTCAATACTATATATTAAATGTTGAGGTTCTACGGTTTAATTAATATTTTTAATAGTGGTTAATTGTTATTTGAAAATTTTCGGACAAGATTGACTGATAATTTGGTGTCACCAACTGATGCGATGGTTTTGAAATTGTTGGGCTATCTAGCTCCCTTTCAGAACATCAAGAAAAAATTAACCTAAACACATATTAAAATTCATTCAATAATACTAGATGTATAAACAAACCTTATAAAGATTTGTGTACAAATTGATGTGACAGAAAATAAATAAATTAGTGAATATAAAAAGTCAAACTTATCATATTCACTCTTTCATTTATTTTATGCTGCATCAGTTTATATATAAATCTTTGTAAGACTTGTTTGTACATGTAGCATTACTTAAATTCATTGAACATCTGTAGACTATTATCTTCTAGAAATTTCGTATATTTTAATTTAAATTCTAATAATTTGGAATATTTCAATTCCTGATCATCTGGACTTCAGTTTTATCAAAGATCTATTCAGTTATCTCTAAAAGCTTTATCTTAAAGAAAAATGAATTTTCATTCTCCATATAAAGGGCTTAATTTGCATCAAAGAGAAGGAGATAATCAATCAAAGACCAAGAGTGCTTTTGTTATTCTTTCATTATAGTTTCAACATATCTTTTACATTACATATTGCATGTTTCGTGAAGATATGTAATGCAACTTAGCTCAGTCGTCATATAGAATTGTGTGTACAACTAGATCTATCATGTGGTTATGTCCTAACTGGTTTTGCGAGTATTAAATTAAGAATAATACTACACAAACATCATTTTCATACAACATTTCTCATACAATACTATGTGGCAAGATATTACTGGGTGAAAGTTTAATTTTGACTTTAAATTAGCCAATCATATCTTGTCACATAATGTTGTATGAGAAATATTATATGAAAATAATGTATGTGTAGTATTACTCTTAAATTAAGCCCATCAACTTATTTTGGGTTCAATTAACCTTCGAAGAAGACAATAATATTAGAGTTCTTGAAGCATCACAAGACGACTCAACTAGATTTAGATCTTATTGAAGCATCGCAACTACATATATGATGTATTGCAAAGAGCAGCTGAATCAAATACAAAGATTTGAGATAGTAAAGTAGCTTTGAACCAACATACAAAACAAATAAAAGCAAAACTTAAGAACAACGTGTGACTCCAATTTTACGTGACTCTTGACGCTGAAGAAATAATACTAACTTACACCACCTTGGCTGCACTCTTCCATCATTTTGTGCTTCCTCTTGGTTAACCGATACATTTGTTTCAATACTCAAAAGTAAACGTCACTTACCGCGCCCGGTACCTCCTCGACTTTGTGTACGTCCAGCAACTTCCTTAGAATCATATGTTTTAGTAGAAGGATCATTCTTTTCAGGAGGTTTTGTGGAAGATGGAGGGCTACGTCCACAGGATTTTTTGATTTCTTCTCCAATTGAAACGCCTCGTGATGAGGACCCTTTTTGAGAACCTTTTTTCTCATCCATTTCACCTCACCACGAAACTCTCTCAATTTAAGGTTTTTGTTGTTTTCGATGTCCGAATATTTATGATGATCAAGATATAGAGTTCCAGTGACTGAGCCAAAAAATTTTGTGAGTGAGGGCTAACTCAATATAATATAAAATAGACAGATAGATATATTTCTTTTAAGAACGTGATGTTGACGTTATTAATATATATTATTTATATGTATACAACAAAAGTTGCAAAATCATTTTAATTCATTGATATCATCTTATTTTGGCAATCGATTTTTTTTAGAAATTATTTATTTTTATCATGATATACGTCATAAGTAAATCAATATCAATATTAAATGTTTTTATTCATCTTTTCTTTTTTAAAACTTTTTTTGAATCTTAAAAAACAATTGTGTAACTTAAAAAAATTAAAGAAAATTAACGGGTGCGTTTGTTTTAGTATTTAGGATAATATTTTTGATATTTTTAGAGTTGGGTGGGAATAATGAGGTAGAATTTGAAAATTAAAAAAACACCCTCCTAGGTTTGGTAATTTACTAAACACCTCTGTAATAAAAATATTAAAATTACAAAAAACACCCCGACCCACCCATTAAATACCTGCAACTGGCTTTCACCGTCGGAGGGTGGCCGAAGTCTCCATATCGGTGCACGACCGGTTGGATCTGACCGGTCGTGCGCCGAGATGGCCTTTTCCAGCCAGATCTGGCAAGAAAAGACCAGATCTACGGCCAGATTTGGTCTTGATGGCTGTCGTTGAAGACTAGCTATGGCCAAAGATCTGGCCTTTTTCGGCCAGATCCACCATAGATTTGGCTGGTAAATGATAGATCGGCGCACTGCTGGTCAGATCCAATTGATAGTGCGCCATTATACCAGATTCCAGCTACTTGCCGGTGGTGGTGGCCGAAATCTAGCAAATGTGGGTGGATGGGGGTGTTTTTATAAATTTTTAAACTTTTTTTCGAAGGGGTGTTTTAGGTTATGAGTTGTAGAATATATTATGTTGTACATTATTATTGCTTGCATTGGTAATTTCAAACAAGGTTTTGCCATTTGTAACATAGCAAGGAAATACTGACAAAAGAACTCGAAACCAATGTTTAACATTCTCTTGAATCACCATGCATGAATGGAAGAATTCTCAAAAGTCAGTCCGAACGGATCCAAATCTCTCCATTTTTTGTTAAATTAGGTACAAATGGTATAATTTGATTCACATCATATTCAGGATTCCAAGAGATATCATACAAAAATTGCATGAGAAACACAAAAAGTTTTGTCGGGTAAGATTGTACGTGAGTTAAGTTTTAGTACCGATAGCTTTAACTTTGTACAGAGGGGCTCATAAAAGGACTTTACAGGCTGTAGTTTTTGCCCTCTTGATTCCTTCCTTGACGGTCAAATTTCTCGTTCTATTTTATTCAAGTAATATAAACTTTTCGATAAACTCGGTAATTGCATAAAGAATACAGAATCTTAACTCTTGGACAGGGCTAAAGACGAGCTGTACAAACAAAAAAGCAAAAGGAATTAATATGAACTTTTCCTCACCATTAATTTGATTGTCATTCTTATGTTAAAGTATTTTTATATTAACGCCCCTCGTGTGTCTCTTTATAATAATCTTAAAATTAAATTTGATTTGAGGGACAGAGATCTAGAGATCCGATGAATATATATTCTTTAGGGATTATAATTTAATAATAATAATAAACCCTACAATTTCTTTGATTCCAGCCTAGACGGTCAAACAAAGAGTCATAGGCTGAGCCAGCTGGTGAATGTTGCACGCTATTAAAAGTATGCTATATCTTTAATTAATATAAAAGAATCAATATTAGATACGTTCAAGATTCATGGGAAAGGGGTTTGGTTACATAACGTAACCATATCCATATGTGGAAGCCAAAGGTAAATTAACAATGATTTAAATCTTCAAATTGCAAAAGTAAAAGAAAAAGGATTATATAGGCTCCGTTTGGTTCACATTTTTGCGTTTTTGAGAAAAGTTTTTTGAAAAAAGTTAAAAAAAAGTTGAATTGGATGGATATTACGATGTAAGATTTACAAATAATAAAATACCCCTTATGTTTGTTTATTTATAAAACACCCCTATAATAAAACATTAAAAGTCAACAAAAACACCTCCAACCCACCCTCAAATACGGACAGTTGGCCACCACCATCGGAGGGTGGTCGGAGTCACCGTTTCGACGCATGACCAGCTAGATCTTGCCGGTCAAATGGTCGTCGTTGATGGTCAACGATGATCGTTTGTTAGCCGTCGTTACCGACTGTTACGGCCAGATCTTTGGCCTTAGATCTGGCCTTTTCCGGCTAGATCCACCATGGATCTGGCCGGAAAAGGCTAGATCAGCGCACTACCGGTCAGATTCAGCCGGTAGTGCGCCATCCTACCAGATTCCGGCTATTTTTCGGCAGTGGTGGCCGGAATATGGTAAACGTGGATTGCTGTGTGTTTTTGCAATTTTTTAAAAAAATATTTAGGGGTATTTATTAAATTAACAAATTTAGGGGGTTTAAACAAAGTTGAATAATATTGTGAGTTTTTGGGTATTTTACTGTTTAACTTTTTTGGGAATACTAATAATAGTATTCCCAAAAACCAACCAAACAAAGCCACAATATTCTAACTCCAAAGAATAATATTGAAGTCAGTTTGGTAGATTATTTGAAATATGATATTCTGAAAAACTATTTTAAGTTGAATTGAGTTGAATTAAATAGAATAGGATATGATTCTGAGAATGTGTTTGATATAATATTTGAAAATTATATCAGAGTTAGATAAAATGTTGAATAGTTGTTTGGTACATTTTTAGAAAATATTTTATGTAAAATTTAGGTTATTTTTAACCCCTTATATTTGTTAATTTAGCTAAACACCCCGACAATAAAACTTTGAAAATTAACAAAAACACCCCCAAAAATGAAGCTTTCAACGATGGCCAAAATATGGCTGCAAATCTGGCCGGAAATAGCAAGATCGGCACACAACTCTCTAGATCCAGTGGATCATGCGTCATTCCGACGTTGGTAGCTGGTGACAGCCAATGACCAACAGTGATTGTTAGCTGGGGTGCTTTAGTTAATTTTTAAACTTTTATTGTGGGGGGTGTTTAGTTAAATTAACATATATGGGAGAATTAATGAAATGTTCTGGGTTGAATAAAATAGGATAATAGAAAACAAGTCTCCTCTCTTTTCATTCGGATTAATTTTCAAAATAATGATACCAATCAATTAACAAACATATATTCTATTTTTTTAATCTAAATCTGATAACAGAAAAATGATTCAAAAGAGTGAAACAAACAGGGTTATAATTTTGACTTCAAGGAATAGTAATAATACTATTATGTTAAATTATCGGTCAGTGCAAAATGTAATAGCTGTTATAGAATAATTAAAGAAAATCAAGAGGGACTTAATTAAAATTGAACAAAAGCTTTACAATTTAAAAGAGAAAGCTTCGTATTTCTCTTGCTCAATTTTCAATGTACAAAAACAAGAGAGCACGGGTGGTATTTACGGGAGCTGTCCACTGCCCTAGTAACGAATAATACTTGAATGCAAAGTTCATTCAAATTGGTTTGGTTTTGGAGAAACAAAAGCTATGGCCAATAGGGTTAAGCCTAGGGGTGTAAATGAGCCGAGCCGAGCCGAGCTTTTGGCTTATCGAGCTCAGCTCGTTTACAACAGTGTCGAGCTTGAGTCTGGCGAGCCTCAAAATTGAGACTCACGCTGGAGCTCGGTCGAGCTCGAGCCGGCTTGCGAGCCCTTATGTTTTACCAGAAAGCACATTCCCAATTTTACTAAAACTTAGTTGAGAGAAAAAAATTGAAGACAAACTTAACTCAAGACAAAACAAAAGGCAAATAACTGCTATAATCTAATGAAAAATTCTCAAATTCCACCCCAGTTTAAAAATCCCACACAAATTTCATCAAACAAAACTGATAAAATAAAAGAACCAATCTTCCATCTTCCTTGTAGAAACCAAAGTTCAAATATCACCTGCACATCGAGAAAAGTCAACACATCAATTATGACAAAAAGAAAACCTTAAATTTGTATTTATTATCATTGAAAAAACCCAAACAAAGAAAAATTAGTCTAAAAAGTCCAAACGCAAATTGAAAAAGTCGAAAATAGTAAGTAGTCAAAGAAGAAGACAGCAATCGAAAATTTGATAAGCAGCGAACGAAGAAAATAGAATCCACTTAGAGTCGAATCGATGCGAACTTACCAAGGCGGAGAAATTATTAGAACCAAAACCCTAAAAAACGAACAAAGACGAAACAAAAAGAAAGTGAGAGAAGATATAGGGAACTCGTGTTATTTCAAATTTGCAGTTTGGGGGGGAAACTATCATTTTTTAAAACTTTTTTCACTAGAAAATATCAGTTTAATACCTAATAGTTTAAAAAATCACCAAAACACCCTGTGAAGTGTACAATGCTTAATCGAGCCGAACCAGGCTCGCGAGCCCACGAGCCGAGCTTCACCGTGTTCGAACTCGACTCGGTTAACGAATTGATTTCGAGTCGAGTCGAACCGAGCCTTATCGAGCCGAGCTCTAAACGAGCTTTTACCGAGCCTACAGTCCTAGATAAGCCCAATAAGCTTAGTTCGGACTCAATTAGGCTTAGCAAATTGGCTCGGTCAAATTTTGCTTTGGTCCGTAACATAATGAGTGGGAGACTAGGAGATCCACCAGCTTACAGCAATAGCTACACTCCAGTTTGTTTCATTTTTTCAAACCATTTTTTTGTTATCCTATATGGATTAAAAAATAGAATATGTGTTTGTTTACTTATTTGGATCATTATTTTGAAAATCAGTCCAAATCAAATTAAATTTTTTCTATTGAAAATGAAAGTGGTTGAGACTTTTTTTTTATTATTCTATTTTAACATTTTTCCAACTTTATTCAACTAAAAAATTACATTTCACAGTAAAAAGTTTATAAATTAACAAAATACCCCCACCCACCCATAGTTGCCAGATTCTGGCAACCACTGTCGGTGGTGGTCGGAATTCGGCACAACGGCGCACTACCAGTCGGAACTAGCTAGTAATGTGCTGATCGGGCCGTTAGCCACGGCCAAAGAAATGGCCATCGTTGGCGGTCAGATCTAGTCATAGATTTGACCTTTTTCGGCCAGATTCGTGGTGGATCTCGTCGAAAAAGGCCAGATCGATGCACTATCAGCAAGATCTGATTGATCGTATGCCGTAACACTAGATTTCGACGGCGGTGGCCGAAATCTAGCACTGTGGGTGGGTGGGGGTGTTTTTGTCATTTTATAAAATTTTTATATATTAGGTTGTTTAGTTAAATTAGCAAACCTATGGGGTTTTTTTGTTAATTTTTAAATTTTACCTCATAATAATCACCAAACTCTACCTACCAATGATGCGTATTTCAAAAATACTAAAACAAACACACCCATATTTGAGTATTTAATCCACAATCATAGAGATCATATCATCTCTTTTTAACAAGAGTTAATTCCTTTTAGTCCCTCTGGTTTCAAATACTACTGTTTTAGTCCTTTAACTAAATAAAATGTTAGTTGACTATTAAATTTATAGACAAAAATACCCCTTTTTAAGAAAATGAAAAGTTACTTACACAATCAACCCTAAATTAAATAAATATTTTGCACACTACAAATTCAAATTAAATAAACAACATTATAGACTACAAATTTGAGTTATATCGTTTTGATTTTCTAATGTGTAATGTGTTTATTTATTTCAATTTGTAATGCCTAATGTAATTTTTTTTTTAGTGTCATAGACTACAAATTCATCATATTTATATCGTTTTGATTTTGTAATGTGTGCATTTATTTCAATTTGTAATGCCTAAGGTATTTTTGTTTTTAGTGTGTGTTTATATATATACAGTATATATATTATTACACATTTAAAAAAAAAAAATTCTTATACCAATGTTCAATAAAATATTAATAACGTTAAAAGAGGGGTATTTTTATCATTTTAATATAAATTTAAAAGTCAACTAACATTTTTTTAGTCAAAGGACTAAAACAATAGTATTTGAAACTGTTGTACTGAAAGGGAATAAACTGAAACTACAGGAAATGAAAATAATTAATTCTTATAAGTTATAAAGAAAAGATGGACCTTCTTATATGAATTAAATAATTTTTTAACTCTGGATTATTTATGTTCATGTTATAAAATTTATCCTAGTTACTTGATAGAAATTAATTTTACTAGAAACTTTATATTTCAAACACATGACCTTACGAGCTTTAATAAATTGTAATCATGTAATTATTTTTTCTTTAAATTATATGAATATATTGAATATTGTGTTTTCTTATCTTCATGATAAAATAATTTTCTTTTTTTGTCCTTTTTAACTTAAAATATGATATATGTGCCCTTAACTCCTATAATAAAAAGTATCCCAAAAGCTAAAAGGGAGAAAATCAAAATGAGACACATATTCGCGAGAAAAATTTAAAAATGACAATTTTCCAAAAAAAAAAAAAAAAAAAAAGATATGATTGATTTATGCCAAAAGGGATCTGTCATTAGAAGTAAAATTGATGAAAACATAAATATGATCATTAGAAGAAAGATCGATGGAAACGATATAGATGATCATTAGAAGGAAAAAAAGGTTAATATGACGATCTTAATGAATTGGATAAAGACAAAAAAATAATTTTTTTTTTTTAAATGAATTTTGCTATAAATATACCTATTCTTTAACTAAGTACCATTCATTGTTACATTTGATTTCAAATTCTATTTACTGTTCCATTTTATTGCAAATTTACCCTTTAAATGAGGCCAACTCATAAAAAGCAGGGTTCAAGAATAACTACCCATTAGGTATTTTGGCATTAATAAGGATAAATATTTTTTTTTTTTTTGTAAAGCAAGAGTGGTTCTATCCCCTATTTAGGCATTTAATTTTGGATACGTTGATTTGAATGCTGTGTGTGACGGTGTTGAGTAAATTGAATAGAAGTGGCTATAATCCACGATTTTGGTCGTGAAGCCCAATTGTTGTTGAATTTGTGCTTTTTGAGTACGGAAACCGATTGATTAGGCTTCCATTGGTTCGTGTCGTGCCCTTTTATTGTTACTTTTTGAGCGACCCTAACAAATAGTCCTCTATCGGCTGATTTCAGACGTTTTGTTGTAGCGGGCTATCGGTTGCTTGTATGCCTTTTACAATAAACTGATTGCAGACTATTATCTTCTAAAAATCTCCTATATTTTTATTATAGATTCTAATTTTTTTGGAATATTTCAATTCCTAACAATCTAGATTTAGTTTTATCAAAGATCTAGTCAATTATCTCTAAAAACTTTATCTTAAAGAAAAATGATTTTTCATTCTCTATATAAAGGCTCTGCATCAAAGAAAAGGAGATAATCAATCAAAGACCAAGAGTATTCTGTTATTACTCTATATTGTTTCAGATCCATCGTATGGTTATGTCGTAACATTTTTTCGAGTAGAAAATTAATCTCATCAACTTACGTTGGGTCCATTAACCTTTGAAGAAGCATAAATATACTTCTTGAAGCATCACACGACTTAACTAGATTTAGATCTTACAGATTAGATCTATTGAAGCATCACAACATCGCAACTACAATATGATATATTGCAAAGAGCTGCTTAATCAAATACAAAAGATTTAAGATAGTAAACTAGCTTTGAACCAACAACCAAAGATTAATCCGATAGAAAAGAATAAAAGCAAAACTTAGAACAACGTATTACTACAATTTTACGTGACTCTTGACCTGAAGAATAATACTAACACTCACCACTTGGCTGCACTCTTCTCGTTTTGTGCTACCTCTTGCTTAACCAATGCATTTGTTTCAATACTCAAAGGTAAACGTCACTTACCACGCCCGTACCTCCTCCTGGACTTTGTATACGTCCAGCAACGCCTTAGAATCATATTTTAGTAGAAGAATCATGCTTTTCAGCAGGTTTTGAGGAAGAGGAAGGGCTACGTCCACAGGATTTCTTGATTTCTTCTCCAATTGAAACGCCTCCAGATAAGACCCTTTTTGAGAATCTTTTTTCTCATCCATTTCACCTCACCACGAAACTCTCTCAATTTGAGATTTTGTTGTTTTCGATGTTCGAATATTTATGATGATCAAGATTAGAGTTCCAGTGACTGAGCCAAGAATTTGTGAGGGAGGGCTAACTCATATAATAAAATAGATTGACAGATATATTTCTTTTAGGGATGTGATGTCATACTTGATATTAACGTCATTAATAATAAAAAATAACCTAAATTTATTCACTGATTGTGTAAAAGTAATGCCAATTAAAGTTTGAAGCAGCAAATTTTGAATTCAACAGCCACGTCAATCCATGTCGAGCAAAGAACTAAGCTTAGCAATTTTATTTGGAAATAAGTAGGGGGTCAAAATTTCTTCAGTCGATCGAGAATTGAAAATGATCACAACCCAAATGCTGTTTGATGTTTTCAACGAATGTAACTTATAGTTGTGGAATATAGTAGACCCAAATAATGTCAAAAAGTTTTGGGCTAATTTATGCGCACCTTTGACTAACCTTCGAAAGAGATAATGCATCAATCCACCGTTACAATCTTTCATTTAAAACATGAATGCTTAGATGAGAAATCAAACTTGAGATCGTATGTTTATCTATACTATTTTCAATTCTCTTTAATTATTTGAATTCCACAGATGTCTGGTATGTGCATTTATTTATAAGACTAAACACTTCAAGATTCCAAGAGAAATCATACTGGCTTTAGTTTTATTTTTGTAATGATAACATTATGTAGCAATACATTTTATTAGACGCATTCTTGAATTAAATTACAAAAATAGTATGAGAAACACCAAAGTTTTGTTGGGTAAGATTGTACGTGAGTGTAGTCTTAGTATCGACAGTCTACAGAGGGGCTCATAAAAAGACTTTACAGGCTGTGGTTTTTGCCCAATTGATTCCTTCCTTGACTGTCAAATTCCTTGCCGAATGTTAAAAACTATTTTATATGAACGCCCCTCGTGTCTCTTTATATAACTTAGGAAATAATTTTAGATTGAGGGACAGGACAGAGATCGAGAGATCCGTGAATATAACATTCTTTACTCTATGGGATTAAAATTTAATAAATAAAAAACCCTACAATTTCTTTGATTCCTGCCTAGACGGTCCAAACAAACAGTCTAGGGCCGCCAGCTAGTGAATGTGGCACGTTTTTCCAAAGCTGCTATATCTTTAATTAATATAAAACCATAGAACCAAATAATTCATCTTAAAATGGCCCTTTATATATCAAGATTCATGGGAAGGGTTTGTTTACGTAACCATGTTAAAAAGACAATGATTTAAATCTTGAAATTATATAAAAAAATTATAATTTGGAAAATTATAATTTTTTTTTTTAATTTTTTATGATTGGGGTGTTTGAGCCAACATACGCGTATCTCAACCAATCATTCGGACCTTAGATTACGACCGATAAGAACTCTAATGACTATTAGAGGTAAAAATCGAGTCGAGCCGCTTGCAAGCTACTTGAACTCGACTCGATGTTGACTTGAACTCAGTTCGCCATTAGTCGTTGAGTTTGGGTAATTATCGAGTCGAGTTCGATCACAATAGAACTCGCTCAATATGTTTGCGAGTATTTCCAAACTCATGATTAAGTTATGTTTTTAAAGTAATAAATGTCATATGTGATAAAAGTTATAAAATTTGCAAATCCACGTCTGTAGATAAGCTCGAAATCGAGTTCGAACTTGAACTCGATTAAAACTTGATTAGCAAACTTGAATTCGAACTTGATTTCCAATTTTAAGTATCGAGTTTGATTTCGAACTTGATTTCTCAGGCTCGAACTCAAACTCAAACTCGTACTGTAGCGTCAAGTCGAGTCGAGATACTCGACCGACTCGATTCACTCCTGTGGTTATTCCTATTAACAACTGAAGAGAAACTTGAACTCATGATCTCTTTAATGATACCCTGAAAGTCCCTATCAAACCACTGACCACCCAAAGATAGTTGAAGATTTAATTCTAGCTTCAAGGAATGGTGTAATATTATCTAAACTATTGGTCATGCAAACATGTAATAGCTAGACTTTGAATGTTTAATCCATAGAGATCATAACAACTTTTCATAAGAAAGATGAACCCTCTTAGATGAAATTAATTCCTTGATGCTAGATTATTTATTTTCATATTATAAGATTTATCCTAGTTACTTGATCAAAATTAATGTTACTAGTTATCTTTTAAACCATGACCTCGCTAGCTTCAATAAATTGTATTGATGTTAACCCATGACCTCACTAGATTCGTGTGGATCTGGCCGGAAAAGGCCAATCGATGCACGATCAGCCAGATCCAACCGTCTGTGCCGTACACACTAGATTCTGACCAGATTTCGACGGTGGTGGCCGAAATCTAGCATTGTGGGTGGTGGGGGTATTTGTTATTTTTAAAAGTTTTATATATTAGGTTGTTAGTTAAATTAGCAAACCTAGGGTTTTTTTTTTGGTTAATTTTTAAATTTTACCTCATATAATCAACTAACTCTACCTACCAATAATACATATTTCAAAAATACTACTCAAATACTAAAAGAAACACCACCCTATTGAGTATTTAATCCACAATCATAGAGATCATATCCTCTTTTTAACAAGAGTTAATTCCTTTTAGTCCCTCTGGTTTCAAATACTACTGTTTTAGTCCTTTAACTAAAAAATGTTGTTGACATAAATTATAGACAAAAATACCCCTTTTTAAGAAAATGAAAAGTTACTTACACAATCAACCCTAAATTAATAATATTTTTTCACACGACAATTCAAATTATAAACACATTATGTTAACATGTCATTCGGTTTAATTTAGTTTTATTAGTCTGTTTTAAATGTAACAGTTTTAGTTAGTTTGTTAGTTTGTTACTGTTATTGTTAAGAGAGTTAGTTACAAGTTTGGTTAGTTATTAACTAGAGTTAGTTAACTGCAGTTAGTAGTTTACTGAGTTAGTTTGTAAATATAAAAGACAATGTACAGTGCAGATTGGATAACTTTTTTGCTCGAAATAATACACAGCAGTTCCCCCAATTTTCTCTTCTCTACATGGTATCAGAGCAGGAGATTTCCTGCAAATTTTTTCCAGAAATTGGTTCGATTGAACCTCCGTAATCTTCTGTTTCCAGAAATTGGTTTGATTGAACCTCTGTATTCTTTTGTTTCAGCTCCGTATTCTTCTGTTTCAGCATGAAGAGGCGCAAGATTCTTCTGTTTTCAGTTTGAAGAAGCGCAAGACTCGTCAATTTGTTTTAGTTTTGAGCTGTAGATTTTGGAAGCAGTGAGATCTAATTTTGAGCTGAAGATTTTGGAAAATAAGTTATGGCAGAAGAATCAGTCTTACCATCGATTGATTCAAATTCGCCCCTTTATGTTCATCCATCTGATACATCAGGTCGGTATTAGTGTCAAAACAGCTCATAGGAACAGAAAATTATGGTATTTGGAGCAGAGCTATGACAGTTTCCTTATGTGCCAAAAACAAGCTCGGTTTTGTTGATGGAACTTGCAAAAAATCTTCAGTGCATGATCGTTTAGCTCCACAATGGGAAAGGTGCAACTCTTTGGTTCTTGCCTGGATTTTTAATTCAGTATCCAAAGAAATTTTCAACGGGATTGTGTATTCAACCAATGCTTCACAAGTCTGGCAGGATATGAAAGAACAATATCACAAAGTGAATGGCACTAGGGTTTTTGGTATCCATAGAGAAATTGTGTATCTTACATAGGGAACCAACATTGTGGCAATTTATTTTAACAAGCTTAAGTCGTTATGGGACGAATTGGATTATATGGTAAGTCTTCCTGCTCCAGATAGTGCTTTCGCAAAGACGTATGTTGAACACCTTAATCAACAAAAGTTATTGCAATTTTTGATGGGTTTGAATGAGTCGTACTCTATGGTCAGAAGCCAAATTCTGTTGATGAATCCCCTACCGAGTGTAAAAAAGGCATATTCCGTAGTGAATCAAGATGAGAGCCAAAGGATTCTAGCAGGATTGAATACTAATGCAGATGTAACTACAACACTCGTATTTTGTTATTTTATAAAAGTTTTATATATTAGGTTGTTTAGTTAAATAGCAAACCTAGGGTTTTTTTTTGTTAATTTTTAAATTTACCTCATAAATCACTAACTCTACCTACCAATAATACATATTTCAAAATACTACCAAAATACAAAAAACACACCCATATTTGAGTATTTAATCCACATCATAGAATCATATCATCTCTTTTTAACAAGAGTTATTCCTTTTAGTCCCTCTGGTTTCAAATACTAGGTTTTAGTCCTTTACTAAAAAATTGTTGACTATAATTTATAGACAAAAATACCCCTTTTTAAGAAAATGAAAAGTTACTTACACAATCAACCCTAAATTAAAAAATATTTTTCACACGACAAATTCAAATTAAATAACAACATTATTGTTAACATGTACAGTTCGGTTTAATTTAGTTTTATATCTGTTTTAAATGTAACAGTTTTTAGTTAGTTTGTTAGTTTGTTACTTTTTTTATAAGGACCCTTTTTGAGAATCTTTTTTCTCATCCATTTCACCTCACCACGAAACTCTCTCAATTTGAGGATTTTGTTGTTTTCGATGTTCGAATATTTATGATGATCAAGATATAGAGTTCCAGTGAATGAGCCAAAAAATTTTGTGAGGGAGGGCTAACTCATTATAATATAAAATAGATTGACAGATATATTTCTTTTAGGGATGTGATGTCATACTTGATATTAACGTCATTAATAATTAAAAAATAACCTAAATTTATTCACTGATTGTGGTAAAAGTAATGCCAATTAAAGTTTGAAGCAGCAAATTTTGAATTCAACAGCCACGTCAATCCATGTCGAGCAAAGGAACTAAGCTTAGCAATTTTATTTGGAAATAAGTAGGGGGGTCAAAAAGTTCTTCAGGTCGATCGAGAATTGAAAATGATCACAACCCAAATGCTGTTTGATGTTTTCAACGAATGTAACTTATAAGTTGTGGAATATAGTAGACCCAAATAATGTCAAAAAGTTTTGAGCTAATTTATGCGCACTTTGACTAACCTTCGAAAGAGATTAATGCATCAATCCACCGTTACAATCTTTCATTTAAAACATGAATGCTTAGATGAGAAATCAAACTTGAGATCGTATGTTTATCTATACTATTTTCAATTCTCTTTAATTATTTGAATTATCCACAGATGTCTGGTATGTGCATTTATTTATAAGACTAAACATCTTCAAGATTCCAAGAGAAATCATACTGGCTTTAGTTTTATTTTTGTAATGATAACATAATATGTAGCAATACATTTTATTAGACGCAATTCTTTGAATTAAATTACAAAAATAGTATGAGAAACACCAAAGTTTTGTTGGGTAAGATTGTACGTGAGTGTAGTCTTAGTATCGACAGTCTACAGAGGGGCTCATAAAAAGACTTTACAGGCTGTGGTTTTTGCCCAATTGATTCCTTCCTTGACTGTCAAATTCCTTGCCGAATGTTAAAAACTATTTTATATGAACGCCCCTCGTGTCTCTTTATAATAATCTTAGGAATAAATTTTAGATTTGAGGGACAGGACAGAGATCGAGAGATCCGATGAATATAACATTCTTTACTCTTTATTAGGGATTATAATTTAATAATAATAAAAAAACCCTACAATTTCTTTGATTCCTGCCTAGACGGTCAAACAAACAAACAGTCATAGGCGCAGCCAGCTAGTGAATGTGGCACGTTTTTCCAAAGCATGCTATATCTTTAATTAATATAAAACCATAGAACCAAATAATTTCATCTTTAAATGGCCCTTTATATATTCAAGATTCATGGGAATGGGTTTGTTTACGTAACCATGTTAAAAGAGCAATGATTTAAATCTTGAAATTATATAAAAAAATTATAATATTGGAAAATTATAATTTTTTTTTTTAATTTTTTATGATTGGGGTGTTTGAGCCAACATACGCGTATCTCAACCAATCATTCGGGACCTTAGAATTATCGACCGAATAAGAACTCTAATGACTATTAGAGGTAAAAATCGAGTCGAGCCGCTTGCAAGCTACTTGAACTCGACTCGATGTTGACTTGAACTCAGTTCGACATTAGTCGAGTTGAGTTTGGGTAATTAATCGAGTCGAGTTCGATCACAATAGAACTCGACTCAATATGTTTGCGAGTATTTCCAAACTCGATGATTAAGTTGATAGTTTTTAAAGTAATAAATGTCATATGTGATTTAAAAGTTATAAAATTTGCAAATCCACGTCTGTAAGATAAGCTCGAAATCGAGTTCGAACTTGAACTCGATTAAAACTTGATTATGCAAACTTGAATTCGAACTTGATTTCCAATTTTAAGTATCGAGTTTGATTTCGAACTTGATTTCTCAGGCTCGAACTCAAACTCAAACTCGTACTGTAGCGATCAAGTCGAGTCGAGATACTCGACTCGACTCGATTTCACTCCTAGTGGTTATTCCTATTAACAACTGAAGAGAAACTTGAACTCATGATCTCTTTAATGATACACCTGAAAGTCCCTATCAAACCACTTGACCACCCAAAGATAGTTGAAGATTATAATTCTAGCTTCAAGGAATGGTAGTAATATTATGCTAAACTATTGGTCATGCAAACATGTAATAGCTAGACATTTGAATGTTTAATCCATAGAGATCATAACAACTTTTCATAAAGAAAGATGAACCCTCTTAGATGAAATTAATTCCTTGATGCTAGATTATTTATTTTCATATTATAAGATTTATCCTAGTTACTTGATCAAAATTAATGTTACTAGTTATCTTTTAAACCATGACCTCGCTAGCTTCAATAAATTGTATTGATGTAATAAACCATGACCTCACTAGATTCGTGGTGGATCTGGCCGGAAAAGGCCAGATCGATGCACGATCAGCCAGATCCAACCGGTCATGTGCCGTAACACTAGATTCTGACCAGATTTCGACGGTGGTGGCCGAAATCTAGCATTGTGGGTGGGTGGGGGTATTTTTGTTATTTTATAAAAGTTTTATATATTAGGTTGTTTAGTTAAATTAGCAAACCTAGGGGTTTTTTTTTGGTTAATTTTTAAATTTTACCTCATAATAATCAACTAACTCTACCTACCAATAATACATATTTCAAAAATACTACTCAAAATACTAAAAGAAACACACCCATATTTGAGTATTTAATCCACAATCATAGAGATCATATCATCTCTTTTTAACAAGAGTTAATTCCTTTTAGTCCCGCTCTGTTTAAATACTAGGTTTTAGTCCTTACTATAAAAATTGTTGACTATAATTTATAGACAAAATACCCCTTTTTAAGAAAATGAAAAGTTACTTACACAATCAACCCTAAATTAAAAAATATTTTTCACACGACAAATTCAAATTAAATAACAACATTATTGTTAACATGTACAGTTCGGTTTAATTTAGTTTTATATCTGTTTTAAATGTAACAGTTTTAGTTAGTTTGTTAGTTTGTTACTTTTTGTTAAGAGAGTTAGTTACAGTTTGGTTAGTTATTAACTAGAGTTAGTTAACTGCAGTTAGTAGTTTACTGAGTTAGTTTGTAATATAAAAGCACAAGTACAGTGCAGATTGGATAACTTTTTTGCTCAAATAATCACAGCAGTTCCCCCATTTTCTCTTCTCTACATGGTATCAGAGCAGGAGATTTCCTGCAAATTTTTTCCAGAAATTGGTTCGATTGAACCTCCGTAATCTTCTGTTTCCAGAATTGGTTTGTTGAACCTCTGTATTCTTTTGTTTCAGCTCCGTATTCTTCTGTTTCAGCATGAAGAGGCGCAAGATTCTTCTGTTTTCAGTTTGAAGAAGCGCAAGACTTCAATTGTTTTAGTTTTGAGCTGTAGATTTTGGAGCAGTGATATCTAATTTTGAGCTGAAGATTTTGGAAAATAGTTATGGCAGAAGAATCAGTCTTACCATCGATTGATTCAAATTCGCCCCTTTATGTTCATCCATCTGATACATCAGTTCGGTATTAGTGTCAAAACAGCTCATAGGAACAGAAATTATGGTATTTGGAGCAGAGCTATGACAGTTTCCTTGTGCCAAAACAAGCTCGGTTTTGTTTGATGGAACTTGCAAAAAATCTTCATTGCATGATCGTTTAGCTCCACAATGGGAAGTGGCAACTCTTTGGTTCTTGCCTGGATTTTTAATTCAGTATCCAAGAAATTTTCAACGGGATTGTGTATTCAACCAATGCTTCACAAGTCTGGCAGGATCTGAAAGAACATATCACAAAGTGAATGGCACTAGGGTTTTTGGTATCCATAGAGAAATTGTGTATCTTACATAGGGAACCAACATTGTGGCAATTTATTAACAAGCTTAAGTCTTTATGGGACAATTGGATTATATGGTAGTCTTCCTGCTCCAGATAGTGCTTTCGCAAAGACGTATGTTAACACCTAATCAACAAAAGTTATTGCAATTTTTGATGGGTTTGAATGAGTCGTACTCTATGGTCAGAAGCCAAATTCTGTTGATGAATCCCCTACCGAGTGTAAAAAAGGCATATTCCGTAGTGAATCAAGATGAAGCCAAAGGATTCTAGCAGGATTGAATACTAATGCAGATGTAACTACAACACTCTATGCTCAGAATTGTAAAAATCAAAATCCAGGGCAAAGATATAAGGGAAAGAAATCTTATATTGAATGCGATTATTGTCACCTACCTAGTCCACAAACGTGACAATTGTTACAAGCTGAATGGTTATCCAGCAGATTATCAGTTTACAAAAGGAAAGGGGAACTCAAAATCCAAATACTCTGCTATCAATTGCAATCACAAGAAACAGTTGCAGAAACACACAGATGCAAAGTCTCCTAAATTCAAGTTGAACCTGTTTTCACATCGAAGTACAATCAGATTCTGGAGCTACTGGAAAGAGAATGTAACCTCCACAAATCATTCAGTTGCAAACCTTGCAGGTATCTTTAATAGTACACTGATATTACATTGCCTAATTCAAATAAAAATGTTTGGATCATAGATACGGGCCACTGATCACATGACCTATGACCTTAATATTCTGCAGTCACCCTTTGCCATAAAACCTTCCTCAAATCCATTGTAGGTTTCCTGATGGCACTAAGACTCATATTGCACATGTAGGTTCTGCAATTTTGGACAATGGCATAATCTCTCAAAAGTTTGCATATACCAACCTTTACACAATTTGCTTTCCGTCTCCAAATTTACAGTTTCTATAACTGTACTATCAATTTTTACCCTAATTTTTGTCTTCCGGGACCGTTACAGTGGCAAATTGAAGGGGATTGGTAAGCATAAGCAAGGCTTATATTTCCTTGACTTTAATTCACAAAAACCAATAATGTCAGTAGATGATTCGCATAAAGTTGTTTGCAATATTTCTACTAATAATGTACCATGTCAACCCCTACTGTCCCTTTATCAGCCGATTTATTGCCTATTGTCCAGCATGCAGAACCTACATGACCTCCCTCTCCATCTATTAATTCCTCTCCACCTCAACCTACTATCCTCTCTTAGGAAATCCAGTCGACTTACAAGGCCCCCTATCTGGACTTCAGATTTTTTATGTCCATCTATTTCTCCTTCCACTTCAAATTTAGCCACTTGCATCCCATATCCTATCTCTATTTTTGTATCTTATAGTCATATTTCACCAAGCTACCAAGCCTTCTTATCTCATCTCAATCTAGTGGAACCCTCTTCCTTTAATAAAGCTTCTTAAGATGCTAATGGGTAGCTGCCATGCAAAAGGAAATACAAGCTTTGGAATTAATAAAACCCGGTCCTTAGTTCCTTTACCCCAAGGCAAGAATCCAATTGGTTGTAAGTGGGTCTATAAACTCAAATACAATGCTGATGTTCCTTGGAAAGATATAAGGCAAGATTGGTGGCAAAAGGGTACACACAAATAGCAGGTGTAGATTATGCAGAAACATTTTCTCCCATTGTTAAAATGGTTACCATTAGGTCCATTTTGTCACTTGCTTCTATGCATAATTGACCACTTTAACCAAATGTGTGGATAATGCATTTTTGCAAGGGGATTTACAAAAAGAGATTTACAGACTTTGCCTCAAGGTTTTGCAGAGGGGGGGGGGGGGGGGGGGGGGGGGGGGGGGGTGCAGCATATGGGGCAGCCTATAGTCTGCAAGTTACACAAGTCTCTATTGACTTAACCGGATCTAGAGCCTAGAATTACAAGCTTATTCAAGCTTTACTTATTGGAGGATTTACTCAATCTAAAGCTGATTATTCTTTATTCATTAAGCGAATGGATTCTCATATTATGCTGGTTTTAGTTTATGTAGATGATTGTTCTCACAGGGGTAATCATTGACATGATTAATTCCACCAAACAGCTACTGCATTCTCATTTTAAACTCAAGGATTTGGGTGTTCTAATATTTTTTGGGTTTAGAGGTAGCAAAATCTTCCAAGGTATTCACTTATGTCAAAGAAAGTATGCTTTGGAGCTTATATTTGAATCAGGTCTGTTTGCATCTAAGCCTTTTGTAGCTCCTATGGATTCTACTTTGAAACTTACATCAGTTGCTTATGATGACCTTTTCCTACTGGTCCTGATCCCCCTCTTGCTGATCCAAGTGTTTATCAAAGGCTGGTGGGTAAGTTGCTGTACTTATGCATGACTAGACCAGACTTAAGTTTTTTGTCAATCTCTTAAGTCGTTTATGCATAGTCCCAACCATCCCAATGACTGCAACCCTTAAAGTGGTGAAATATATTAAGTCTGCTCCTGGTTTAGGTCTATTTTTTCAACGGACAATCTTATGAATTTATCAGCATTTTGTGACCTGATTGGGGATCTTGTCTCATGACAAGAAAGTCAATTACAGGGTACTGCATTTTTTTTGGAAAGTTTTTAATTCCATGGAAATCTAAAAGGCAGGCCACATCTCTAAATCTTCATCAGAGGCAGAGTATAGAGCTATGGCTTCCACTGTATGTAGCTGCTTTGGTTGATTCAACTTTTTCAGGAACTTGGTTTACTGATTTGCTTCCTATACCTCTTCACTGTGACAACCAGGCTGCTAATCACTTGCATCAAATCCCATCTTCCATGAGAGGACTAAACACATCGACATTGATTGTCACATTGTGAGAGAACAACTTAAATTGGGAGTCATTACCACTGCCTTATTCCATCATCATCTGAACAACCTGCAGACTTGCTCACTAAAGCTCTTGTTGGTCACTGCTTCCAGATTGTTAAGCAAGTTGGGTGTCTTGACCTCTACCACCCTCCAACTTGAGGGGGGGGGGGGGGGGGGGGGGGGGGGGTGTGGGGGGAACATGTACAGTTCGGTTTTAATTCAGTTTTTATAAGTCTGTTTTAAATGTAATGGTTTTAGTTGTTTTTTAGTTTGTTACTGTTATTGTTAGAGAGAGTTAGTTCAAGTTTGGTTAGTTATTAACAGAGTTAGTTAACTGCAGTTAGTAGTTTACTGAGTTAGTTTGTAATATAAAAAGAATGTACAGTGCATATTGGATAACTTTTTTACTCGAAATATACACAGCAGTTCCCCCAATTTTCTCTTCTCTACAATTATAAACTACAAATTTGTCATAGTTATATCGTTTTGATTTTCTAATGTGTAATATGTTTATTTATTTCAACTTGTAATGCCTAATGCAATTTTTGTTTTTAGTGTTATAGCACTACAATTCTCATATTTATATCGTTTTGATTTTCTAATGTGTAATGTGTGTATTTATTTCAATTTGTAATGCCTAAGGTATTTTGTTTTTAGTGTGTGTATAACTGTTATATTATATACAGTATAATATTTATTACACATTTAAAAAAAAAAAAAAATTCTCATACCAATGTTCAATAAAATTCATACTTTAAAGAGGGGTATTTTTATCATTTTAATATAAATTTAAAAGTCAACTAATGTTAGAATATGGTAGTGCGTTTGAGGAATCATGAAGGTCCAGTTTACAAGACAAGGGAATGTTAAATATGGGTTTTTTTTAATGTTTTAATACCTGAGGGATAAAACTGTAATTTCAGTTAGATTAACCATGACTTGTTGACTGGGGTCAGTTTGTATTTTACCAAACTGTGTAACAGAATTTATGAATAACAAAACTACACAAAGATATTTTAGAATTTTCTCTCGTTTTTCTCTCTGTTTCTTGCATTTTTCTCAGCACCTTTCTTACTTGCTTTATTGTTTATTTCAAGCTCTCATTTGGTATCAGAGCCATCGACAAATGTCAATAATGGCCGATCAAACTTCTTTTTGTTGTTTTCTTTTTGCTTCTTTTGACAGATCTGAAACTAACCCAAACCCAAAGATTTCCACTAGCTCAACGAATCCCAGCAACTCCTCTGATTTTTCGTCATCAACACTTCCAACTATCTCACCCAAGCTGACGAGAGATAATCACAGGTTCTAGAAGTCTCAAATAATCTTCGCTGTTGGCTCGCATGATCTTGAGGAACATCTCACTGGTTTGGTCTCTTGCCCAGCTCCTTTTGTTAGAGTTCAATCAAAAACTGAGGTAATCAAGAAACCTAATCCTGAGTATGCTTTGTGGAAGAAAACTGATAAACTTCTAGTTAGTTGGTTGTTGTCTTCAATTTCAGAATCAATGTTTACTGTTATAGCTAAATGTCAACATGCAACTGAAATCTGGATAACACTAGAAAAGGAATTCCTTACTGAATCTAGAGCCAAAACATTACATGTTAAAAGCTTGTTACAGAATACTAAGAAGGATAGTCTTAGCATGTATGCCTATTTCCTTAAGATGAAAGGATTTGCTGAGAATCTGACTGCTAGTGGGGTTAGTGTTACGGATGAGGAACTACTGAACTATATATTAGATGGTCTTGACTCAGATTATGACGCTGCTGTAGTCAATATAACCTCTAGGTTAGAGTCTAGACTAGAACCAATCTCTATTCAAGAAGCTCAAATTATCCTGCAAAAATTTGAGCTAAGATTGGAAAAGGCAAATTCTGCCCTGAATTCAGTTATCCATAATGAGTTCCATGGAGTCTCAGCTAATGTTTCCAACCTTGCTATTGACAACAGTAATAAGAAACCTCAATTATCTCAGGATACTCAAAACCTTGTTGGAAAACTTCAGTATAATACCCTGCCTCAAAGTGATTTTCCTTCACCATATGCTCCACCTACCTAAAATCAAACCATGCCTACACCCGGATATGCTCAGAACTGATACTATAATCAACAGTTTCATAATGGTTATTCTGGTGGTAGAGGTAGAGGTAGGACTGGAGGAAGAAACAGATTTGTTTGTCAAGTTTGTGGAAAAACTGGGCATCTTGGACTAAACTGCTACCATAGGTTTGATGTTCACTTTACAGGACAACATTCACCCTCTCCTGGTTTTACAAACAGTTCACCTACCTTCATACAAAACACTAGTCCTGCTAATACTGCTGGTTTTTCCAAATCCCATGAGTTTAGCCAAAACAACTATTCACCCACAGCTCATCATACTTACTCACAGAATGCCAATTTTGGACCTTTAGTACAATCCTCCAGGAATCAATTTCCTCAACACACCATAGTGTCACATACACCCACTCTTAATATTGGTTTTCCATCTAGTACAGGTCCTATAGGAGAGCAGAACCAGGCCTTCATAACACAATCACAAGTCCTACTTGCCTCCCCCCGCAGCAATCAATTATATAGCTACACCCTCTACTGTTCAGGATGCTGCGTGGTACATGGATTCTGGAGCTACAGACTATGTGATCTCTGACTTTGCACAGTTGACAGCAAGCTCTAGCTACACTGGTGGTGAACAACTCCAAGTGGGTAATGGTGAGTTATTATCTATTTCCCATATTGGCTTAACTGTTTTACCTACTGCTTTCTAACCTTTACACCTTAGGAATGTGTTATGTGTATCTACCATTACCAAAAACGTGCTTAGTGTGTCCAAGTTGACTAGGGATAATCCTGTGTTTGTTGAGTTTTATACTAATTGTTGTGTGGTTAAGGACATAACCTCCAGGACAATTCTGCTTCAAGGGGTACTTAAGGCTGGTCTGTATCAACTTCAGGCTTTAGCTCTATCATCTTTTCACTCCTCTCCAAACTTGGCTGCCTCTTTTAATTCCAAGCTTGCCAATAAGGCTGATGTTTCTTTGTCTACTCAGTTTACTAAGTCTAATAGTGATACTTCAAATAATAAGTCTGTTTTAGCTCATTTTTCGAATATTTTCAGTTCAGATTGTAATACTCAATTTACTCATTTGAATAATGCATGCACTGAAAATTAATGACTAGCAATGTATCCAATTCTGATGCTGTAACTGTACTCAATAAAGTTCATAATTTTGAATCATTTCCTGTTCAAAAAACTGATATTATGTTGTGGCACAATAGATTAGGACATCCTAACATTTCAGTTCTCACTAAAATCCTTAAAGACTTGAATCTACCATATTCAGTCACAAATCCTGTTTCCTTCTGCCCAACCTGCCAGTATGGTAAACTACACCAGTCAGTGTATCCTAGATCTACTTTTCAGGCCCTTAAGCCACTTGATATAGTGTACTCTGACCTTTGGGGACCTTCTCCAGTACCTACACCTGAAGGTTTCAAATACTACATACAATTTTTAGATGATCATAGTAGGTTTACATGGATTTTTCCGTTAAAAGCTAAATCTGAAACCTATACAGTGTTTACACAGTTTCATAAGTTAGTTGAACGACAATTTGACACCACTCTCAAATGTGTTCAAACTGATTAGGGTGGGGAATATAGGAGTCTAGTACCTTACTTTAAAACTCATGGAATCCATTTTAGGCACCCTTGCCCTTACACTCATCAACAAAATAGAAGGGTTGAGAGGAAACATAGACAAATTGTAGAACAAGGCTTGACTTTACTTGCCCAAGCTAGTATGCCTCTCAAATTTTGGTGGCATGCTTTCCAAATTGCCACATATCTCACAAATAGGCTGCCTTCACCAGTGTTGTCTAATTAGTCACCTTTTCAGATGTTGTTTCATAAGAATCTCAATTATTCTGATATTAAAGTGTTTGGTTGTGCTGTATATCCCTTTCTTAGGCCATATAGCTCACACAAATTCAATTTCCATACTTCCAAATGCACTTTCATTGGCTATAGTTTGCATCATAAATGATACAAATGCTTAGATGTTTCTGGCAAGATTTACATTTACAAAAGTGCTAAATTTGATGAACTTGATTTTCCTTTTAAACATTCTAGCCCTGTTATTGTTCCTACTTCTTCTAATAACTCATCAAATTCTCCTATTTCTAATGCTTGGCATGTACCTCTTCCACTCTTGAACTTGTCTCACAAACAACCCACTATCTCTATGTCCCGTGGTTGTCCTGCCACACAATGTCAGTCTAACTCTCAGTCAACACTCTCACCTGACTCCATGTCTCAGACCTTACCTTCTTCTGCATCCAAAACAAAGTTCCAAACATAGCCCCAAACACAGCAGATTTTAACTTCCCCGCATCCAAAATATTGCAGAAAACACAGCCCCAAACACAGACCATACCTTCAGTGTTTTCTCCCATCTCTTCGCCAATCTCTCTCCCATCCAATACTTCATTTGATACTGTTCCACTGGTAGTTGAGTTGCCTTATCCTCAAAAGTTATCCTTAGCAGAAAACATTCACCCCATGGTCACTAGATCCAAAGCTAGGGCACATAACACAGTTTTAGTCACCTCCTCTTGTCTATATTCTAGGGAACCAACTACAGTTATAGAGACCCTTTCCCATCCATCTTGGAAAGCTACAATGCAAGTCGAATTTGATGCCTTGATGGCTAATCATACTTGGGAATTAATTCCAGCCACTTCAGATATGCATACTGTTGGTTGTAAGTGGGTTTTTAAGGTTAAACACAATCCTGATGGCACTATTCAGAGGTTTAAAGCAAGGTTGGTAGCTAAAGGATTTCAGCAAACACCCAGGATTGATTATCTAGAAACCTTTAGTCATGTTGTAAAATCCCCTACCATTAGAGTAATCATGAGTTTGGCTGTGAGTTATGGTTGGGATATTCAGCAAGTCGATGTCAATAATGCATTCCTAAATGGTGATCTTACGGAGCAAGTATATATGGTTCAGCCTGAAGGGTTTGCTAGCTCAGAGTTGCCACATCATGTATGTCGGTTGACCAAGGCCTTATATGGTCTTAAACAGGCCCCTAGGGGCCTGGTTTGATAAGTTGAAAAAGGCCTTTATTGAATGGGGTTTTGTTCATTCCATTGCTGATCCTAGTTTGTTTATTTACCAAAATAAGAATACCACTATGTACGTGTTAGTCTATGTGGATGACATACTACTTACTGGGAATGATCCTCAATTGGTTCATGAAACTGTCCAACACCTGAATACTCAGTTTTCTTTGAAAACATTAGGATCTTTAAAATACTTTCTTGGTTTTGAAGTTTCTCGGGATGAATTGGGCCTCCATATGAGTCAAGCAAAGTATGCTAAGGATCTCTTAGTCAAGACCAATATGATTAACTGCAATCCTTGTTCTACATCTATGTCAGTTGGTGCTAAACTCTCCTTGGATGATAGTGAGTCCTATGAAAATCCAGCCCTGTATAGGAGTACTATTGGTGCTCTCCAGTATCTCACTTTGTCTAGACCAGATATATCCTATGCAGTGAACAAGTTGAGCCAATTTTTAAAGGCTCCCACCCAAATGCATTGGCAAGCCTGCAAGAGACTACTCCGGTACATTAAAGGCACCTTGAATTTTGGTCTATTTTTCAGCAAAACACAAAGATTTAATCTAGAATGTTTTACGGATGCTGATTGGGCCAGCAGCCTTCATGACAGGAGGTCAACCAGTGGGTGTTGTGTTTTCCTGGGCAATAACCTACTACAATGGACTTCACGAAAACAGAAAGTGGTCTCTTTATCCTCCACTGAAGCTGAGTATAGGGCATTGGCTCAAGGAGCTACTGAAATAACTTGGTTCTGCAGTCTATTCACTGAAATTGGCCTACCCCTTAGTGAAGTTCCTGTTATATGGTGTGACAATCAAAGTGAAGGTTCATTAGCTTCAAATCCTATTTTTCATGGAAGAACTAAACATATTGAGTTGGATGCTCACTATGTGCGGGAACAAGTTACAACCAATAAACTTAAAGTTCAGTATGTGTCTACTGAGTATCAGAAGGCTGATATATTTACTAAGGCACTTCCCAATTCCAGGTTTGAAAATTTAAGGGATAATTTCACCATTCGAGCTACTCCTGTCTCTCTTTCAAAATCATCGGCTGATGGGTCAAAGTCGCTTACTGATATATTTGCTAAATGAGTTGAATTTCCTTGCTGATTCACTTATGTTAACATGTTTATGGTTGATTTTTTTTTTACTGCAAAATGTATACTGGTGGTGCTTGTGTTCTGACTGGAGATGTGTTTCTAGTTGAGCAGACTATTGTTTAGTTTGAGCAGCTGATTGCTATTGCCATAATGGAGGGTGGATTTTTTTTTTGGTTGAATATGGCTTTGTTGTTCTGACCAGAGAAGCTGCAGCATGACTGGTGCTATTATGCATAGGTTCTGTTTGTGATGAATATGGTGCTGCAACATGTGCTGACTTGTGTATGGTTGTGGTTGTTCTGAGTTTGAGAAGCTGCTAACTGATGACATTATGAATATGTTCTGTTTTGGATGAATATGAAGCTGTAACATGTGCTGAATTTTTTTTTCTTTGTGTATGGTTGTGGTTGTTTTGAGTTTGAGAAGCTGCTAACTGATGACATTATGAATGTGTTCTGTTTGGATGAATATGGAGCTGCAACATGTGCTGATTTTTTTTTTTGGTAATAGTAGTTGTTGTTCTGAGGTTAAGAAGCTGCAGCATGATTGATGCTACTCTGCATAGGTTCTGTTTGTGGAAAAATATTTTGCTGCAAGATGACCTGATTCTGTGTATGACTGTGGTTTTTCTGAATTTGAGTTGCTGCTGATGAGTATGGTGCTATGAGCTAAACATGAGCTAAATTTTTGTGTTTGAGGAAGTTGTTGAATGAAGTTGCTAGTTGTTTGGATGAAATGAATGTTGCTGAGCTGAAGTTGCGGGCTGGCTGTCCTGGTTTGCTGAAGTTTGTTGCCTTCAAGTGCTAGGTGTTCTGGATAAATACTGCAGAATAAATGTTGCTGAGCTGCAGTTGCTAGTGTTCTGGTTTGCTGAATGTTGCTGAGCTGTAGTTGTTGGTTGTTTTGGTTTGCTGGTTAAATAAATTTGGGTGTTCTGGATAAATACTGCAGAATAAATGTTGCTGAGCTGTAGTTGCTAGTATTCTGGTTTGCTAAATGTTGCTGAGCTGTAGTTGCTGGTTGTTTTTGGTTTGCTGGTTAAATTAACTTTAATTTGGGATTGTTGGTCATTGTGACTGACAAAGTGTTCTATGGTAGTTGAGTTTACAAGGGAATGTTAGAATATGGTTTGTTTGTGCATTTGAGGTTTCAGTGGAGGTCCTGTTTACAAGGGAATGTTAGAATATGGTAGTGCGTTTGAGGAATCAGTGGAGGTCCAATTTACAAGGGAATGTTAAGATATGGGTTTAGTTTTTAATGTTTTAATACCTAAGGGATAAAACTGTAATTTCAGTTAGATTAACCAGTTGACTTGTTGATTGGGGTCAGTTTGTATTTTACCAAACTGTGTAACAGAATTTATGAGTAACATTTTTTTAGTCAAAGGACTAAAACAATAGTATTTGAACCTGTTGTACTGAAAGTGAATAAACTGAAACTACAGGAAATGAAAATAATTAATTCTTATAAGTTATAAAGAAAAGATGGACCTTCTTATATGAATTAAATAATTTTTTAACTCTGGATTATTTATGTTCATGTTATAAAATTTATCCTAGTTACTTGATAGAAATTAATTTTACTAGAAACTTTATATTTCAAACACATGACCTTACGAGCTTAAATAAATTGTAATTATGTAATTATTTTTTCTTTAAATTATATGAATATATTGAATATTGTGTTTTCTTATCTTCATGATAAAATAATTTTCTTTTTTTGTGCTTTTTAACTTAAATATGATATATGTGCCCTTAACTCCTACAATAAAAAGTATCCCAAAAGCTAAAAGGGAGAAAATCAAAATGAGACACATATTCGTGAGAAAAATTTAAAAATGACACAATTTTCAAAAAAAAAAAAAAAAAAAAAGAATATGATTGATTTATGCCAAAAAAGGGATCTGATCATTAGAAGTAAAATTGATGAAAACAATAAATATGATCATTAGAAGAAAGATCGATGGAAACGATATAGATGATCATTAGAAGGAAAAAAAAGGTTAAATATGAGAGATCTTAATGAATTGGAGTGAAAGACAAAAATAATAATTTTTTTTTTTTAAATGAGAATTTTGCTATAAATATACCTATTCTTTAACTAAGTACCATTCATTGTTACATTTGATTTCAAAATTTACTATTTACTGTTACATTTTATTGCAAATTTACCCTTTAAATGAGGCCAACTCATAAAAAAGCAGGGTTCAAAGAATAACTACCCATTAGGTATTTTGGCATTAATAAGCAAGGGAATAATATATTTTTGTTTTGTAAAGCAACAGTGGTTCTATTACCCCTATTTAGGCATTTAGGATTTTGGATACGTTGATTTGAATGCTGTGTATGACGGTGTTGAGTAAATTGAATAGAAGTGGTTATAATCCGAAGATTTTGGTCGTGAATAGCCCAATTTGTGTTGAATTTGTGCCTTTGTGAGTATGGAAACCGACTGATTAGGGTTCCATTGGTTGGTGTCGTGCCCTTTTATTGTTACATGATTGAACGACCCTAACAAATAGTCCTCTATCGGCTGATTTCAGACGTTTTGTTGTGAATGTGGAAAACCAACTAGTAGCGGGCTATCGGTTGTTGTTATGCACTTTTACAATAAGCTGATTGCAGACTATTATCTTTTCAAAATGAGTATGCTATGTGCATTAATTAATTTGTACTAATCCAAGTACTAACATTGAAAATTTGAATTTTTTGTTTTTGAGAGAATTTCAAAATTTCAATATTAATACTTGGATTAGTACAAAATGGTTAGTGCACATAGTTTTATTCTTTAAAAATCTCCGATATTTTTATTATAAATTCTAATTTTTTTTGGAATATTTCAATTCCTAACAATCTAGACTTTAGTTTTATCAAAGATCTAGTCAATTATCTCTAAAAACTTTATCTTAAAGAAAAATGATTTTTCATTCTCTATATAAAGGGCTCTGCATCAAAGAAAAGGAGATAATCAATCAAAGACCAAGAGTAATTCTGTTATTACTCTATATTGTTTCAGATCCATCGTATGGTTATGTCGTAACTATTTTTTCGAGTAGAAAATTAAGCTCATCAACTTACGTTGGGTCCAATTAACCTTTGAAGAAGACTATAATATTAGACTTCTTGAAGCATCACAGGACGACTTAACTAGATTTAGATCTTAACTAGATTTAGATCTTATTGAAGCATCACAAAGCATCGCAACTACATATATGATATATTGCAAAGAGCTGCTTAATCAAATACAAAAGATTTAAGATAGTAAACTAGCTTTGAACCAACAACCAAAGATTAAATCCGATACAAAAGAAATAAAAGCAAAACTTAAGAACAACGTATTACTACAATTTTACGTGACTCTTGACGCTGAAGCCTGAAGAAATAATACTAACTTACACCACCTTGGCTGCACTCTTCTATCGTTTTGTGTTACCTATTGCTAAACCAATGCATTTGTTTCAATACTCAAAGGTAAACATCACTTACCACGCCCGGTACCTCCTCCTGGACTTTGTATACGTCCAGCAACTGCCTTAGAATCATATGTTTTAGTAGAAGAATCATGCTTTTCAGCAGGTTTTGAGGAAGAGGAAGGGCTACGTCCACAGGATTTCTTGATTTCTTCTCCAATTGAAACGCCTCCTGATGAGGACCCTTTTTGAGAATCTTTTTTCTCATCCATTTCACCTCACCACGAAACTCTCTCAATTTGAGGATTTTGTTGTTTTCGATGTTCGAATATTTATGATGATCAAGATATAGAGTTCCAGTGACTGAGCCAAAGACATTTGAATGTTTAAACATAGAGATCATAACAATTTTCATAAAGAAAGATGAACCCTCTAGATGAAATTAATCTTGATGCTAGATTATTTATTTTCATATTATAAGATTTATCTAGTTACTTGATCAAAATTATGTTACTAGTTATCTTTTAAACCATGACCTCTTCAAAAAATTGTATTGATGTAATAAACCATGACCTCACTAGATTGTGGTGGTCTGGGCGGAAAAGGCAGATCGATGCACGATCAGCCAGATCCACCCGTCATGTGCCGACACTAGATTAGCCAGATTTCGACGGTGGTGGCCGAAATCTAGCATTGTGGGTGGGGGGGTGGTATTTTTGTTATTTTAAAACGTTTTATTATTAGGTTGTTTTAGTTAAATTAGCAACCTAGTGGGTTTTTTTTTGTTGGTTAATTTTTAAAATTTACCTCATAATAATCAACTAACTCTACCTACCAATAATACATATTTCAAAATACTACTCAAAATACTAAAAGAAAAACACACCCATATTTGAGTATTTAATCCACAATCATAGAGATCATATCATCCTTTTTAACAAGAGTTAATTCCTTTTAGTCCCTCTGGTTTTCAAATACTACTGTTTAGTCCTTTAACTAAATAAAATGTTAGGTGACTATTTTAAATTTATAGACAAAAATACCCCTTTTTAAGAAAATGAAAGTTACTTACACAATCAACCCTAAATAATAAATATTTTTCACACGACAAATTCAAATAATAAAAACCATTATTGTTAACATGACAGTTCGTTTAATTTAGTTTTTATTAGTCTGTTTTAAATGTAACAGTTTAGTTAGTTGTTAGTTTGTTACTGTTATTGTTAAGAGAGTTAGTTCAAGTTTTGGTTGTTATTAACTAGAGTTAGTTAACTGCATAGTAGTTTACTGAGTTAGTTTGTAAATATAAAAGACATGTACAGGGCAGATTGGATAACTTTTTTGCTCGAAATAATACACAGCAGTTCCCCAATTTTCTCTTCTCTACATGGTTAGAGCAGGAGATTCCTGCAAATTTTTTCCAGAAATTGGTTCGATTTTTGAACCTCCGGAATCTTCTGTTTCCAGAAATTGGTTTGAGTTGAACTCGTGATTCTTTTGTTTCAGCCCGTAGTCTTCAGTTTCAGCATAGAGGCGCAAGATTCTGTTTTCAGTTTGAAGAAGCGCAAACTCGTCAATTTTGTTTTAGTTTTGAGCTGTAGATTTGGAAGCAGGGGATCTAATTTTGAGCTGAAGATTTTGGAAATAAGTTATGGCAGAAGAATCAGTTGTACCATCGATTGATTAAATTCGCCCTTATGTTCTCCATCTGATAATCAGGTCGGTATTCGGTCAAAACAGCTCATAGGAACAGAAATTTGGTTATTTGGAGCAGAGCTATGAATTTCCTTATGTGCCAAAACAAGCTCCGGTTTTGTTGATGAACTTGCAAAAAATCTTCAGTGCATGCGTGTTAGCTCCACAATGGGAAAGGTGCAAACTCTTGGTTTTGCCTGGATTTTTAATTCAGTATCCAAAGAAATTTTCAACGGGATTGTTATTCACCAATGCTTCACAAGTCTGGCAGGATCTGAAAGAAAAAATATCACAACGTGAATGGCACTAGGGTTTTTGGTATCCATAGCAGAAATTGTGTATCTTACATAGGGAACCAACACATTGTGGCAATTTATTTTAACAAGCTTAAGTGCTTATGGGACGAATTGGATTATATGGTAAGTCTTCCTGCTCCAGATAGTGGCTTCGCAAAGACGTATGTGTAACACGTTAATCAACAAAAGTTATTGCAATTTTGAGGGTTTGAATGAGTCGTACTCTATGGTCAGAAGCCAAATTCTGTTTAGAATCCCCTACCGAGGTAAAAAGGCATATTCCGTAGTGAATCAAGATGAGAGCCAAAGGATTCAGCAGGATTGAATACTAATGAGATGTAACTACAACACTCTATGCTCGATTGTAAAAATCAAAATCCAGGGCAAAGATATAAGGGAAAGAAATCTTTATATTGAATGCGATTATGTCACCTACCTAGTCACAAAGTGACAATTGTTACAAGCTGAATGGTTATCCAGCAGATTATCAGTTTACAAAAGGAAAGGGAACTCAAAATCCAAATACTCTGCTAATCAAGTGCAATCACAAGAAAACAGTTGCAAAAAAGAGAAACAACAGATGCAAGTCTCCTAATATTCAGTTGGACCTGTTTTCACACGAAGTAGACAATCAGATTCTGGAGCTACTGGGAAAAGAGAATGTAACCTCCAAATCATTCAGTTGCAAAACCTTGCAGGTATACTTTAATAGTACACCATGATATTACATTGCCTAATTCAAATAAAATGTTTGGATCATAGATACAGGGCCACTGTCACATGACCTATGACCTTATATTCTGCAGTCACCCATTGCCATAAAACCTTCCTCAAAATCCATGTAGGTTACCTGATGGCACTAAGACTCATATTGCACATGTAGGTTCGCAATTTTGGACAATGGCATACATCTCTCAAAAGTTTTGATATATACCAACTTAGACACAATTTGCTTTCCGTCTCCAAATTTACAGTTTCTAATACTGTACTATCAATTTTTACCTAATTTTTTGTCTAATCCGGGACCGTACAGTGGCAAATTGAAGGGGATTGGTAAGCATAAGCAAGGCTTATTTTCCTTGACTTTATCACAAAAACCAATAATGTCAGTAGATGATTCGCATAAAGTTGTTTGCAATATTTCTACTAATAATGATACCATGTCAACCCCTACTGTCCTTTATCAGCCGATTTTATTGCCTATTGTCCAGACATGCAGAACCTACATGACCTCCTCTCCATCTATTAATTCCTCTCCACTCAACCTACTATCCTCTTAGGAAATCCAGTCGATTACAAGGCCCCTATCTGGCTTCAGATTTTTTATGTCCATCTATTTCTCCTTCCACTTCAAATTTAGCACTTGCATCCATCTACTATCTCTAATTTTGTATCTTATAGTCATATTTCACCAAGCTACCAAGCTTCTTATCTCATCTCAATCTAGTGGAACCCTCTTCTTTAATAAAGCTTCTTAAGATGCTAATTGGGTAGCTGCCATGCAAAAGGAAATACAAGCTTTGGAATTAAATAAAACCCGGTCCTTAGGTTCTTTACCCCAAGGCAAGAATCCAATTGGTTGTAAGTGGGTCATAAACTCAAATACAATGCTGATGGTTCCTTGAAAGATATAAGGCAAGATTGGTGGCAAAAGGGTACACACAAATAGCAGGTGTAGATTATGCAGAACATTTTCTCCATTGTAAAATGGTTACCATTAGGTCCATTTTGTCATTGGCTTCTATGCATACTTGAACATTTACCCAAATGAATGTGGATAATGCATTTTTGCAAGGGGATTTACAAGAAGAGATTTACATGACTTGCCTCAAGGTTTTGCAGAGGGGGGGGGGGGGGGGGGGGGGGGGGGGGGGGGTGCGCATATGGGGCAGCCTATAGTCTGCAAGTTACACAAGTCCTATATGGACTTAACAGGCATCTAGAGCCTAGAATTACAAGCTATTCAAGCTTTACTTATGGAGGATTTACTCAATCTAAAGCTGATATTCTTTATTCATTAAGCGAATGGATTCTCTCTATTATGCTGGTTTTAGTTTATGTAGTGATATTGTTCCACAGGGGTAATCATTGACATGATTATTCACCAAACAGCTACTGCATTCTCATTTTAACTCAAGGATTTGGGTGTTCTAAAATATTTTGGGTTTAGAGGTAGCAAAATCTTCCAAGGGTATTCACTTATGTCAAAGAAAGTAGCTTTGGAGCTTATATTGAATAGGTCTGTTGCATCTAAGCCTTTTGAGCTCCTATGGATCTACTTTGAAACTTACATCAGTTGCTTATGATGACTTCCTACGGTCCTGATCCCCCTCTTGCCGTGACAAGTGTTTATCAAGGCTGGTGGGTAAGTGTGCTGTACTTATGCATGACTAGACAGCTTAAGTTTTTGTCAATCTTAAGTCAGTTTATGCATAGTCCCAAACAATCCCATATGACTGCAACCTCTTAAGTGGTGAAATATATTAAGTCTGCTCCTGGTTTAGGTCTATTTTTCCAACTGACAATCTATGAATTTATCAGCATTTTGTGACTCTGATTGGGGATCTTGTCTCATGACAAGAAAGTCAATTACAGGGTACTGCATTTTTTTTGGAAAGTCTTTAATTTCATGGAAATCTAAAAGGCAGGCCACTATCTCTAAATCTTCATCAGAGGAGAGTATAGAGCTATGGCACTGTAGTGAGCTGTGGTTGATCAACTTTTTCAGGAACTTGGGTTTACTGATTTGCTTCCTATCCTCTCACTGTGACAACCAGGCTGCTAACACATTGCATCAAATCCATTTCCATGAGAGGACTAAACACACGACATGATTGTCACATTGTGAGAGAGAACAACTTAAATTGGGAGTCATTACCACTGCTATATCCACATCGAACAACTGCAGACTTGCTCACTAAAGCTCGTTGGGTCCACTGCATTCCAGATTGTTAGCAAGTTGGGTGTGCTTGACCTCTACCACCCTCCAACTTGAGAAGGGGGGGGGGGGGGGGGGGGGGTGTTAACATGTACAGTTCGGTTTAATTCAGTTTTATAAGTCTGTTTTAAATGTAATGGTTTTAGTTAGTTTGTTAGTTTGTTACTGTTATTGTTAGAGAGTTAGTTACAAGTTTGGTTAGTTATTAACTAGAGTTAGTTAACTGCAGTTAGTAGTTTACTGAGTTAGTTTGTAAATATAAAAGACAATGTACAGTGCATATTGGATAACTTTTTTACTCGAAATAATACACAGCAGTTCCCCCAATTTTCTCTTTCTCTACAATTATAAACTACAAATTGTCATAGTTATATCGTTTTGATTTCTAATGTGTATATGTTTATTTATTTCAATGTAATGCCTAATGCAATTTTGTTTTTAGTGTATAGACTACAAATTCATCATATATATCGTTTTGATTTTCTAATGTGTAATGTGTGTATTATTTCAATTTGTAATGCCTAAGGTATTTTTGTTTTTAGTGGTGTATAACTGTATAATACAGTATATCTTATTACACATTTAAAAAAAAAAAAAATTCTCATACCAATGTTAATAAAATATCAATAACTTAAAAGAGGGGTTTTTATCATTTTAATATAAATTTAAAAGTCAACTAATGTTAGAATATGGTAGTGCGTTTGAGGAATCAGTGAAGGTCCAGTTTACAAGACAGGGAATGTTAAGTAGGGTTAGTTTTTAATGTTTTTTATACCTGAGGGTAAAACTGTAATTCGAGATTAACCAATTGACTTGTGACTGGGGTCAGTTTGTATTTTACCAAAGTGTACAGAATTTATGAATAACAAAACTACAAAGATATTTAGATTTTCTCTCTGTTTTTCTCTCGTTTCTGCATTTTCAGCACCTTTCTATTGCTTTATTGTTTATTTCAAGTCTCATTTGGTATCAGAGCCATCGACAAATGTCAATAATGGCCGATCAAACTTCTTTGCTTCTTTTTTGACAGATCTGAAACTAACCCAAACCCAAGATTTCCACTAGTCAACGAATCCCAGCAACTCCTCTGGTTTTTCGGCATCACACTTCCAACTATCTCACCCAAGCTGACGAGAGATAATCACAGGTTCTAGAAGTCTCAAATATATTCGCTGTTGGCTCGCATGATCTTGAGGAACATCTCACTGGTTTGGTCTCTTGCCCAGCTTTTTGTTAGAGTTCAATCAAAAAATGAGGTAATCAAGAAACCTAATCCTGAGTATGCTTTGTGGAAGAACTGATAAACTTCTAGTTATGGTTGTTGTCTTCAATTTCAGAATCAATGTTACTGTATAGCTAAATGTCACATGCAACTGAAATCTGGATAACACTAGAAAAGGAATTCCTTATGAATCTAGAGCCAAAACATACATGGTAAAAGCTTGTTACAGAATACTAAGAAGGATAGTCTTAGCATGTATGCCTATTTCTTAAGATGAAAGGATTTGTGAGAATCTGACTGCTAGTGGGGTAGTGTTACGGAAGAGGAACTAGAACTATATATTAGATGGTCTTGACTCAGATTATGACGCTGCTGTAGTCAATATAACCTAGGTTAGAGTCTAGACTAGAACCAATCTCTATTCAAGAAGCTCAAATTATCCTGCAAAAATTTGAGCTAAGATTGGAAAAGGCAAATTCTGCCCTGAATTCAGTTATCCATAATGAGTTCCAGGAGTTCAGCTAATGTTTCCAACCTTGCTATTGACAACAGTAATAAGAAAACCTCAATTATCTCAGGATACTCAAAACCTTGTTGGAAAACTTCAGTATAATACCTGCCTCAAAGTGATTTTCCTTCACCATATGCTCCACTACCTAAAATCAAACCATGCTAAACGGATATGCTCAGAACTGATACTATAATCAACAGTTTCATAATGGTTATTCTGGTGGTAGAGGTAGAGGTAGGACTGGAGGAAGAAACAGATTTGTTTGTCAAGTTTGTGGAAAAACTGGGCATCTTGGACAACTGCTACCAAGGTTTGATGTCACTTTACAGGACAAACATCACCTCTCTGGTTTTAAAACAGTTCACCTACCTTCATACAAAACACTAGTCCTGCTAATACTGCTGGTTTTTCCAAATCCCATGGAGTTTAGCCAAAACAACTATTCACCCACAGCTCATCATACTACTCACAGAATGCCAATTTTGGACTTTAGTACAATCCTCCAGGAATCAATTTCCTCAACACACCATAGTGTCACATACACCCACTCTAATATTGGTTTTCCATCTAGTACAGGTCCTATAGGAGAGCAGAACCAGGCTTCATAAAACAATCACAAGTCCTACTTGCCTCCCGCAGCAATCATTATAGCTACACCCTCTACTGTTCGGATGCTGCGTGGTACATGGATTCTGGAGTACAGACTATGTGATCTCTGACTTTGCACAGTTGACAGCAAGCTCTAGCTACACTGGTGGTGAACAACTCCAAGTGGGTAATGGGGAGTTATTATCTATTTCATATTGGCTTAACTGTTTTACCTACTGTCTACCTTTAACACTTAGGATGTGTTATGTGTATCTACATTACCAAAAACGGCTTAGTGTGTCAAGTGACTAGGATAATCCTGTGTTTGTTGAGTTTTATACTAATTGTTGTGTGGGTAAGGACATAACCTCCAGGACAATTCTGCTTCAGGGTACTTAAGGCTGGTCTGTATCAACTTCAGGCTTTAGCTCTATCATCTTTTCACTCCTCTCCAAACTTGGCTGCCTCTTTTAATTCCAAGCTTGCAATAGGCTGATGTTTCTTGTCTACTCAGTTTACTAAGTCTAATAGTGATACTTCAAATAATAAGTCTGTTTAGTCATTTTTCGATATTTTCAGTTCAGATTGTAATACTCAATTTACTCATTTGAATAATGCATGCACTGAAAATTAATGACTAGCAATGTTATCCAATTCTGATGCTGTAACTGTACTCAATAAAGTTCATAATTTTATCATTTCCTGTTCAAAAAACTGATTTATGTTGTGGCACAATAGATTAGGACATCCTAACCTTTCAGTTCCACTAAAATCCTTAAAGACTTGAATCTACCATATTCAGTCACAAATCCTGTTTCCTTCTGCCAACCTGCCAGTTGGTAAATACACCAGTCAGTGTATCTAGAACTACTTTTCAGGCCCTTAAGCCACTTGATATAGTGTACTCTGACCTTTGGGGACCTTCTCAGTACCTACACTGAAGGTTTAAATACACATACAATTTTAGATGATCATAGTAGGTTTACATGGATTTTTCCGTTAAAAGCTAAATCTGAAACCTATACAGTGTTTACACAGTTTATAAGTTAGTTGAACGACAATTTGACACCACTCCAAATGTGTTCAAACTGATTAGGGTGGGGAATATAGGAGTCTTGTACCTACTTTAAAACTCATGGAATCCATTTTAGGCACCCTTGCCCTTACACTCATCAACAAAAATAGAAGGGTTGAGAGGAAACATAGACAAATTGTAGAAAAAAGGCTTGAATTTAACTTGCCCAAGCTAGTATGCCTCTCAAATTTTGGTGGCATGCTTTCCAAATTGCCACATATCTCAAATAGGCTGCCTTCACCAGTGTTGTCTAATTAGTCACCTTTTCAGATGTTGTTTCTAAGAATCTCAATTATTCTGATATAAAGTGTTTGGTTGTGCTGTATATCCCTTTCTTAGGCCATATAGCTCACACAAATTCAATTTCCATACTTCCAAATGCACTTTCATTGGCTATAGTTTGCATCATAAATGATCAAATGCTTAGATGTTTCTGGCAAGATTTACATTTACAAAAGTGCTAAATTTGATGAACTTGATTTTCCTTTTAAACATTTAGCCCTGTATTGTTCCTACTCTTCTAATAATCATCAAATTCTCCTATTTCTAATGTTGGCATGTACCTTTCCACTCTTGAACTTGTCTCACAAACAACCCACTATCTCTATGTCGTGGTTGTCGCCACACAATGTCAGTCTAACTCTAGTCAACCACTCTCACCTGACTCCATGTCTCAGACATCCCTTCTTGCATCCAAAACAAAGTTCCAAACATAGCCCCAAACACAGAGATTTTAACTTCCCCGCATCCAAAATATTGCAGAAAACACAGCCCAAACACAGACCATACCTTCAGTGTTTTCTCCCATCTCTCGCCAATCTCTCTCCCATCCAATACTTCATTTGATACTGTTCCACTGGTAGTTGAGTTGCCTTATCCTCAAAGTTATCCTTAGCAGAAAACATTCACCCCATGGTCACTAGATCCAAAGCTAGGGCACATAACACAGTTTTAGTCACCTCTCTTGTCTATTCTAGGGAACCAACTACGTTATAGAGACCTTTCCCATCCATCTTGGAAAGCTACAATGCAAGTCGAATTTGATGCCTTGATGGCTAATCATACTTGGGAATTAATTCCAGCCACTTCAGATATGCATACTGTTTGTTGTAAGTGGGTTTTTAGGTTAAACACAACCTGATGGCACTATTCAGAGTTTAAAGCAAGGTTGGTAGCTAAAGGATTTCAGCAAACACCCAGGATTGATATCTAGAAACCTTTAGTCATGTTGTAAAATCCCTACCATAGAGTAATCATGAGTTTGGCTGTGAGTATGGTTGGGATATTCAGCAAGTCGATGTCAATAATGATTCCTAAATGGTGATCTTACGGAGCAAGTATATATGGTTCAGCCTGAAGGGTTTGCTAGCTCAGAGTTGCCACATCATGTATGTCGGTTGACCAAGGCCTTAGGTCTTAAACAGGCCCCTAGGGCCTGGTTTGATAAGTTGAAAAAGGCCTTTATTGAATGGGGTTTTGTTCATTCCATTGCTGATCCTAGTTTGTTTATTTACAAAATAAGAATACCACTATGTACGTGTAGTCTATGTGGATGACATACACTTACTGGGAATGATCCTCAATTGGTTCATGAAACTGTCCAACACCTGAATACTCAGTTTTCTTTGAAAACATTAGGATCTTTAAAATACTTTCTTGGTTTTGAAGTTTCTCGGGATGAATTGGGCCTCCATAGAGTCAAGCAAAGTATGCTAAGGATCTCTTAGTCAGACCAATATGATTAACTGCAATCCTTGTTCTACATCTATGTCAGTTGGTGCTAAACTCTCCTTGGATGATAGTGAGTCCTATGAAAATCAGCCCTGTATAGGAGTACTATTGGTGCTCCCAGTATCTCACTTTGTCTAGACCAGATATATCCTATGCAGTGAACAGTTGAGCCAATTTTTAAGGCTCCCACCCAATGCATTGGCAAGCCTGCAAGAGACTACTCGGTACATTAAAGGCACCTTGAATTTTGTCTATTTTCAGCAAAACACAAGATTTAATCTAGAATGTTTTACGGATCTGATTGGGCCAGCAGCCTTCATGACAGGAGGTCAACCAGTGGGTGTTGTGTTTTCCTGGGCAATAACCTACTACAATGGACTTCACGAAAACAGAAGTGGTCTCTTTATCCTCCACTGAAGCTGAGTATAGGGCATTGGCTCAAGGAGCTACTGAAATAACTTGGTTCTGCAGTCTATTCACTGAAATTGGCCTACCCCTTAGTGAAGTTCCTGTTATTGGTGTGACAATCAAAGTGAAGGTCATTAGCTTCAAATCCTATTTTTCATGGAAGAACTAAACATATTGAGTTGGATGCTCACTATGTGCGGGAACAAGTTACAACCAATAAACTTAAAGTTCAGTATGTGTCTACTGAGTATCAGAAGGCTGATATATTTACTAAGGCACTTCCCAATTCCAGGTTTGAAAATTTAAGGGATAATTTCACCATTCGAGCTACTCCTGTCTCTCTTTCAAATCATCGGCTGAGGGTCAAAGCCTTACTGATATATTTGCTAAATGATTGAATTCCTTGCTGATTCACTTATGTTAACATGTTTATGGTTGATTTTTTTTTTACTGCAAAATGTATACTGGTGGTGCTTGTGTTCTGACTGGAGATGTGTTTCTAGTTGAGCAGACTATTGTTTAGTTTGAGCAGCTGATTGCTATTGCCATAATGGAGGGTGGATTTTTTTTTTGGTTGAATATGGCTTTGTTGTTCTGACAGAGAAGCTGCAGCATGATGGTGCTATTATGATAGGTTCTGTTTGTGAGAATATGGTGCTGCAACATGTGCTGACTTGTGTTAGGTTGTGTGGTTGTTCTGAGTTGAGAAGCTGCTAACTGATGACTATGAATATGTTCTGTTTGGATGAATTGAAGCTGTAACAGTGCTGAATTTTTTTTTCTTTGTGTATGGTTGTGGTTGTTTTGAGTTTGAGAAGCTGCTAATGTGACATTATGAATGTGTTCTGTTTGGATGAATGGAGCTGCAACATGTGCTGATTTTTTTTTTGGTAATAGTAGTTGTGTTCTGAGGTTAAGAAGCGCCGCATGATTGATGCTACTCTGCATAGGTTCTGTTGTGGAAAAATATTTGCTGCAAGATGACCTGATTCTGTGTATGACTGTGGTTTTTCTGAATTTGAGTTGTGCTGATGAGTATGGGGCTATGAGCTAAACATGAGCTAAATTTTTGTGTTTGAGGAAGTTGTTGAATGAAGTTGCTAGTTGTTTGGATGAAATGAATGTTGCTGAGCTGAAGTTGCGGGTGGCTGTCCTGGTTTGCTGAAGTTTGTTGCCTTCAAGTGCTAGGTGTTCTGGATAAATACTGCAGAATAAATGTTGCTGAGCTGCAGGTGCTAGTGTTTTGGTTTGCTGAGAATTGCTGAGCTGGTAGTTGTTGGTGTTGTTTTTTGCTGGTAAATAAATTTGGGTGTTCTGGATAAATACTGCAGAATAAATGTTGCTGGCTGTAGTTGCTAGTATTTGGTTGCAAATGTGTTGCTGAGCTGTAGTTGCTGGTTTTTGGTTGCTGGTTAATTAACTTTAATTTGGGATTGTTGGTCATTGTGACTGACAAGTGTTCTATGGTAGGTGAGTTTACAAGGGAATGTTAGAATATGGTTTGTTTGTGCATTTGAGGTTTCAGTGGAGGTCCTGTTACAAGGGAATGTTAGAATATGGTAGTGCGTTTGAGGAATCAGTGGAGGTCCAATTACAAGGGAATGTAAGATATGGGTTTAGTTTTTATGTTTAATACATAAGGGATATAAAACGATTAAATCTGATACAAAACAAATAAAAGCAAAACTTAAGAACAACGTATTACTACAATTTTACGTGACTCTTGACGCTGAAGAAATAATACTAACTTACACCACCTTGGCTGCACTCTTCTATCGTTTTGTGCTACTCTTGCTTAACCAATGCATTTTTTTCAATACTCAAAGGTAAACGTCACTTACCACGCCCGGTACCTCCTCCTGGACTTTGTATACGTCCAGCAACTGCCTTAGAATCATATGTTTTAGTAGAAGAATCATGCTTTTCAGCAGGTTTTGAGGAAGAGGAAGGGCTACGTCCACAGGATTTCTTGATTTCTTCTCCAATTGAAACGCCTCCTGATGAGGACCCTTTTTGAGAATCTTTTTTCTCATCCATTTCACCTCACCACGAAACTCTCTCAATTTGAGGATTTTGTTGTTTTCGATGTTCGAATATTTATGATGATCAAGATATAGAGTTCCAGTGACTGAGCCAAAAAATTTTGTGAGGGAGGGCTAACTCATTATAAAATATAAAATAGCTTGACAGATATATTTCTTTTAAGGATGTGATGTCATACTTGATATTAACGTCATTAATAATTGAAAAATAACCTAAATTTATTCATTGATTGTGGTAAAAGTGATGCCAATTAAAGTTTGAAGCAGCAACTTTTGAATTCAACAGCCACGTCAATCCATGTCGAGCAAAGGAATTAAGCTTACCAATTTTATTTGGAAATAAGTAGTGGGGTCAAAAAGTTCTTCAGGTCGATCAAGAATTGAAAATGATCACAACCCAAATGCTGTTTGATGTTTTCAACGAATGTAACTTATGAGTTGTAGAATATAGTCGACCCAAATAATGTCAAAAAGTTCTGGGCTAATTTATGGGAACTTCAAATAATTTTCGGAAGAGATTAACGTATCAATCCACCATTAAAACCTTTCGTTTAAAACGTGAATGCTTAAATGAGAAATCGAACTTGAGATTGTATGTCTGTCTATACTATTATCAATTTTTTTTTTAACCATTTAGACTAAACATTTTCAAGATTCTAGAGATATCTTACTGGCTTTAGTTTTATTTTTGTAATGATAACATAATATGTAGCATTACATGTTATTAGACGCAATTCTTTGAATTAAATTACAAAAATTGTATGAGAAACACCAAAGTTTTGTTGGATAAGATTGTACGTGAGTATAATTTTAGTACCGAGAGTCTACAGAGGGGCTCATAAAAAGACTTTACAGGCTGTGGTTTTTGCCCAATTGATTCCTTCCTTGACTGTCAAACTTCTCTTTTTTGTTTATTCAATATGAACTTTTGCTTCGTCATTCTTACGTTAAACTATTTTTATATTAACGCCGCTCGTGTGTCTCTTTATAATAATCTTAGGAATAAATTTTAGATTTGAGGGACAGGACAGAGGTCGAGAGATCCGATGAATATAATATTCTTTACACTTTATTAGGGTTATAATTTAATAATAATAAAAAAAAAACCCTACATTTTCTTTGATTCCTGCCTAGACGGTCAAACAAACAGTCATAGGCGCAGCCAGCTAGTGAGTGTGGCACGTTTTACAAAGCATGCTATATCTTTAATTAATATCTTTAAATGGCCCCTTATATATTCAAGATCCATGGGAATGGTTTTGTTTACGTAACCATGTTAAAAGAGCAATGATTTAAATCTTGAAATTATATATAAAAAAAAAAAATTAGAATATTGGAAAATTATAATTTTTTCTAAATTTTTTATGATTGGGGTGTTTGAGCTAACATACGCGTACCTCAACTAATCCTTCAAGACCTTAAAATTATCGACCGAGTAAAAATCTAATGACTAATAAGGGTAAAAATTGAGTCGAGCCGCTCGCGAACTACTTAAACTCGACTCGATGTTGACTTAAACTCGGCTCGACATTAGTCGAGTTGAGTTTGAGTAATTAATCGAGTCGAGTTTGATCACAGTAGAACTTGACTCGATATGTATGCGAGTATTTTCAAACTCAATGATTAAGTTGATAGTTTTTAAAGTAATAAATGTCATATGTGATTTAAAAGTTATAAAATTTGTAAATCCGCCTTTGTTAGATAAGCTCGAAATCGAGTTCGAACTTGAACTCGATTAAAACTTGATTATGCAAACTTGAATTCGAACTTGATTTCCAATTTTAAGTATCGAGTTTGAGTTCGAACTTGATTTCTCAGGCTCGAACTCAAACTCGAACTCGGTACTGTAGCGATCGAGTCGAGTTCGATTTACCAGATACTTGACTCGACTCAACTCCATTTCACTCCTAGTGGTTACTCCTATTAACAACCGAGGAGAGACATGAACTCATGATCTCTTCAATGATACACCTGAAAGTTCCTATCAAACCACTTGACCATCCAAAGATAGCTCAAGATTATAATTCTAGCTTCAAGGAATGGTAGTAATATTATGCTAAACTATTGGTCATGCAAACATGTAATAGCTAGACATTTGAATGTTTAATCCATAGAGATCATAACAACTTTTCATAAAGAAAGATGAACCCTCTTAGATGAAATTAATTCCTTGATGCTAGATTATTTATTTTCATATTATAAGATTTATCCTAGTTACTTGATCAAAATTAATGTTACTAGTTATCTTTTAAACCATGACCTCTTCAATAAATTGTATTGATGTAATAAAATTTTATATTATATATATTGAATATTGTGTTTTCTTATCAATATCTAAATATACTGCATCGACATAATTAGGGATGTTCAAAATCAGTTAACTGGTGTGAATCGGTTGGTTTTTGAACCAAATTGGAAATCCGATTCAGGGAAATTCCCTCACTGATTTAGGGATCAAACCGATTCTGAACCAAACCGATAATCCGATTAACCGGTTTTGAACTGATTTTTTTTAAAAAATCATTTTAATATTTTAAATTGGCTCAGAATGCTCATTGCAAAAGCAGGAGCGGTCATTCATCTACCCTTCAACTCGTTCCAGGCATGAATTAAAAAAAAAAAAAAAAAAAAAAAAAAAAAGTTTTTAAAACCAGTTTGGGTAAACTGGTTTTCCAATTGGGATGAACTGGTAACTGAGCCTGTAAATTGGTTCAATCAAATTTGTGAACCGAAATCCTTCTGTGTTCACTCTTTCAGCCGTCAAACTGCCAGCAGACTTACCTGAATATCACACAGCTAGACCGCGAAAAAAGCCCATCTATATCAAAAGCTTATCTCTGCAATGGTCCTCAAACAAAATGCCAGTCCTTTACAAACTTTAGATCACAACCGCCAAAGGGTTCACCCATTAGTATTGCTCATCTTTTAGGTTCCGAAGCGTCCAGTGTCTTACATTCACAATATTTCGTCATTTGATGACAAGATCCCCTCTGATAACTTAGTAATAGTTCCTATTTCCTGTTCATGTACTGGTATTAAGCTTTTAATTGTCTCATGTATAAATTTATTGTTGCTTTTCTCTTCAAAGTATTTTAGTAGTTATTTTAATTTATATATTTTTTTGTCGTGTTTAACTGTATTATATTCTTGGGATTATTTGTAAAGATTTTTTTAGCTTAATTTTTTATGAACTTTCAATTTAATTTTAAAAATTTATTTTAGGAATAATGATAGTACGAGTATATAGTATTAGTAGAGGGAATGAAATGTTAACTCTTTCAAAATATAAAAAAAAAAAAAAGTAAGGCCCATTTAAGGAATTCCAATTTGGTTAGTAGCCCAATCTTTCATTTAATGAGGCTAAAAGGGTAATCTTTTTTGATATTCAAGTAAAAAGTAAATATATTCTAAATTCAATCTTATATTATTCAACACTTAAAAAAAATGAAGAATCTTAACAAATAAAAAAAATCTATTAATGCAATAATTAAATAAAGACGTTATAATATAAGTTGAACATATTTATTTAAATTATATTCTTCTATTTTAAATAAATAGGTTGTATTAAATATATTTATTATCTTTGGAAGAATATAACTTATTTTTAATTCATTGAAAGATTGCAAATGATTCATAACAAAAATTCTCTAATTTTCATGAAAAGAGGATTAAAAAAAAGGTTTGATTGTATCAATGATTCCAAAATGAAATTTTTTTTTTTTTAAAAGTTTGATTTATAACAAGAATATGATTGATTTATGTCAAAAAAACAGATATGATCGTTAGAAATAAAATTGGTGAAAACAATAAACCTGATCATTAGAAGAAAGATCGATGAAAATAATAAGAGGCAAAAATAGTAAATTTTTTTTTAATAGATAAATGAGAATTTTGCTAAGTACACCCATTCTAAACTTTTGAATTAAGTGATATTTTAATATTTATAAAAGCTTTTTAAGAAATAGATATTTGTATGAGTTTTAAGTATATTAAAAACATATCATTTTAAAATTTATACAATACAAATGCTTTTTATTCATAAATTATTTTTGAAATATCTTCAAATAAATTTCACTGGTGAGGTTCAATTTTATGTACATAAAGATAAGTTACCCATATTTATGAATCAACCAATATATGATTATGATACCTAATATCATGACTCAAAATCTAATTAATTAATTTTTTGTTTTTTTTTTTTAAAAGCTTAACTATGCCAAGTGAAAGCTAATTAATTAATTTCCTAACTATTAATGCATGGATTAATTTTGCTCTCAATGTGTAGGTGTGCATTGATACTACTTCCTGTAAGACAGTATTATCTAGAAAGGACAACGACCCACCATAATCAATTAATTTCCTAATACGAATTACTTTTCCCTTAAACCCTACTTAAGAAACACTTTTATTTCCCCACCATACTAAGTAAAAGTCAAGTTTAATTAAGAGAGCTCAAAATGGAGACGTTTAATTTTCTCAATCTAACACATTGTTTATTAATAGAGTTAAAGTTCCCTTAATCCAAAAGATATCCTAAACAATATCAACCCTTTTCTCCTATCACATACTGAGATCCTTTAAGCTCAAAAAAATAAAATGATGGAGTAATTAATGAATAATGAATTATCAACATTATTAGAATATGGGCTTTGTTGGGATATATCATAATGTGATAGTGTAAATTCAATTATAAAACCTATAAATCAGTACAACAATTAATCTCAATTGAATCTAATTAAATTTGTCTGACTTATGAGTACATTATTGAAATATGAGTCTTGTCATAGTTATCAAAACGTGATATTGTAAACTCAATGTAAAACCTATAAATGACTGTAATACTAATAACACTTATAATCTAATTAAATTGTATGACTTACCGGTGAGTATATATGTTAGGAATTAATAGCACTAGAGTTAATTAAAATGTTTTGTTGGGACTATGTTGGATTAATTATTGAGTAATGTTACAGTTATTGAAAGTAGCGTATTGAATTTATGCACCAAATAACGTAGCATAATCCTGACCGTCGATTAATTATGAGTTAATATTAATCGACGGTAAAAATTACGTCACGTCATTCGGTATATGAATTCGGTGTACTCCGTTCGGTAACTACATTATTTCCCTCAATTATTATAGACTTGGGTTAAGGGCAACTGTTATTTTTCCTCGATAAGGTGACTTTTTGACTAGTATTCTTGGCTTTCTCTTGCTCTTGGACTGTTGTGCATGTAAGCTAGTGTTATGTTCATACATATAATTATGCATATTAGGCCAGTAATTAAAATTAAATATGCATGTAGAAGGCTAAATGAAACTCAATTTGTAGCAAAAAATATTAAGAATAATTACGATGTTTGGTTGAGAACTAAGTTTTGCCCTGGAATCTGCCCATTTTGCTGAATCAAAACCTAATCTGCCAAGTGAGAATAAGGATTTCTTGATTTCTTCTCGAACTGAAACGCCTCCTAATGCAGGAGGTTTTGAGGAAGATGAAGGGCTAAGTCCACAGGATTTCTTGATTTCTTCTCCAACTGAAACGCCTCCTGATGAGGACCTCTTCTCTCACCCATTTCACCTCACCAAGAAACTCTCTCAATATGAGGATTTTGTTATTTTCGATGTTGAGATGGAGAAATGTTCGAATGCGTAGTACATATTTATAATAATCAAGATACAGAGTTCCAGTGACCGAGTCCAAAAGTTGTGTGAGTGAGGGCTAACTCAATATAATAAATAATAAAATTAGCATATAAACATATATTATTCGTAAAATAGATTGATTAATATATTTCTTTTAAGAATGTGATGTCATACTTGATATAATTATATCATTTATATTAATTTCAAGAGAAAGTTCCTAATTGTCCTCTTGCTTTTGCCTTTAAGTAACATGGATTGAAGTCTATATCATTAATAGGTTTGGTGTATCATTAATTATTTCTTGACTCCGTGTTGGCTGCAGTTTCGGTTCCTCAAAAAGGGTAGGCAGGCGTTTCAGTGGTTGAACTAATCAAGAAATCCTGTGGACGTAGCCCTTCATTTTCTTCAAAGAAGTAGCTGGACGTCAAAAAAGTGGACGAGGAGGAAGAGAAACCCGTGACGTTTACTATTGATGCAAAGCCAAGTCTTCCCGCCCTGGTTTTGAAACAAATGGTGCAGCTCAAGAGCGTCAAGAGTCTCGGTTGAAAGTTAATGTAATCTTCGGTTTGGTTGTTGGTGACTTAGTTGAAAGCTATATATTTTCTAGGAATAAAGAAATTTTAAGATTTCATATACTTTGATCTTCCTTATACGACCAAAAACAATAATTTTCTGGTTTTGTCATTGCTCATAATTATCTTAAATTAGAAAATGATATTATGCTTAGCCATAGGCGTATCTGGGTAGTTTATCCACAAGGGCATGTATAAATATAAAGCCATTACTTTGAAGCTTATTAATTTCAAACTGGGAGAACGACATTTTCCCACCCAAGGTTTGATGAAACGACACTTTCCCATCCATCAAGTTTCAGAATGACACTTTCCCACCATTCGTTAGGTTCTGTTAGTGTTTTCAATTAATATTTGACTGAAAAGATGAAAATACATTTAAATAGTTTATTTCTTAATTAGTTTATTATAAATTAAAATTAGTTAATTCAAAGTCTTTATTCGATTATTTATTAGTCCAAGTATAAAGATACATTTTTTTCTTTATTTATTTAATTAATTAGGAATATTGATTTTTTATGTTAATTAGTAAAAATGAAAAACATTATAATTATTAAATAATAGTGATGTGATATTGATGACATTATAAATAAATACAGTATTAAGATTATTTAATTTTAAACAATTTTATAACATTACTCCTAACTTTTTAAGTGAGATTAACTATTTTTTTTTTTTGAATTTTTAATATTTGACTTTTTGGCTAATTAAAAAATAATAAAAAATTTATAAAGTAAAATATTTAAGGTTATTTTCATCTTTTCAGTAACTAATAAATGGTGAAAAGGTGTCATTTTAAAACTTGATGGGTAGAAAAGTATCGTTTTGCCAAAGGTGAGAACATGTCGTTTTCCCTTTCAAACTTCAAAGTTGTGTTGGGAAATGTATGGAAATGTACCATAAAGTTTCCTAAATTTGGAATTAATACTTATTTCAAATAGGTTCTCTCGGCTTTAGGAGTTAATAAAGTCATGAAGCAAATTCATCTAAAAGTCCAAGCATTTTGGCCACAGTATGAAATATTTGATTCAGAATATTAGGTGAGTTAATTAAGACTATGCCATTGGGATAAGGCCACTATTATATTCAATTATTCAAATATAACTAAGATACATGAGAAGCGGGTTTGGCTGGAAAAAACCATGTGAAGGCAAAGACGTTTACAAATACAATATTAGAATTGGGAATTCTGAAAAGATGATAGTACACGGTGGCTGATTGGTGGCTTCGACACAACTGATCAAGCGCATCTGCTTGCACGGTGGCTACTGAAGACCCAACACATTTCACTTCTCTAACGTGTTTTTGTTTTTTTTGATTTGGTTATTGGAGTTTTATTTTAGTTTTGTAAATATAGATATAGGTTTGTTAAAGATCTGGGTTTGTATATAGATTTAGGTTTTGTTTATGAGTCTTACAAAATAAAATACTATAAGGAGCATACAAAGATAAAACCTGCCTTTAAAAGAAGGGAAAGAGAGAGAGAGAGAGAGATAATCATAAAGATTAAGGGCATGATTTGTCTTTGTATACCCCTCTTTGTATTTCTTTTTGTAAGACTAGCATTTCTCTTTGTTTATAGATCTGGGTTTTGTATTTGATTCTGATTTTGTTATTAGTTTCATGTTTGTGTTTGATTAATCAAATTTTTTGGGAATAAAATGAAAGAGAATTTAAAAAAAAAAAAAAAGTAAAAAAGATTAATTTTTAAAATGGGATAACTAATAATAAATAAAGGATGAAAAAAAAAAAAGAGGAAAAAATGGCTAGCAATAATAAAATGAAAAATGAAAAAAAATAAAAACTAGTTAAGTTTGATGTAATATGATTTTTTGTTTATAAAAATAGATAAATGAAAAAATTTGTTAAAATGGAAAAACAATGAAAATAAACTGATTCTAAAAGTGGTATATTCATAGTCAGGACTCAGAAGCAGATCCAGAAATTTTTGTTAGGGTGAGCCAAAATAAAAAGTAATTACACATTAATATTTTTATTAATATTTTTATCCATTTAATATTTCTGTTAGGGTGAGTTGAAATCAAGAAATTTTACGTATTAATATTTTTTTAAAAAATTTGAAGGTGAACCAACTAATATTGCATCCGCCCCTATTAATAGTAAACTGATGAAGAAAAAAAAATAATATAAAATAATTAAGTTTGATATAAATTTTTTTTTTTTTAAAAAAAAAAGGTAAATGATGAAAAGAGTAAACTACATTTTTCTTTAAGTAAATTGGAAGAAAAAGAAATTGATAAATCATAAAAAGGCGTACGATACTCTTTCCAAAAAAAAACAAAAAAAAAAAAAAAAAGCTAAATTAGAAAAGGGTAAAATAGATTTTTTCCAATTATTTGGATGAAATGGAACCCTTAATTTTTATTGAAGGCAGAGGGATGTGTGTGACTTTCCGGTTAACCTGTGGCTGTTAGAAATTAGCTGATCTCAGGCGGGTATAAGTAATGAGTAATGCTACAGCCACCAACGATAGTGCATCGAATTTGTGCACCTAATTTGTGCACCGAATGACGTGGCAAAATCCTGACCGTTTATTAATATTAAGTTAAAATTAATAAACGATCAGGATTTTACAACGTTATTCGGTGCACAAATTCGATATACTACCGTCAATGACTGTATTATTTTCCATAAGTAATTAACCCAATAACGTTACCCATAATTATTTAAGCTTTTCTTTGACTCTTTATGGAGTTCAATTGATTTTAGGAGTAAGAGAAAAAAATTAATTTCTAAATAGTGGTTGGGATATTTCTCTTTCTCTTCTTGTGTTATAACATGTCAAAATCATTATTGATATAGTGGTGTTATTTAAGCTCTACTAAATTGTAATATCCCACTTGAGGTACGTATTTAAGATTTGTTGTATTAGTTAAAAGTTTATTATTTCAACTTTATTTGAGTTTGTATGTTGAGTTGGTTGAATTGTTACCTTGAAATTGGTTGAGTTTTGGTAAAGTTGGAAATCCAATCTTCGCCGTGGCGAGGAGGAGGAGTTGCACTTACGGGTAGGTTCTGCCCTGTTTCGCCGAGGTGACGTAAAGTTCTTCACCGCCGCGACGAGCCTAAGACAAAGTTTCTTGAGTTTTCTAGAGAATTCTTCTTTTGGGATACAATGACCATTCTACCCCTAATTAGTAGGAAAAGTGGGGAGTAAAATGAAAGGAAATTTAGTAGAGATTGTGTTTGGATGGGGGTGTAGTTGTAAAGAATCAAAGGATATAGATGAAATTTCTAAGGAAGGGCAAGGGCAAAATGGGAAATAATGCTTATAATATGAACTAAAAAGGGTTAAGTGTAGAGAAACCCTTTATTTCTTCATTCCACCGCCTCTTCCATTTGCCCACTTTCTCTCAATTTCTCCATCCAATCTTCCAAGATTTCTAAGGGATTTAAGAGGGGTTTTGAGTAGAGATTTCATCTAAAGCATCCTAAGGTAAGGATTCATGCTTTAGATGTGAGTTTTCTTATAATTGTAGTGAAGTCTTATTTGGTTGTTGCTGTCCTTGTGGTTGTTTTGAATTGTAGAGAAGAGACAAGACCACAAAGGGAAGAAAAAGTGCTAAAGAAGTTATCTTTGCACAAGGTAAGTAAATCCTACCAACTTGAGTTTGAATAAGCTTTTGTGTAGAGATGTATGCATAATCAGTATATAGTATGATCAATGAGAAATTGAGTTGAGATGAGTAGCTATTTTGTAGTTGTTGGATAGATTCCATGTATGAGAAGTGTTTTAATGTGTATTGAGAAATGAAACTTGAGATGGAGTTTGAGAGATGTGGTGTAAACCTTTTTGGAAGTGCTTTTCTTGACAGGGAATTATGGTTGATAGAGGGAGTTTTCCCCCATTTTGGATGGCTAGAGAATGAAGTATAGTAGTAATTTTAGTAGGGTGTTTATATGCACATAAGTTGTTTGATGAAATGCCTAAGTGAAATCTGTCCTGTCACTACTGTAACTTTTTAAGTAATTTTTGGGAATCTTACGGTTTGAACTGGGCTGAGACCAAAACATAAAAGATGTAGCCCTGTTTCTAAGCTTTAAAATGAGACTAGAATCGTAGCAATTCGAGGTGTATAACACAAGTTATGGTCTTTTTAGTGTAACTGGTGCAGAATGACTGTTTCGAGGAAATCTTGTATTTGGCATTTCATTAGTACATTAGTGAGCATGAGCTAGCTCTACACAATTGTTTATGTACTTAAGCAGTAAGAAGTAGCTTGAAATATAGTAGAGAATGTGAGTATAAGCTACTTTAAGAGTTAAGAGAAAGAGGATAGAGTAGGTTGTGCGATGGGAAACCCGTGAGTAATGGGTAGAGTATTCCTGTATGTACGCCGCATTGAGAGAGCGGCATGAGTATCAGATAGAGAAGTGGTGTAGCCCGTGAGAGTGCATGCGGATGAGGGCTATACCCGAGTATCCGAGAGAGAGATTATATACTCACATGGCCAAGGGTTCCGAATCCATGCATAACCGAGTCCGATCGGCTAGAATGAGTAGAGGTCACGTAGAGTGGGAGCGAGTCCCGGCTGTGCCTCCGGTAAGATGGGGTCGTGACTTATTAAAGAGAGGTAATAGAAAAGAGTTCTAAGAGAAAGAGAAAGAGAAAAAGAGAGAAGTACCCAAAGAGAAATTGATTGAGGAGTTGTAAGGAAAGAATTAGAGAGAGAGAGAGTTACGGGAATAGATGAGTAGAGGATTTACTTACTGAGCATCATTTTAGTGCTCACCCCGTTGTTTTCCTATGTTTTGCAGGACCTAGGTGAGGACACTGTCGGATGGATGTTGGTGTTCGAGAAGAAGCGGTTACACTGTCCCTTATGTTTTTGATGACTTTTGTATATGTTATACATTTTGTGTAAAAATGTATATGTTTGTAAAAAATATATAAATATTTAATAAAAAGAAAATTTTGGGCCCAATTTCTTTATGTTATTTTATATGTATTTCATTATAAGTTTTTGAGTAGTTGTGGCTATTACATAAATCTCTTTCTAACCCCCCATAATAATTAAAATCATGCGACTAGTATTTATACTTAGGGGTGAAATCGAGTCGAGTTGAATTGAATATTTGGGTAATTGAAATTGACTCGATTACTACAATACCGAGTTTAATTTAAGCCTGATGAATCAAGTTCAAGTTCAAACTTAAACTCGAACTCGGTTCCTAAAAGTCGAATTCGAGCTCAGTTAATCAAGTTTTAGTTGAGCTTTTTCGAGCTTTTTGTACAGTGATCGAACTTGACTCATAGGACTATTTGAGCTACTCGAACTAGAACTCGACTTGAATTCGAGCCAAAGCTAAGTCGACCTTGAGCCGCTCGACTCGGTTTTCACCTCTATTTATACCCCTAGTTAGAAAATACGCGTTTTATATGCGTTTTGACGTATGTTATAAAAACTGTTGAATTATATGCGTATAATATGAATACTTATATAATTCGCAAATTATTCGCGTATTATTGCAAAAAAAAAACAAAAAAAACTCATTGCTCATCCCAAAACGACGTCGTTTTAGTGGGGTTTAATTCAAAATTACACAAAATCTCTTCTCTTCTTCGGTTCTTCTTCTTCCTCAGTTCTTCGACGGACGACATTTTCAGCTTTTCTTCCTCAGTTCTTCCATGTTTTCAGCTTTTCTCAAGAACCAGCAGAGTCATCAGAGGAAGCTCGAATGGCGACGGCAAACTGGTTGAGATTTTTAACGGGTTTGTGTTTGTGTTTGAGGGAGAAGAATAAGTTTGAGGAAGGGAAAATATTGGCAGAAAGAATAGCGCATATGTCATTTTTGGAGCTCTGAAAGAAACAGTTGGCCTTGTGGGTGAGAGTTGTGAGACAGAGACACTGAGAGATGATTTGATTGAAGAAGAGAGAGGGAGGGGGTCTTTAAGATGGGTCATAGGTGTTTTGCGTTTGTGGCGGATTTCAGTCTACGTGTCAATCTCAACACTGAAATTATGTTTCTATTGCACAAACCAATAAATAAATAAATATCTTTTTAAAGAACTTAGAACAAGACATGGGCTGGGAATTTGTTAACACAAAGAAAAGAAAAGATTAATGTTAGTTAATTGAATACTCCCATTTGAAATATTATATTAATTTTAATTAGATAGTCTATAAAGATGTTAATTAATTTTAATCAGATAGTCCATAAAAGTGTTAAAAACTATAATTGATATTGTCGTATTTTTTAAAACGAATTATTGATAATATATCGTATTAAATACGTATATACCCGTACCGTATTTTTTCCGTATCTAAATTTTATAGCCGAATTTTTATAAATGTAGTTTTCACCGTTTACCGTATTATACCCATAAAATTTTCGTATCTTTTTTTGCTGTACCGTATTTACTAACTAGGTTTATACCCCATGAAGTTCTCTAACCTGATAAATCACCTTTGTGGTACTGGAAATTACTTTCAAGCTCGTGTCGTCACTGTCCTGAAGTTTCTTCAATTGATTTTAATAGAATAAAGGGAAAGAATAACATGCACCTGAATTTTTATAATTATTAAGGATTGATGCATTTAAAACTACTAAAGTCTAAAACTCGTAAAACTAACTACTCATTAGAGCTCAATCGGATGGTTTGCTCCCACAAGGTTTGGAGTTTGAGTCCTCATAGACACTTGCATGCTCAAAAGCCATATTTCAATCGCATCCCTTTGATGGCAAGGTTCAGCAAGACCCTTAACCTAAAATCACAAATACTTCAATAAACAAAACTTTTAAAAAATGTTGAGAATATTAAAAACAAGTATTAACAAAACCTTAAAAAAAAATCTAAAAAACATTTGCCAAGTTAAAATATTTTTTATTTAATTTTTATAAAGTAAGTTTTCCAATTTCATCATTTTATTTTTTATTTTTCATATATTTCTTATTCTTTATTTCTTTTCAATACTCTAGATTTCTTTTTTCCATTTTTCGGACATTTTCATTTTTTGTTTTGTCAGATTTTTTATTTATTAGTTTCTTTTCTATGTTTTAATAAAAAATTGTAATATTTTACATAATTTAATAAAGTTTTAATCTTAACATGGGTGTTATGGATTGTTAAAGATGAAATGAAAGTAGTAGGGGTGGGTTGAATTAATGGGCATAACAGGTGAGCGTATTAAGCCTATTTACCCTTTCTATGGTTAAAAGTAAAGAAAACACACTAATGACGGGGTTTCAGAGTAATTACCAGTTCTGTAGGGAGGTTGAGGTAATTATTAGTACCACAGCGGTTTATCTGAATATGGTCAAACCTCGGGGGGTTTAAATAATCACTTAAAATCATTTTAAAAATTTAATTTACAAATATTTTATAATTTATTCCAAACTAGCCCCTCTTTAATACTTTTCCTTCCAAATTTTTTATTTAACCTAATATTCTTATTTTTTTTCTTAGTTTACTCAATCACTATTTTTCTTTATGGTAAAATTTAAATTATATATTTCTTGCAATATTTTTATTCAAATCAACTTCAACTTCCATAACAATCAAGAAAGACAAAAAGTAGAGGACTTTTTACATCGCTTATCAATTAGCAATGAGTAAGTCTTAAAATCTTTTTTTAGTTGTCCCTTTTATATCAAAAAATAAAGCACTCAAGTTTAAATACCGGTTAATCAAACCCTAAGGCAAGAATATTTACTGGGAATCAGTAATTCTTTTATTCCCATGGTTTGGTTCCATCTTCTATATCTTCAAATATTTTAAACATAAAAACATAATTTCAAACTTTGTTTTAGAAAAAATAGAGGGCTTAATATATGAAAATAATAAATACCCTTCTTGATAATTATTAGTTTGATAATACTGTATATATTCTTTTAAAAATTAATATTAAGATTTAGAAAGAAATTTGGTAGAGTTTAAAAAATACCAGTCTCTTATTGACATCCACTTTTTTTTTTTTTTTTTACAAGACCCATTAACTTACATATCCAATAAAAGGCCCACTGTTACTTGTCAAAGATCAGTTAGGGCCATTTTTGGGACAATACCTAGCAAGATCCATTAAGGTAGATAACTAACCAGCAAACCCATTATTACTCTACACTAGGCCATCATAAAGTCACAAGTTTGAGTAACCACTCCATAAAAATGAGTTTGACCACGTGCAATATTAAAAGAAAGATAAAGTAGAAAAAATGGTTTGCAATAAGCTGACTTCTAAAGCGATTTGGACTCATCCAATTGTAAGGAAAATTCTGAGCTGTCTTCAATTGATCCTTGTTCGGTTTCCTCAGGAGTTTCCATATGCAACATGTCTCCTCTCCTTTGCTGAGGCTCTTGGTCTTGGTCGATTTCTAAGCTTCTTTGAGATTTTATCAAGTATCAACCCTTCAAGCTCGGTAGCCACCTCTTTCATGGTAGGCCTCTTTTTCCCTTTCAATCTTAAACATCTCTTCACAAGCTCTGCAATAGATTGGATATCTTCCACCCTAGCTTCTTTAGCTACTCCTGTATCCAAAATCTCAAGCAGTTGGTTCTCCTTTGCTAACGAGATGAAGCATGTCACCAGGTTTTTCTCTTCTGCTTTAGCATAGGAGAGCGGCGTTTTACCCGTCAGAAGCTCTACAAGCACAACTCCGAAGCTATACACATCACTTTTCTCTGTGAATTGGCTTGATTGAAAGTATTCTGGATCTAAATACCCCAAAGTTCCTTGGACTGCTGTTGTTAAGTGAGTTTTATCATTTGGAATTGACCGTGAAGTCCCAAAATCAGAAATTTTTACACCATACTTCTCATCCAGGAGTATATTGGAAGATTTTATATCTCGATGGAAGATAGGAATCGAGGCTGCAGAATGCATATAAGCAACGCTCCCGCAACTTCACAAGCGATTCTAATTCGATTGTCCAATGAAAGTGAATATTCTTGTTCTTGTTCTTGTTGATGATGATGAATATGATGAGAAAGTGTTCCATTAGGGATGAACTCAAATACCAGGACTGGTACTTCAGTCTCCAAGCAACAACCGAGAAGCTTTACAATGTTTCGATGGTTGACTTGAGATAAAATGACGACTTCGTTAATGAATTGCTAAATCTGACTTTTATCAATTGCTGTCGATCTTTTAACAGCAACTACATTACCATTTGGTAACATCCCTTTGTACACAGTACCAAATCCTCCCTGACCTAGAAAGCGACTTTGATTGTAGTTGTCTGTCGCCTTCTGAAGCTCCTCTTCAGTAAATATTTTTGCTCTTTCACTACAACCATAGTCTAACAATCGTTGTTGAAGCAAGAAGCCACCACTTTGCTTAAACAGTTTCTCTTTTCGCATTTTGCATCTTCTGTTCTTTAAAAATCGGTATAACATGTACCCTGAAAGACACATGCTCAACAATCCCAAACCAATGCCTGTAACTGAAACAAATTTAAAATTTCTCAACGTATGTAAATATTATGTTACCATTTGAACAAATATATATATTTTGAACTATAGGGTCTAGAATTAAAATTTAATTAAGATATCATTGGGTGCAAGAGTAATACCTAATAGCGTGACTATTTTGACTGGAAACTTTTTGCCATGATTGCAAGTTGAAGCCTGTAGTCTTGCATCTCAAGGAAAATCAGCAGGACGTACAACTATCATTTTCCAGTGGAATGAACTATTTTTAATTTTCAATGTTTGGTTGATAATATAAAATAGATTGATAGATATTTCTTTTAAGAATGTGATGTCATACTTGATATTAACGTCATTAATATGTATACAACAAAAGTTGCAAAACAATTGTGTAACTTAAGAAAATTGTTACGATTCTTTAATTAGAAACCTGTTTTAAATCTAATCAATCAAACACAAAGATCAAACCAAGCAACCACAAAGAAATCAGACACACAATATACCATGGTTCACCTATTCAACAATTTCTTGAATAGACTACGTCCACGTTGAGCTCCACAATTGATGGGGCTCTCTGTACTAATTGATTCCACAGATCCAATTACAAACACAATCAAGATTCACTCAGTCCTTACTTCACTCAAACTCCCTTAGTAAATCTAAACAGAACTGCAATTTTCACCAAAGGAGAAACTCTATCTTGGTATCCCTAGCCCAAGAGTAAACAGACCCTCTATGAGTGATTTACAAAGAAATTCTCACTTGATTACAACAGATTTTGCAGAGAAGTATAACAAAGAATCTTAGCTCTAACAATGGCAAAAGTCGAATACAGGAGAGAGAATAAGTGTTTTGTGCAAACCCAATTTTTAGACTGTTTTATATGGTTGGATGTGTGGCTTAATAATAGACATTGAATCAGCTTTATAATCAATGACTTAGATCTTAGATGGTTGAACAATGCGGCACCGTTTGGATACGTGCATTAGCTGAAGCACAAGACGTCACCGTTTCTGGCTTCTTCATCAACAAAAATTAACAATATTTATTTAGACTAGAGTTAAAATAAATTGTATCAAATCTTCTCGTATATAAAGGCTATTAAGGGTCATGTAATGTGGTTTTGTCTCCTTAGATATCTATCAAATTTTCCCTTTAAAGGATCATAGAGAGAATTTATAGAATATACTGTAAGATAATATAAAAATAAATGAAATAAAAAATAACCTGAATTTAATAAATTGATGTGTGGTAAAAGAGATACCGATTAAAGTTTGAGAATTCAAAACCCACGTCAATCCACGTCGAGAAAATGAATTAAGTTTAGCAATTTTATTTGGAAAAAAGTAGTGGTGTCAGAAAGTTCTTCACGTCGAGCAACATATGCATGAAAATGATCACAACCCAAAGCTGTTTAATTATGTTTTATATTATTATTGCTTACATTGGTAATTTCAAACAAGGTTTGCTTTTGTAACAATGTTTCATGTTCTCTTGAATCACTATGCATTAATGGAAGACTTAATTTTGTTGGGTAAGATTGTACGCGAGTATGGTTTTAGTACCAATAGCATTAACTTTTTACAGAGGGGCTCATAAAAAGACTTTACATGCTGTGATTTTTACCCTCTTGATTCCTTCCTTGACGGTCAAGCTTCTCTTTTTATTTTATTCAATATGAACTTTTCCTGCCATTAATTTCATTGTTATGTTAAACTATTTTTATATTAACGCCGCTCGTGTCTGTTACTGGCTCATAACGTGTCACACGCCTGGGAAAATGTATTCATTTGGGATGCGTTTGGTTTAGTATTTTGGATAAGATTTTAGAGATAGTATTGGATTGTTGGATAGGAGAGTATTACGAGATAAACTTTAAAAATTTATGAAAAAACCCTTAGATTTACTAATTTAATTAAAGACCCTAATATATAAAATGACAAAAACACCCCCACCACTTGCAGTGCCAGATTCCAGCCACCATCGCCGGAATGGCCGGAAAATTTTGTTACAGCACAGATTGGTCGGATCTGTGCCGTAACAAAATTTTCCGGCCATTCCGGTAGTGGTGGCGGATCTGTGCCTAACGCGTCTTTATGGCCTTTTCTGGCCAGATACGTAGATCTATGGCCTATAGTGGCCGTCGACGGCCGTAAAAGGCCAAAACGACTGCCATCTTTGGCCGTCAACGGATCTGGCAGGAAAAAACCAAATCGGTGAACTTCCGGCCATTTATGGTCGGGAGGTAGGCCGTTGTACAGATTTCGGCTATCACCGACGGTGGTTGCCGGAATCTGCAAGTATGGGTTGATGGGGGTTTTTTGTTAATTTTTAAACTTTTTTTAGGGGGTATTTAGTGAAATTAATAACCTTATGGGGTCTAAAAGTAATTAAAAAATAAGGTAGTATTTCTGGAATAATGTGCCAAATATTATTTGGAGAATATGATTGGAAATATAGATAAAAATAGGGAGCCAAACGCACCCTTGGATTCTCAAAGTCACTAGGCGAATATGCAGGTTGGCCAATATGCCGGTTGCATAGCCGTCAAAACTCCCGAATTCCTATATTGAGAAATTCTAAATATGTTTATAGAGGTGCAAGGTTTTTCATCTCAGGAAGTCATCAAAGCACAGAAAACCCAAATTGAGAGAGTTTTATTTAAGGCAAATGGATGAAAAAGGAGCTCCACAAAAGGGGTCGGAAAATGTCAGATCGGTGAATTACCGATCATTTACGGTGGTGGCGTAGACCTTTGTGACAGATTTCGGCTATAAACTGGCAGTGGCCACAGGAATCTGGCAAGCATGGGTGGATGGGGGTGTTTTTATTAATTTTTAAACTTTTTTCTGGGGGTATTTGATGGAATTAATAAACTTAAGGGGTTTAAAAGTTATTAAAAAAAGACTAATATTTTTCAAATGGCATTCTAGTTTTTTCACTACGAAAGGTATATATTTATTATTTTAAAACCTTTTAGATATCAATCAGTCATTTCACCAAACCTTGGGTAGGTATAAGTCGTTCGGCCTTATTTATTTATTGTTTTGCATTTCTCATTAACCAGAACTGCTTGATGGAAAAGAGACGTGTGAATTGATACAATTATTGATAAGGGGTAAACATCATATTCAAGATTCCAAGAAATACCATACTGGGTTTGGTTTTATTTTTGTAATGATAACATAATACGTAGCATTACGGGGGTGTTTGTCTGAGCTTATGAAAATTAGCTTATAAGCAACAAGTACTTATAAGCTAATTTTAGCTTATAAGCATTTGAAATTTTAAGCAATTAAGTGTTTGAATAAAGTAATTATAAGTGACTGATAAGTAGTTGACGTGTTTGGTAAAATGTGGCTTATAAGTACATTTTATTATAAAATGACTAAAATGGGTACTACATTAAACAAGGGTATACTATAGAATTTTAAAATTAAATAAGGATAATATGGTAATATACTTGGTCAAACTAGCTTATAAGCAGAGTGTTTATAAGCCAAAAAAAAAAAAAAAGTACCTCCCCCTCCCCAACTTATTTTTTTTGGCTTATAAGCTCAACTTATATGCTCAAAAAGATTATAAACAAACAGGTCAGCTTAATTTTAGAGCTTATAAGCAAGTTTGACCAGCTTATAAGTTTAGACAAACACCCCCTACATGTTATTAGACGCAATTCATTGAATTAAATTACAAAAATTGCATGAGAAATAACAAAGTTTTGTTGGGTAAGATTGTACGTGAGTATGGTTTTAGTACCAATAGCATTAACTTTTTACGGAGGGGCTCATAAAAAGACTTTACAGGCTGTGGTTTTTACCCTCTTGATTCCTTTCTTGACGGTCAAACTTCTCCTTTTATTTTATTCAATAAACTATTTTTATATTGACGCCGCTCGTGTCCGTTACTGGCTCATAACGTGTCACACGCCTAGGAAAATGTATTCATTTGGATTCTCAAAGTCACTGGGCGAATATGCAGGTTGGCCAATATCCGGTCAAAACTCCTGAATTCCCATATTACCGCCGCTCATGTCTGTCACCGGATTATAACCTGTCATACCGTCATACGCGGATACGCCTGGGTAAATGTAATTCATTTGGATTCTCAAAGTCATTGGGCAAATATGCTGGTTCGATAGCCGTTTTAACTCAAAACTCCTGAATTCCTATATTGAGAAATTAATGTATTGGTCTTGTTTATGTCGATTTTCATTTGTTTTATATTAAACGTAATCTTCGGTTAGGTTGTTGGTGACTTGGTTGAAAGCTTTATTATTTCTTGGAAGAAAGAAATTTTAAGATTTCATATACTTTGATCTTCCTTGTACGATCCAAAACATAATTTTCTGGTTTTGTCATTGCTCATAATTATCTTAAATTAATTTTCAATGATATTATGCTTAACCATAGGCGTATCTGGGTAGTTTATGCACAAGGACATATATAAATATAAAGCCATTACTTTGAAGCTTATTAATTTCTAAGTTGTGTTTGGAGTGACTAGGGTGAAAATCAAGCTTGAGTTCAAGTAGCTCGAATACTTATTTGAGTCGAGTTCGATCACGGTATAACTTGACTTGAAAAGCTCGATTAGCTCAATTAAACTCGATTAAGCTTAAAAAGCTCGATTAAAACTTGATTATAAGAGCTTGAATTCGAATCCAAACTTGAATTCTAATTTTAGGTACCGAGTTCAAGTTTGAACACGATTCTTCAGGCTTGAATATAGTATTATAGCAATTGAGTCGAGTTCAAGTAGTCAGATACTCGACTCAACTCGATTTCACTAACATGTATGAAATGCACCATAAAGTTTCCTAAATTTGGAATTAATACTTAGGTCCACTCGGCTTTAGGAGTTAATTAAGTCATGAAGCAACATTAACGAAAGGTCCCAGTATTTTGGCCACAATATGAAATATATATGTGATTCACAATATTAGTTGAGTTAATTAAGACTATGCCATTGGAATGAGGCCACTATTATATTCAAATATAACTAAGATACATGAGAAGTGGGTTTGGCTTCCAAAACCATGTGAAGGCAAAGATGTTTACAAATAATATTAAAACTGGGAATTCTGAAAAGCAGATAATATTTTTCTAAACTCCAAACTATGTGTGTCAAATCTTTGCTCCGTAGTTATTGGAAGAATATTATTCTAACATCAAGTCTTCCAAATATGATATTATGCTTAGGGAGAACGACATGTTCCCACCCAAGGTTTGGTGAAAAGACTCTTTCCCACCCATCAGGTTTCAAAATGACACTTTCCTACCCTTCGTTATAAAGTAAAATATTTAAGGGTGGGAAAGTGTCGTTTAATCAAACCTTGGGTGGGGAATTGTCATTCTCCCTTGTGCTTAATAGTAAACCATGCAGCATGCTATAATTGTTTGGGTAATCTATACACTTCCGTCCCAAAAATACTAGTACCAAAAATAATTTTTTTTTTTTTTTTTAAACACCAGTTTCTAAAAGGATGTCTAATTTCTCATTAACCTCCACCCTCTTCGTTAATGAGAGTAATTAAAATTGTAATTTTATATTTTATATTAAAAATTAAAAATAAAATCCAATTTTTTGTTTTTTTTTGTTTTTTGTTTTTGTGTTCTTTGTTTTTGCATAATGGAATACAATGAAGTATGAGATCTTGTTATATTACCAATTGCCTTAAGGTTATAGAGCAGTTGAGTGTGAATAGGTCTTTAAGACCAAACGCGATTCAGTTGGTAATATTGAGCAATACAAAGCTAAATTTATTGTCAAAGATTTTACTTAGAAGGATGGTGTTGACTACAATGAGACATTTTCTCCGGTCCCATCAAATTACTCCTTTATGATTATTATGGCGATGGTAACTCATTATGATATAGAGTTTCATCAAATAGATGTGAAAACTGTGTTTTTAAATAAGGATTTAGGAGAAGAAGTATACAAGGAACAATCAGATAGTTTTCTTAATTTAAGGGAAAGAACACATGGTATGGTTTTCTTAATTGAAGGGAAAGTACACATTGTATGTAAGTTGAAGAAGTCAAATATACCGACTTAAACAAGCTAGCCGGCAATGGCATCTTAAGTTCAATGTTTTTATATCTTGATCCACGTGAAGAAAGTTTTGACCTTGTTTTTTAATTGAGATTTGTGACTTTTCAAGGCCACATTTGTAAGCTTAATTGTCTGTTACTGGCTCATAATGTGCCATACGCCGGAGAAAATTTGACTTTCATTTGGATTCTCGAACTCCTGAATTCCTATATTGAGAAATTATAAATATGTATGTAGACGTGCAAGGTTTTTCTTCTCATGAACTTTTCAAAACACATAAAACCTAAATTGAGAGAGTTTTATTCAAGGCAAATGGATGAAAAAGGAGCTCCTCAAAAAGGGTCGGCAGGCTTTTCAGTGGGAGAAGAAATCAAGAAATGCTGTGGACGTAGCCCTTCATTTTCTTCAAAACCTCCTGAAAAGAATGATTCTTCTTCTACAAAAACCTATGATACCAAAGAAGTAGCTGGACGTCCAAAAAGTGGACGAGGAACCAGCGGTAAGTGACGTTTACTATTGATGCAGAGCCAAGTCTTCCTGCCCTGGGTTTGAAACAAATGGTGCAGCTTAAGAGCATCAAGAGTCTCAGTTGAAAATTAATGTATTGGTCTTGTTTATGTTGATTTTCATTAGTTTTATATTAAATGTAATCTTCGGTTAGGTTGTTGGTGACTTGGTTGAAAGCTTTATATTTTCCAGGAAAGAAAGAAATTTTAAGATCGATTTCATATACTTTGATCTTCCTTATACGATCAAAAACAAATTTTCTTGTTTTGTCATTGCTCGTAATTATCATAAATTAGACAATGATATTATTCTAACATCAAGTCTTCCAAATATGATATTATGCTTAATATTAAACCATGCAACATGCTATAATTACTTGGGTAATCTATCCGCAAGGTCCCACAAATACTACCAAAAATAATTTTTTTTTAAGACACCAGGTTCTAAAGTGAGGTCTAATTTCTCATTAACCTCCACCATCTTTTCTAATGTGAGTAATTAAAATTAAAATTTTATATTAAAAAAATTCCAATTTTTAGTTTTTTTTTTTATCAATAAAAATTGAATAAACAAGTTGTGGTATATTATACATTGAGAAAGGTTTTTTTTTTTTTTTTTATTTTTTTATTTTTTTTTCTCTTCAAGCCAGATTAGCCACCTCAACATACAATTTCTTAATTAGATGATTATTTTCATATTTTAAGTTGCCGGTATCATCACTCATCAGATGTGTTATTAGAGATAACAGTTGACGACTTTGTTGACCCTTTTTTTTTAAGTTTAAATTCTATATTTAAAGAATTTATTATTTATATATTTTTAATAATTAAAATTGAGGTTCTGTATTATAATATCATTTATTGATATTGATATTGACCGTAGAATATGACTATCTTTATTTGATCACTTGGAATTGATATGTTAATTCTTTTTCTTTCTGTTTTCATTAGAAAAACAAAAAATATGATGCATTAAATGGTATGGGATGTAAAACTTCGAATAAATATTTGAATGATAAAATCTGGACAGCCCCAATTTAATCAGACAGTCTCACATGGCCCTTGTGGCCATGCCGTCATAGCGCCGTCTATCCGAGTCGAGTAGCTGACTCACCGACAGACTGAGGGGTTTGTTGGTTTTATTTTATTTCCTTGGTTTTTGGAGATTTTATTTTATTTTATTTTTATCATTATTATTATTATTATTATTATTATTATGTGTGTTCTTTATTTTTGCAGAATGGTTTGAGATGAATATGAGTTGAGATGAATTTGATTTTGCGGCAACCGACAGTGGCCGATTGGTGGCTGCACCACAACTGATCAAGCCTTCTGCTTGCACGATGGCTAGTGAAGAGTGAAGACCCAACCCATTTCACTTCCCTAACGTTTTTTTATTTTAATTTTAATTAATTAATTAATTTATTTTTGATTTGGTTATTGGAGTTTTATTTTAATTTTAAAAATATAGATTTAGGTTTGTTAAAGATCTGGGTTTGTATATAGATTTGGGTTTTGTATCTGATTCTGATTTGTGTATTAGTTTCCTGTTTGTGTTTTTAAATTTGATTAATCAATTTTTTTGGGAATAAAATGAAAGGGACATTTTATTATTTCCTAAGCAAATGAAAGGGAATTTTTTGACAAGAAGAATAAAATAGAATAATTTTTAAAATGGGATAGCTAATAATAAATGAAAGATGAAAAAAAAAAAAGGAAAAAAAATATTTTTTTAAAAATGGCTAGCAATAATAAAATGGAAAAAAAAAACTAGTTAAGTTTGATTTAATATGATTTTTAATTAATAACACTACATAAATGAGAAATTCGTTAAATGAAAAAACAATGAAAATAAACTGTTCTAAAAGTAGTATATTAATAGTAACTGATGAAGGAAAAAATAATTAAGTTTGATATAAACATTTTTAAAAAAAAAAAAAAAAAAAAAAAAGTAATGATGAAATAAAATACATTTTCTAAAAAATAAATTGAAGAAAAGAAAATTATAAATCATAAAAAGGGTAAGATACTCTTTCGATAATATATATATATATATATTTTTTTTTAAAAGAAAGGGTAAATAGATTTTTTTTTCCAATTATTTGGATGGAATGGAGCCCCTAATTTTTATTGAAGGCAGGGGATATATGCAACCTTCCGATTAACCTGGGCTGTCAAATATTAGCCAATCTCAAGCGGCTATACATGATTAACCGAATAACGTTACCCTAAATTTTTAGATTAAGTAATCAATTTTGAGACGGAATTTAATTATACATGCATAATTATTTAAGCTTTTCTTTCACTCTTTATGGAGTTCAGTTGATTTTAGGAGGAAGAGAAAAAAAAATTAATTTCTAAATTGTGTTGGGATATTTCTCTTTCTTGTATTATGACATGTCAAAATCCTTATCAATATAGTGGTGTTATTTAAACTCTACTAAATATCTTTCTAACCCTCAAATATAATTAAAATCATGGGACTAGTATTTATACCCCACAAAGTTCTCTAATCTTGATAACACCCTTGTGGTACTGGTAATTACTTTCAACCCCTTGTCATCAATGTCCTAAAGTTTCTTCAAATAATTTTAATAGAATAAAGGTAAAGAATAAAATGCTCCTAAATTTTTATAATTATTAAGGCTTGATGCATTTACAACTAGTAAAGTCTAAAACTCGTAAAACTAACTACTCATTAGGGCTCAGTCGATGGGTAAGCCTGTGGTTTGCTAGACACTTGCGTGCTCAAAAGCCATATTTTAATGGCATCTCTTTGATGGCAAGGTTTAGCGGGATCCGTAACCTAAAATCACAAATACTTAAATAAAAAAACTTTGAAAGAATTCGAAAATGTTAAGAATATTTAAAAAAAAATTTGCCAAGTTCAAATATTTCTTATTTTATTTTTTCGGATTTGTATTAATTTTTAAAATTTTTATAAAGGAAGTTTTCCAATTTCATCTTTTCCAATTTTTTTTGATATACTCTTTTCATTACTCTAGATTTTTTTTTTTCATTTTTCGGACATTTTCATTTTTTGTTTTGTCAGATTTTTAATTTATTATTTTCTTTTCTATGTTTTAATAAAAAATTGTAATATTTTACAAAATTTAATAAAGTTTTAAGCCCTTTATGTGTTGTTAGAGATGAAGTGAAAGTGGTAGGGACGGGTTGTAATTAATGGGCATAGCGGGTGAGCGTATAAAGCTCATTTACCCTTTCTATGGTTAAAAGTAAAGAAAACACACTAATGACAGGGGGTTCAGAGTAATTATCAGTTCTCTATTATATCAAAATGCAAAGCACTAGTGTAACCCTTGTTTAACACTCAAGTTTAAATACTGGTTAATCAAACCCTAAGACAAGAATATTTATTAGGAATCAGTAATTCTTTTATTCCCATGGTTTGGTTCCATCTGCTATCTCTTCAAAAATTTTAAACATAAAAACATAATTTCAAACTTTGTTTTAGAAAAAAAATAATGGGCTTAATATATTAAAATAATAAATACCCTTCTTGATATTTATTAGTTTAATAATATATATTCTTTAAAAAAGATTAATATTAAGATTTAGAAAGAAATTTGGTAGAGTTTAAAAAATCAATAAAACTATGCTTACTCACAATCTTACTAACCATCTTACTATCCTGGTAAATATAACGGCATAGTACGGATATTATACGTATGGTACCCATACTATGCCGTTATATTTATCAGGATAGTAAAATTGTTAGTAAGATTGTGAGTAAGCATAACATTACTCTTAATAAATACCAGTCACTTATTGATATCCATTTTTTTTTTTACAAGACCCATTAAGTTACATATCCAACTAAAAGGCCCACTGTTACTTGTCATCGATTAGTTAGGGCCATTGTTGGGACAATACGTTACCAAGATCCATTAAGGTACATAACTAACTAATAAACCCATTATCACTCTACACTAGGCCATCATAAAGTCACAAGTTTGAGTAACCACTCCATAAAAATGAGTTTGACCACGTACAATATTAAAAGAAAGAGAAAGTAGAAAAAATGGTTTGCAATAAGCTGACTTCTATAGCGATTTGGACTCATCAAATTGTAAGGAAAATTCTGAGCTGTCTTCAATTGATCCTTGTTCGGTTTCCTCTGGAGTTTCCATATGCAACATCTCTCCTCTCCTATGCTGAGGCTCTTGGTCTTGGTCGATTTCTAAGCTTCTTTGAGATTTTATCAACCCTTCAAGCTCGGTGGCCACCTCTTTCATGGTAGGCCTCTTTTTCCCATTCAATCTTAAACATCTCATCACAAGCTCTGCAATAGATTGGATATCTTCCTCCCTAGCTTCTTTAGCTACTCCTGTATCCAAAATCTCAAGCAGTTGGTTCTCCTTTGCTAATGAGATGAAGCATGTCACCAGGTTTTTCTCTTCTGCTCTAGCATAGGAGAACGGCGTTTTACCCGTCAGAAGCTCTACAAGCACAACTCCGAAACTATACACATCACTTTTCTCTGTGAATTGGCTTGATTGAAAGTATTCTGGATCTAAATACCCCAAAGTTCCTTGGACTGCTGTCGTTAAGTGAGTTTTATCTTTTGGGATGGACCTTGAAGTACCAAAATCAGAAATTTTTGCACCATACTTCTCATCTAGGAGTATATTGGAAGATCTTATATCTCGATGGAAGATAGGAATCGAGGCTGCAGAATGCATATAAGCAACTGCCCCTGCAACTTCACAAGCGATTCTAACTCGATTGTCCCATGAAAGTGAATATTCTTGTTCTTGTTCTTGTTGTTGATGATGAATGATGAGAAAGTGTTCCATTAGGGATGAACTCATATACCAGGACTGGTACTTCAGTCTCCAAGCAACAACCGGGAAGCTTTACAATGTTTCTATGGTTGACTTGAGATAAAATGACAACTTCGTTAATGAATTGCTCAATCTGACTTTTATCAATTGCTTTCGATCTTTTAACAGCAACTACATTACCATCCGGTAACATCCCTTTGTACACAGTACCAAATCCTCCCTGACCTAGAAAGCGACTTTGATTGTAGTTGTCTGTCGCCTTCTGAAGCTCCTCTTCAGTAAATATTTTTGCTCTTTCACTACAACCATAGTCTAACAATCGTTGTTGAAGCAAGAGGCCACCATTTTGCTTAAACAGTTTCTCTTTTCGCNCCAAAAATACTACCAAAAATAAATTTTTTTTTAAAACACAAGTTTCTAAAGGGATGTCTAATTTCTCATTAACCTCCACCCTCTTTTTTAATAAGAGTAATTAAAATTGTAATTTTACATTTTATATTCAAAAAAATAAAAATTAAATCCAATTTTAAAAGTTTTTTTTTGTGTGTGTGTTCTTTGTTTTTGCAGAATGGAATACAATGAAGTTTGAGATCTTATTGTATTGCCAATTGCCTTAATGTTATAGAATAGTTGGTTGTAAATAGGTCTTTAAGACCAAACGCGACTCAATTGGTAATATTGAACGGTACAAAGCTAGACTTATTGTCGAAGATTTTACTCAGAAGGATGGTGTTGACTACGATGAGACATTTTCTCTAGTCTCATCAAAGGACTCATTGAGGATTATTGTGACTATGATAACTCATTATAATATGGAGTTTCATCAAATAGATGTGAAAACTGTCTTTCTAAATAAGGATTTAGGAGAAGAGGTATACATGGAACAATTAGATGGTTTTCTTAATTGAAGGGAAAGAGCACATGGTGTGTAAGTTGAAGAAGTCAAATATACGGACTTAAACAAGCTTGTCGACAATGGTATCTTAAGTTCAATGTTTTTATATCTTGATCCACGTGAACAAAGTTTTGACCTTGTTTTTTAATTGAGATTTGTGACTTTTCAAAGCCACATTTGTAAGATTAATTGTCTGTTACTGGCTCATAACGAGCCATACGCCGGAGAACATTTGACTTTCATTTGGATTCTCGAAGTCATTGGACCAATATACTAATTGATGTTGATGCTGGTTAGATGGATGGTCGTTTTAACTCAAAACTCCCCAGGTCCTATATTGAGAAATTATAAATATGTATATAGACGTGCAAGGTTTTTCTTCTCATGAACTCATCAAACCACATAAAACCTAACTTGAGAGAGTTTTATTCAAGGCAAATGGATGAAAAAGGAGCTCCTCAAAAAGGGTCGGCAGGCTTTTCAGTGGGAGAAGAAATCAAGAAACGCTGTGGACGTAGCCCTTCATTTTCTTCAAAACCTCCTGAAAAGAATGATTCTTCTTCTACAAAAACCTATGATACCAAAGAAGTAGCTGGACGTCAAAAAAGTGGTCGAGGAGGAAGAGGAACCAGCGGTAAGTGACGTTTACTATTGATGCAGAGCCAAGTCTCCCTGCCCTGGGTTTGAAACAAATGGTGCAGCTTAAGAGCGTCAAGAGTCTCAGTTGAAAATTAATGTATTTGTCTGTGTAGGTTGATTTTCATTTGTTTTATATTAAATGTAATCTTCGGTTAGTTGTTGGTGACTTGGTTGAAAGCTTTATATTTTCCAGGAAAGAAAGAAATTTTAAGATCGATTTCATATAGTTTGATCTTCCTTATACATCAAAACAAATTTTCTTGTTTTGTCATTGCTCGTAATTATCATAAATTAGACAATGATATTATTCTAACATCAAGTCTTCCAAATATGATATTTGCTATATTAAACCATACAACACCTATAATTACTTGGGTAATCTATCCGCAAGGTCCCAAAAATACTACCAAAAATATATATATATATATTTTTTTTTAAGACCAGGTTCTAAAGGGATGTCTAATTTCTCATAACCTCCACCATCTTTTCTATTGCGAGTAATTAAAATTGAAATTTTATTTTATATAAAAAATAAAAAAATTCCAATTTTTGATTTTTTTTTTTTATCATAAAAATTGAATAAACAAGTTGTGCCATATTATAAATTGGAAAGGTGTTTTTTTTTTTTTTTTTTTTTTTTTTTTTTTTTTTGTAAAGCCAGTTTAGCCCCCTAACATCAATTTCTTAATTAACATTTTTTTTAAAAAAAAAAAAGGTAAATGATGAAAGAGGTAAAATACATTTTCTAAAAAAAATTGAAAGAAAAAGAAAATTAATAAATCATAAAAAGGGGTAAAGATACTCTTTCGAAAAAAATTTAAAAAAAAAAATGCTAAATTAGAAAAGGGTAAATAGATTTTTTCCAATTATTTGATGGAATGGAGCCCCTAATTTTTATTGAAGGCAGGGATATATGCAACCTTCCGATTAACCTGGGCTGTCAATATTAGCCATCTCAAGCGGCATACATGATTAACCGATAACGTTACCCTAAATTTTTAGATTAAGTAATCAATTTTGAGACGAGATTTATTATACATGCATAATTATTTAGCTTTTCTTTCACTCTTTATGGAGTTCAGTTGATTTGGAGGAAGAGAAAAAAAAATTAATTCTAAATTGTGTTGGGATATTTCTCTTTCTTGTATTATACATGTCAAAATCCTATCATATAGTGGTGTTATTTAAACTCTACTAATATCTTTCTAACCCTCAAATATAATTAAATCATGGGACTAGTATTTTACCCCACAAAGTTCTCTAATCTTGATACACACTTGTGGTACTGGTAATTACTTTCAACCCTTGTCATCAATGTCCTAAAGTTTCTTCAAATAATTTTAATAGAATAAAGGTAAAGAATAAAATGCTCCTAAATTTTTATAATTATTAAGGCTTGATGCATTTACAACTAGTAAAGTCTAAAACTCGTAAAACTAACTACTCATTAGGGCTCAGTCGATGGTAGCCTGTGGTTTGCTAGACACTTGCGTGCTCAAAAGCCATATTTTAATGGCATCTCTTTGATGCAAGGTTTAGCGGGATCCGTAACCTAAAATCACAAATACTTAAAAAAAAAAACTTTGAAAGAATTCGAAAATGTTAAGAATATTTAAAAAAATTTGCCAAGTTCAAATATTCTTATTTTATTTTTTCGGATTTGTATTAATTTTTAAAATTTTTATAAAGGAAGTTTTCCAATTTCATCTTTTCCAATTTTTTTTGATATACTCTTTTCATTACTCTAGATTTTTTTTTTTCATTTTTCGGACATTTTCATTTTTTGTTTTGTCAGATTTTTAATTTATTATTTTCTTTCTATGTTTTAATAAAAAATTGTAATATTTACAAAATTTAATAAGTTTTAAGCCCTTTATGTGTTGTTAGAGATGAAGTGAAAGTGGTAGGGACGGGTTGTAATTAATGGGCATAGCGGGTGAGCGTATAAAGCTCATTTACCCTTTCTATGGTTAAAGTAAAGAAAACACACTAATGACAGGGGGTTCAGAGTAATTATCAGTTCTCTATTAATCAAATGCAAGCACTAGTGTAACCCTTGTTTAACACCAAGTTTAAATACTGGTTAATCAAACCCTACGACAAGAATATTTATTAGGAATCAGTAATTCTTTATTCCCATGGGTTGGTTCCATCTGCTATCTCTTCAAAAATTTAAACATAAAACATAATTTCAAACTTTGTTTTAGAAAAAAAATAATGGGCTTAATATATTAAAAAATAATACCCTTCTTGAATTTATTAGCTTGATAATAATATTCTTTAAAAAAAATTAATATTAAGATTTAGAAAGAAATTTGGTAGAGTTTAAAAATACCAGTCTCTATTGATATCAATTTTTTTTTACAAGACCCATTAACTACATATCCAACTAAATGGCCACTGTTACTTGTCAACGATTAGTTAGGGCCATTTTTGGGACAATACCTTACCAAGATCCATTAAGGTACGTAACTAACTAATAAACCCGTTATCACTCTACACTAGGCCATCATAAAGTCACAAGTTTGAGTAACCACTCCATAAAATGAGTTTGCAATAAGCTGACTCTAAAGCGATTTGGACTCATCCAATTGTAAGGAAAATTCTGAGCTGTCTTCAATTGATCCTTGTTCGGTTCCCAGAAGTTTCCATATGCAACATCCTCCTCTCCTCTGCTGAGGCTCTTGTCTGGTCGATTTCTAGCTTCTTTGAGATTTATCAGCCCTTCAAGCTCGGTGGCCACCTCTTCATGGTAGGCCTCTTCTCCCATTCAATCTTAAACATCTCATCACAAGCTCTGCAATAGATTGGATATCTTCCTCCCTGCTTCTTTAGCTACTCCTGTATCCAAAATCTCAAGCTTGTTCTCCTTTGCTAATGAGATGAAGCATGTCACCAGGTTTTTTCTCTCTGCTCTAGCATAGGAGAGCGGCGTTTTAAATAACTCCGTCGAACTCACATCACAACTCCGAAACTATACACATCACTTTTCTCTGTGAATTGGCTTGATTGAAAGTATTCTGGATCTAAATACCCCAAAGTTCCTTGGACTGCTGTCGTTAAGTGAGTTTTATCTTTTGGGATAGACCTTGAAGTCCCAAAATCAGAATTTTTTGCACCATACTTCTCATCCAGGAGTATATTGGAAGATTTTATATCTCGATGGAAGATAGGAATCGAGGCTGCAGAATGCATATAAGCAACTGCTCCCGCAACTTCACAAGCGATTCTAATTCGATTGTCCCATGAAAGTGAATATTCTTGTTCTTGTTCTTGTTGTTGATGATGTATATGATGAGAAAGTGTTCCATTAGGGATGAACTCATATACCAGGACTGGTACTTCAGTCTCCAAGCAACAACCGAGAAGCTTTACAATGTTTCGATGATTGACTTGAGATATAATGACGACTTCGTTAATGAATTGCTCAATCTGACTTTTATCAATTGCTTTCGATCTTTTAACAGCAACTACATTACCATCCGGTAACATCCCTTTGTACACAGTACCAAATCCTCCCTGACCTAGAAAGCGACTTTGATTGTAGTTGTCTGTCGCCTTCTGAAGCTCCTCTTCAGTAAATATTTTTGCTCTCTCACTACAACCATAGTCTAACAATCGTTGTTGAAGCAAGAAGCCACCATTTTGCTTAAACAGTTTCTCTTTTCGCATTTTGCATCTTCTGTTCTTTAAAAATCGGTATAACAGGTACCCTGAAAGACACATGCTCAACAATCCCAAGCCAATGCCTGTAGCTGAAACAAATTTAAAATTTCTGAACGTATGTAAATATTAAAATATATATATTTTGAACTATAGGTTCTAGAATTAAAATTTAATTAAGATATCATTGGGTGCAAGAGTAATACCTAATAGCGTGACTATTTTGACCGGAAACTTTTTGCCATGATTGCAAGTTGAAGCCTGTAGTCTTGCATCTCTAGGAAAATCAGCAGGACAATTATAGCAGAAGAAATTCTGTGGATTTATTAAACAACTATCAATTTTCAGTGGAATGAAAAGAGATGTAAAGGGGAAGAAGTTACTATCTTGAGATATCGTGTTTGCCTCGAGAAGGCTTTCTTCATCGACACCAAATACATTTGCAATTGATTCAACTGTATCGCCCCGCGTTACCAGATATTGCAGCAAGGAGATCACCCCATTTTCTGTCTAATTGGTACTTGGACAGGCACATTTCAGTTGAACCACCACCTCGAAACCCACGAACACATTTTGATCAAAGAATTCACCATTGAGAGCTTGGGAACTTGTTAGGCCTTGGTAAGTGTCATTGGCAATATTAAAAGGGGTCTCGAAACCATCCTGGATGGTGTAAACGGTATTGTGTTGATAGAAACCACGAGGGCAGGAACAAGAAAGGGGAACTATTATTAATTTTCCTGGAGGTATATGACTAGTAGTGAGATATTGTTTATGAAGGCTATTCCAGAGGCATCAGAGGTTAAAAGATGGCAATTCTGATGGGTGAATCATAAGGTAGTTGCGATCGAAAAGTTTTGAAGGATTGACATGACGTTTCAGAAATATTACACGAATAGCTTGCGGTTGTAGAAAGGTTCTGGGAGCAATCAAGCAGGTTTTTTTGGTATGGTTGTTGGCAGTTTGATGGCTGATAGAGCAGACATAGAAAGACAAAGATGTAAGGGAAGTAGAATGAATAAGGCTTCATAATTGGATTGAGTTTTGTTGATGGGTTTTCTTGTATTTTACAGGAGTGGACAATTAGGAACCATGCTTCGTTGAATGTGTGAACAAAGTCGGTCAAAATGGATTGGTGGTGTAGTCATGGTACAAAAATTATTAAACAACGAAAACAAGAAACTTGGAGTGCTATATACTTTTTATTTCTTTTCTTTTGTATACAAAAAGACTTTTGACTAAGTCAGAGATTTGAAGTGTAATTTGTAGTATTTCATAGTATATTACACACTAATCATTGACTAGTTACATATAGATTTTTTTTTTCCTAAATATTCTTTTTATTATGACAATAAGTAAATCAATATCAATATTACATGTTTTTTATATTCATCTTTTTTTTTTTTTAAATCTTTCTTTTAATCTTAAATAACAATTGTGTAACTTAAGAAGATTAATATATATATATATTAACAATTTTTTATTTAGATTAGTGTTGAGAAAAAATAAACCGGTTAAAATGAATTGTATCAAATCTTCTCGTATATAAAGGCTATTAAGGTTCATGTAATGTGGTTTTGTCTCCTTAGATATCTATCAAAATTTCCCTTTAAAGGATCATAGAGAAAATTTATAGAACATACTATAAGATAATATAAAAATAACCTGAATTTAATTAATTGATGCCAATTGAAGTTTGAGGCAGCAACTTTTTGAATTCAAAACCCACGTCAATCCATGTCGAGAAAATGAATTAAGTTTAGCAATTTTATTTGGAAATAAGTAGTGGTGTCAAAAAGTTCTTCACGTCGATCAACATATGCATGAAAATGATCACAACCCAAATGCTGTTTAATTATGTTGTATATTATTATTTGCTTGCATTGGTAATTTCAAACAAGGTTTGCTTTTGTAACATGGCAGGGGTGAGTGTTCCGGTACCTTGCCTTTTTTGGGGAAACTGAAACTGGGGTCGTGCAGTAAAGGTTCCCCAAAAAAGGAATTGGAATCTAAAATGCTGGATTTCGTTCATTTCTTAGGTATCCTGTAAAAAATTAATTATCCCTTATTAGTTTAAAAATAATAAAAGTACCTTAAAAGTTTACAAATACACTCCTAACAAATTTTAATTACTCATTCATTTGTGTCCAATGTGACTCATAAATCATCTAATCTCTAGGCAACACTTGAATTCAATTAATTCATCACAATTCACATGAAATTTCTCAATCAAAACCAAAACAAATTAAACAATCATACTATAAACTTTTATTGTAATATTATAATTAATTAAATTTCTAATAATTTAATTAAGTATTGTACTAATGTTTATAATAGAATATTATAATTAATTAAGTAATCATACTATAAATCTATAATGTAATGTAATGTTATAATTAATTAAATTTTTAATCATTTAATTAAATAATGTACTAATGTAATAAATTACTAATGTTTACAATGTAATATTATAAATTTATAATTAATTAAATAATCATTTAACTATATAATATTATAATTAGTTAAGTAATTATAATATAATGTAATGTTATAATTAATTAAATAATTATTTAATTATAATGTAATGTTTTAATTAATTAAATTTCTAATCATTTAATTAAGTATTGTATTAATGTTTATAATAGAATATTACAATTAATTAAGTAATCATACTATAAATTTATAATGTAATGCTATATCAAATAAATTTCTAATAATTTAATTAAATATTGTAGAAATTACTAATGCTTATAATATAATGTCATAATTAATTAAGTAATTATTTAATTATGTAATATGTGATCAAACTATAATGTAATGTTATAATGAATTAAGTAATCATACTATAAATCTTTATTGTAATATTATAATTAAGAGTAAACGACATATTCCCACCCAAGGTTTAGCTAAATCCTAAGTTAATACTATTGGTTTCATTTATTCCAAATATCCACCCTTAAATTAACACAGTTAGTGACGGTTGGGTTTGGATGGATGCTATTACCAAACTGCCCTTTACCCCATTTCAAACCACCACAGCGCCACCCGAGCTAGCCAAACCACCACCACAACCCATTCCAAACCAACCCATCCCAAACCACTACCATAGCCATCCAAACTATACCCATTCCAAATCCCACAGCCGGCCAAACCACCACCACCACATCCCATTCCAAACCACCCCATCCCAAAACCACCACAGCGTCCAAACCACCACCACAGTCAGCCAAATCACCCCATTCCAAACCCAATAGCAACCACCAAAAATCACCATTTCAATAAGAAAAACAAAAAAGCATAAAACAAAAAACAAAAGCAAAAGCAAAAAAAAAAAAAAAAAAAAAAACAAAATAGAAACCCTAGGGAGAGGGGGCTTAAATCGGTGTTGAAAGGTGAGAAATCGGGGACGGAAAACATGGGGTTATTGGAGAGGGCTCTTTGATGAGTTAAATGGTGGGCTCGATTAAGATTTTTGGTGATGAGGCTGCCGGAAAGTGGTTGGCGGAGTGCGACAGTTGAGGTGAAGGGTGACGGCGAAAAGGGGAGTCAAGGTGGTCGGGGGGGTAGTGGGTTGGGATGGTGAGGCGCCAGGGAGGAGGAGGTGTAGAGGGAAAAAGAAGAAGATGGGAGGAGGATGCAGAGATAAGGAAGAAAGTGAAAGGGAAAAGGAAGAAGATGGGAGGAGGAGGCGTACTGGGGAAAGAAATGGGAAGGGAAGAGGAGAAAAGAAAAAAAAAAAAAAAAAGAGAAAGACCAATCTGCCCCTTTACTGTTAAAATAAAGGAAATGGTGTTAATTTAAGGGTGGGTGTTAGGAATAAATTAAACCAAGCGTATTAGCTTGGGATTTCGCTCAACCTTGGGTGGGAATATGTTGTTTAGTCTATAATTAATTAAATTTCTAATCATTTAATTAAGTATTGTACTAATGTTTATAATGGAATGTTATAATAAATTAAGTAATTATTTAATTAAGTAATCATTTATTTATAACGTAATGTTATAATTAATTAAATAATTATACTATAAATTTATAATGTAATGTTATAATTAATTAAATTTCTAATTATTTAATTAAGTATTATGCTAATGTAGTAAATTACTAATGTTTATAATATAATATCGTAATTAATTAAGTAATCATTTAATTATGTAATATTATAATTAATTATGTGATCATACTATAATATAATGTTATAATGAATTAAGTAATCATACTATAAATCTTTAATGTAATATTATAATTAATTAAATTTCTAATTATTTAATTAAGTGTTGTACTAATATTTATAATAGAATGTTATAATTAACTAAGTAATCATTTGTTTATAAAGTAATGTTATAATTAATTAAGTAATTATACTATAAATCTATAATGTAATATTATAATTAATTAAATTTCTAATTATTTAATTAAGTAATTGTTAGGGCCAAAAATCGTCCTTGGCCCAAATAGGAAAACAGGACCACCAGTGAAAGAAAGACCAGGCCTGATCCTAAAGAGGCCCAAGCCAAATTAGTCCCATTTGATACGAGATACGGCCGGCCCAAACCATTTGGACACGGGCCTCCCAGTTCCAGCTCACTTCATGGGCCTGTAGGCAAGTTTAGAGCCCACGGCCCCCATTGATCACATTCCTGTTCCTGATCAAACTCCTATTCGAAGTCATTTTCCTATTCAGAACACTTTCCTACTCGAAGTTAATTTCCTGATCAGAATCACCTTCCTATCCGGACACTGGTAAGACAGCTTACCACTGCTCTAGTTCTTCTAGGGTTTGCATCAGAGTTACACTCGGACTCCTACTCCTACTCCTACCAAGATCGGGAGACCAGACAGTCACTATATAAACAGAGGCCAACCCTCTCACAAGGGACATTACATTACACCTTCACACCCGAAGTTCTTACTTGAGAGCTTCATATCACTGCCGTAGTCACAGTCTCTGACTAGACTTCCAGTAACCTCTCTACTCCCTAGCCCTTACTATACTAGCCTTTTTCAGCCTTGCTGGCTTGAGCGTCGGAGTGCCTACAGCAAACACCACCCCGGTGTTTCCCGTTTGCTTCATGCATTTGTTTCTCTATGTGTGCAGGTGCAGCGGATCACTAGTGGCCTCAACCTCACGAGATCAGACCCCCATTCCGTACATGTAGATTTTTACATCTACAGCTTGGTGCCCACTATGGGGCCTCTAGCAATCATTCGGCTTGACGAACCTTGCTACGTAGAGGAACTTTCCATGGCTGACAACTCTGACAACGCTAGCTAATCTCGACCTCGAGGCCAAACTAGAGGCTCTGACCGCTCTTATGCAACAGAACTCGGACAAGGTAGCCATACTGGAAGCTGAGAACAATGCAATCTAGACAGAAAACGCATCCAACAGGTCAGAAAACCAGTCTCTCAAGGAGAAGGTGAGTCAATTCTACGATCTAGAGTTCCTGCCTGGCCAGGCACACCCCAATCGGTTCTGCGCCCCTGTTCCATCCATGCAACCTCTCCTTACGCCAGAGCACCAACCCTCGACCTCCGGCAAAGGGCCGCATCCATTAAACTCATCAACGGTGGACGATTCCATCCTGATTCATGGAGATAAAGATATGCCTATAGAACATCATTTAGCTGATTCATCCCAGCATCAAGATCAAGATGATCTAATGGCAGAAAGCCCTCATCCACAAAACCAGCCCAATCTAACCATCCCACCTTACATCCAGTCAACCATCCCAACACATACTCCACTCAGCTCGGCTCATCCTCACGGGATGAACGGCCAAACTAAACAAACCACAGCACCTGAGCCCATCCATCTTGACCAACCGAATGACTATCAGAGAACTCCCCTAACCATTCATGTAGGGCGGAACACCAGAACAGTTACCATGGGAGTCATCCAACCAGAAGGAATGAACGAAGATCTATGCTACCAGGGAACGCACGAAGGAATAACTCATTAGATTACCCCGCAAAGGATGACCCAACGGAATGTATCAAAGACAATTACAAAGGCTGACCCGGTCATGCAGGATGACCTAGTGGCGTTCGCTTCTCCTATAGAACAGATACTAGCCAAGAGATTGGCCAATGTGGAAGCAGTGATGCGACGCATTCCAGGAATGCCGATCCCAACCAAGAAGAGCAGGCCTCATTGTTATGCGGATTCACCCTTTGTGAATGAGATCGCCCTAGCCGATATGCCTTAGAAGTTCACTATCCCCAACATGAAACTGTACGATAGCACAACCGATCCGAACGATCACATAGCCTCGTACAAGCAGCGGGTGTTCACCGTCTCAATACCCCGACCGCTTAGGGAAGCCTGCATGTGCAAAAGTTTCGGTTCGAGCTTATCCGACCCAGTGCTCCAATGGTACACGAATCTCCCGAACGGATCCATCGACTCATTCACTCAACTCACCGACACATTTGTGGAACAGTTTGCCAGCAGCAAGAAACTCGAGAAGCTGTCGGCCAGCCTATACAGAGTATACCCGAGAAGGGGCGAGCCACTGAGAGAGTATGTTAGCAGGTTTAACAAAGAGAAGATCTCCATCCCTACATGTAACCCTAAGACAGCTGTAGATGCCTTCAGGAAGGGTTTCCTCCCGGACGGAGAACTATACAAAGAACTTACAAAGCTGGGATGCAACACAATGGAGACGCCCTGGCCCAGGCAGTGATCCAAATAAGATGGGAAGAAGATGAGATAAACCGAACGATTCACTCCAGATATGATTCAAGGTGGAATGACAGGAAGCTAGAGCCTAGGCCATCGGAGCATCGCTACCAACCCCCAGCACATAATTCGAGTAGAATCAGGAAACCATATGATCGTCAGCCTACAAGAACCGAAGGCAAATAGTTCGGATCGAACCGGTACAAAATACCGGAATATAGCCTCAATGTCGAGCCAACCCAGGTCATTGCGATCATGAAGGGAATGGGATCCACTGTTAAGTGGCCGGGCAAGTTCAATCCCGAGGCAAGGAGAGACAAGACCAAATGGTGCAAGTTCCACGGCGATCATGGGCAAAATACCGCAGATTACATCGCCTTACGGCTAGAGGTTGCCACACTTCTAAAGAGGGGACATCTCTAGGATCTGCTAACCGATAAGGGGAAGAACACCATTAGCCATAAGAGTTCAAAAGAACCGTCACCACCTCCGTGAGAACTTACACCAAAAGGTTTCTGTTCGCTCATCTCCGGAGGATCAGAGATCAATGGGGTAAGTTACTCATCGGCCAAGCAATATGCCAGAGCCAACCACCACCATGAAGTCCAGTCCATCCATCCGGTCTCACGATCACACACATCAGGTAATTTAGTTTGAAAATGACGAGCCGGTCACCTTGGCCGCTCCTCATCACGATGCCCTAGTCATCTCTCTGCAGGTCGCCAACATCCTATAAAAAGAGTATTCGTAGATGGAGGCTCTTCAGCAAACATCCTATTCCTCGAAGCAGTGAAGGCTATGGGATTAGAAGAGGCAAACATCAATAGGCGGCCGACGTTGCTAGTTGGTTTGAGCTCTGAGCAGAAGTATACTATTGGGGAGATCATCCTCCCTATCTACGCCGGCGGAGTTAACAAACAGACCATTTTTCTAGTAATCGACTGCCCCTCGCCATACAACATTATCTTGGGCCGACCTTGGATCCACGACATGCGGGCAGTCCCATCTACCTTCCACTAGACGATCAGATTTCCAACCAAGTGGGGGGTACAAGAGATCAATGGTGACCCCAAAACTTCCAGGGATTGCTATAAGAATGCGTTCAAAGGCAAGGGTAACTCTTCGTAACAATTACAGTCTCATCTAACCCCACCGACCGATCCGAATCAACCATCTATAGAAGAGTTGGATGAAGTACAGATACATCAAGACGATCCCGAGATAAAGACAAATATAGGGTCCCGCCTCAAGCCCGAGACAAGAGAAAAATTGATAGAATTCCTCAAACAGAACCAAGACTGTTTCGCCTGGTCCCACGCCGACATGACCAGAGTCAGTCCGGAAGCAATGGTCCATCAGCTCAAGGTAGACCCAGATCACCCACCAGTGAAATAGAAGAGAAGGAAATTCGCACCAGAGCGTAATCGAATTGTCGACGAAGAGGTCGAGAAGCTCCTGAGCAATGGTATATTCAAAGAGGTCCATTACCTTGAATGGCTGGCGAATGTTGTGGTCGTAAAGAAGAAGCACGGGAAATAGAGAGTGTGCATCGACTTCACGGACTTAAACAAAGCCTATCCCAAGGATTCCTTCTCGCTCCCAATATGATGGTCGATGCGACCGCAGGTCACAAGCTCCTTAGTTTCATAGATACTTTCTCAGGGTACAATCAGATCTTGATGCACCCGGACGACCAAGAGAAGACAACCTTTATCACGGAAAGGGGAACCTATTGCTATAAGGTGATGCCATTCGGCCTAAAGAATGCAAGGGCCACCTACCAGTGGCTGGTCAACAAGATGTTCATTGAGTACCTCGGAGATACCAGGGAGGTGCACATCGAAGACATGCTTGTCAAGTCACTGATGGCCGAACAACACCTCGACCAACTCAGCCAGGCATTTGCTGTCCTTAGGAAGTACAACATGAAGCTAAATCCAGCCAAGTGCTCATTCGGGGTCTCGTCAGGAAAGTTCTTGGGCTACATGGTGACTCAGCGAGGGACAGAAGCCAACTCCGACCAAATCAGAGCAATCCTTGGTATATCGTCTCCAACTTGAGTCAAAGACGTCCAATGCCTCGCAGGACGTGTAGTCGCCTTGAGCTACTTCATCTCTAGGTCAGTCGACAAGTGCCATCTCTTCTTCCATGCTCTCAAGAAGTTCAAGAAGTTTGAGTGGACCACTTCCTACGAAGAAGCCTTGCAACAACTGAAAAGGTACCTAACCTCACCTCCACTCCTCTCCAAACCTGTGGACGGGGAGAAGCTCTACTCTTACCTAGCGGTCTTAGAGACAACCATCTCAACAGTACTAGTTCGGGAAGAAGAAACGAAGCAATTGTCGGTCTACTATGTAAGCAAGTCATTCCTTGACGCGGAAACACGATACAGTCAACTGGAAAAGTTAGCCCTCGCCCTCATCCATGCATCTAGGAAGCTCAGGCCGTACTTTCAGTGCCACTCAATAGTTGTACTCACCTCCTTCACACTCAAGAAGATACTGCACAAACCAGAGCTATCAGGGCGACTCCTACAATGGACAGTAGAGCTCAGTGAGTTCGACATATCATACCAGACTCGCATCGCCGTCAAATCCCAGGCCTTAGCTGACTTCATTACTGATTTCACCCCGAATACCACCATCCAAGCAGAAAGTGAGTTGTTATGCATGAACGGCGGATCACCTTCAGGTGGACTCTCTCAGTGGACGGCTTGAGTAACGTAAATGGAAGCGGACTTGGAGTAGTACTGATTACACCAGAAGGAGACATCATCCAGCTGGCAATACAGTGTGGGTTCAAGTGCACAAACAACGAAGCCGAATATGAGGCCCTCATAGTTGGACTTTCCTTAGCCAAAGAAATTGGAGCAAAGAAATTGGAGCAAAGAAATTAGAGATGAAGTCTGATTCCCAACTCGTGGTCAATCAACTGCAAGGTACGTATCAAGCACACGACTCGAAGATGACATCCTACTTGAGCATGGTCAAGGAGATGCAAGCCCAATTCGATGAGTTCTCCATCGTCCAAATCCCCAGAGCAGAGAACTCCCATGCTGATGCCCTTGCCAATCTCGACTCAGCCCTCAAATGCTCTTCCCAGTCATCCATCCCTCTATTATTCATGTAGTGGCCCACCAACTAGGAGGGATAACAACCAAACAAGCCGCCCGAGGAAGTCATGGGTGCTGCACTAGCCGACTGCTGGATGACTCCGATAGTGAGATACTTGGAACACGACGAACTCCCAGCTGACAAGAACGAGACACGACAACTAAAAGCAAGAGCCGCTAGATTCACCATACATGAGGGTCAACTCCTTAGAAAATCATTCTCGGGCCCCTACCTCAAGTGCACAAGCCCAGAGGAGGCTCAACGTGTCCTTGCCGAGTTACATGAAGGCGAATGTGGAAATCATGCTAGGGGACGTAGCCTTGCACACCGGGTGATCACTACTGGATATTACTGGCCGACTATACGCACCGATTTAGGCGCTTATATGAAGAAGTGCGACAGTTGTCAGAGGTTTGCTTACGTCTCACACCTCCCACCAAAGCGACTCCATTCCATCCTCACACCCTGGCCCTTTATGAAGTGGAGAATGGACATTGTGGGAAAACTACCGACTACACCCGGACAACGAGTCTTCATGTTAGCTGTGATAGACTACTTTACCAAGTGGATTGAAGTTGAACCCTTCACACAAGTCAGTAATAGTTGGAATGCCGTTCACATCTAACGCTACTACTTCTAGGTGAACTTATCTTTTTTCTGTTTTCCTTTTTTATTTTAAAAGGGATGAGTGGGCCTATCCACCTCCTCTTAGACAGTCAGCCTCACAGCCAAATATTAATGAAGTATTATTCAGAAATCTTTCATCTCCAAATCGACTCCGATCGATCAATTATTGTTAACACCTTTAGATCGGTCATGCCCGATCCACGAACTTGCACCTTCGAATCGACTCCGATCGATCAATTATTGTTAACACTTTCAGATCGGTCATGCCCGATCCACGAAATTGCACTTTTGAATCGACCCTGCTCAATTCACGATTACACCGTCAAATTGGCCCTGTTTGATCCACGATTTCGCACCTTCGAATTGGCCCTGCCTGATCTGCCAATAACACTTTCGAATCGACCCCGCTTGGTTCACGAAAACACCTTCGAATCGACCCCGCTCAGTTCATGAAAATACCTTCGAATCGACCCTGCTCGGTTGACAAAAACACCTTCAAATTGACCCCGCTCGGTTCATGGGATCATCTTCAGTCGGCCCAGCCCGATCCATGAAGGGATGCCGTCAAATCGGCTCAGCTCGACCTATGATTCGCACCTTCGAGTCAGACCCGTCAGACCCAAGAATTCACACCTCCTGATTGACTTCACCCAATCTAGGACTTAGTACTCGGTTGGCTAGACCGAATGAATGGTTCTTACATTGGCAATAAGCAAAACGCCAACCTAGCCTAACATAAGGCTTACATGCCTTAGCCGCTGGGTCACACTGAAGTAACAAACACAACCTGGTGCATCTACAAGAAAAGAACAATGAACTCATTCATACATAAAGAAAGCATCAGAAGTTAGAACAACCGAGTATAATAACAGATAGCCTTAAACGGCTCAGTTCAAAATACAAAGGAACGGCACACGCCAAGAAAAAGGGCATTGCAGGCCCCAAAATACAAGAAAAAACTAGGCTAACTATCCTCAGTACGAGTCGCCTCCTCCATCTCCGACTCAGTCATAATGTTTGCACTACCAGCACCTGTCCTAGTAGCCCAGTCGCTCGTATCCCCAACATCTGATGGCCCTGGCTGACTAGCAAGGTCAGGCATCTGTTCCTTGCCCTGCAAACCCGGATGACCAACCCCGTCTTTTAGCAACTCCCACATGAGCTGGATGTCTTCGTCCGGATCCCAGTGAGAAGTCTTCCCTTCCTTGAACTCAAGCATGAGCTCACCGCATGCCTTGATGATAGCGTCATCGGCAATGGAAATACACTGCTCCCTTAGAGACTCAATCTCTGTAGTCTTTTCGGCCAACTCACGCCTCAACTGCTCCAACTCACGCTTGCTATCCCTTAGACGCTGTTGAAACTCTTGCTCGGCCTTTCGAGCTGCCGCCTCTTTTTGGCGCAGGTTAGTGTTGGCCTTGGATACATCCTGTATCCGTTTCTCCTATGCCACGATAGACTTCCTCAGATAAAGACTGCTAGTGAGTCCTCGCACAACAAAACATTGCCATCAGAACGAGATTTAGGAACAAAATCATCGAATACTATTGTCATACCTGAACGACGCGGGCTACCCCCCAATTAGCCGCAGCAACTGCACCCATCTGGTTAAGGCGCGCCTCATCCGTTGGAAACAAAAATGAGTCGGCCAGCTTACTCATGGTAGTCACATCAGAGTAAGTCGACGCATTAGCCGGAATTGTGACGGTTATCATCCTGGCCTCTTTATCTATGACTACGGTTTGGGACGACCCAACTCTAGCTACAGGCTGCTGACTCGGCGGCATCGCTAACACATCCTTTGCTCTCCTGTTCTCCTTGGCTAAGGACTCCCTCCTCCTCTTCTCGCGGCGTCGGGCGATAGATTAGCTCGCACTCGGGACGGTCAACTTCTTCATCAGTGATTCTGCAAGTGCAAACTCTCCAACGGTTAGTGGGTTCAGCCCGGACTCAGAAGCACATCCCAGGTCTGCTTCAGTGAGGGGAAGGGAGTACCTCTCTGTATCGCCTTTACTCCAGCCCAAAGAATGCTGGTCCTCAGGTTAGACTCTGCTAGCACTACTCGCCAGTCCCTCTACTCCAATGGGATGGCTAACACTGTCTGGGTCGCTACGTCCAAGCCGTCTCCGCTCTGCCCAGCCCGATTGAACTCAAGCTCTGCAAACAAAAAACACAATCAAGACTTAGTAATCAAAAGTACAAAAGAAACAACTAAGTTCTCACCGGTAGCTCGCCAGCCGATCGGGATCTCGCCCTGACCTCTCTCTCCAAAAACAGCCTGACCCCTCAGGTAGAAGTATCAGTCATTTCAGTTCTTATCACTGGACCATAGGTCGGTCACCAAGTAAGACTGATTATGCCTTAAGTTCAACAGATACCGACCCTTCTCCTTGTCATTCTCCTTCAAGAAGTACGAATACAGCAGTTCATGCAGCCCGAACCTCACTTAGTTCCGAACATAGAAGTCTTCTAAAGCTATCAACAATCTCCGAGCATTCAGCATAAGCTGAGATGGGGCAATCATAAAATGGTTCAATACCTCCCACACGAGGCGAGGGACGGCTAACCTCAACCCATCATGAAACCACTTCTCGTAAACACTAATCCAGCCCTTTGCCTCCTAGTCGACTCGCTCGTATAACCGCGGTGTCCGGATATCAACCGAACTCGAAATGTGATACAAGGTCCAGATACGCCAAACATCACTATCCTTCAGCACGGGTGGATAATCTCTAGTCAAAATGCCGTTGCCATGTTGGCTCGGCTCTCCCTTGGAGCCGTTACTGGAAGATGATGGACTACCAACTCCTTTGGAGTATTCCCCACTTCCCCTATGCCTACCCGAACCACTCGGGCCAAGAGTACTCGTACCTGGGGTAGCTACACTAACTCCAGTCAGCACCCTAATCGGGACGCCCTCTTCGGGCATCATCACTATGGTAGGGGCACGCTCGTACTCATCCCTTGGGTCTGCCACAATCCTGCTCGAACTAGCTAATTCGGAATCTGACATGTTGGCTTGATCGCCCAACCCGACCGACAGACTCAAGCCTTGTTCCTAAACTCACAATAATTGTCAAGTGACCACTCGGTCTGAGTTACCAATCGAACAAGCCCACAAGCGGTCAATTATTACTCGCTTCAGTACCGATCTACCTAAACAAGTTCTCGTAAACCCCAGTCGACCCTTCCTGCCGACCGAACCGGTCCTAGATTCAAGTCTCCCTTCGCTCGCCCCAAATGACCGACTCGTCTCTAAGTTCAACCTATAGTCTACTCGCCCCTGCTCACCGACCTAGCAACTCAAAATCCCCCAATCGGTCAGGGTGACCGATCACCCAGTAAAGTTCAATTCATACGCTCCCCTTATCACTCGGTCGGATAGATGGGATGTCCCACTTAGACCAATCAATCACTCGACTCGGTCGGGCAGACCTATCAAGCAAATTGAGGTAATGCCTAAACTTGACTTCGTCTTCCTAATTCCGTCCAAAACGCCGGAAAAAACACCAAAAATCGAGCCAACTTGCCAGAAACTTACCAGAAATCCAAAAATTCACGCCTATCCTAGAAAACCAGAACTCCAACACTTCTAAACTCTTCAAAACAAATCAAAACCATTCAAAATTTCATAAACTTCATCCTATTTTACAAAACTTCAGCAAACAACCAAACAAAAAGAAAGGCGTCGTGAAAGAAGAGGTTTACCATGAGAAAGTCGTCTTCCGTCGGCAGAATCCATCGTTGTTGAAGAAAAACTGGAACGAAAATAAAGAAAACGAAAAAAATCATTTTTCTGCAGAAAGAGCGAAGAAAGTGCGAATGGGTGACGAACAGTCCACCCATTTGTTTTTAAAAGGAAAGTCTAACAAACTGAGATGCGTGGCAGCTTGCAATTGGATGGGAGTCAGCGTGTCTTTTCGTTTTCCCGCCTCGAAAACCAGAAGTGGATCACCATTGTACATGTGGCAGGGATCCATGCAACGTAGGAAACTGTAGAAGCCACTCCCGTCGTCCTGCCTTCCCGACCCAGCCACCACGCGACTGCCAAAATGGGCCCAGTTGGCCCCATGATTCATAAACCCGTGCAAACCTCTCGACTGGTCAACCAGCTTGGAACGGCCTGGCCCGAGCTCTCTATAGGTAAAAAAGGTAGGAGGCTTCGCCCATTCGTCCTTTCAGAGCGGACGAACAGACAGCCAATGGTGAAGACTTCCACATTTCTTTCCATCCATCGCCCGATCCTCCTGACCAACTCTACCCTAGACTCCCAAAGGCATTCAAGATGTCTCATGCTTTGCCAGACCAGTAGGTCTGGCAAACTAATCGATTAGCTTGGAACGGCCTGATGCGAGCCCTCTTCAGAAGAACGAGGCAGAAAGCCTCGACTGTTTGCCCTTCCATGGCGGACAAGTGGAAAGACGATCGAGGTCCGCTATCTCGTCCACCCGATCACCCATGTACTTCGACCGAGCGAACACTCCGACTATAATATTGCAGCTCACCTCTTTAGTCGGCCAGACAGACCGAACGATCGCATGGGCCCAAGGCCTATTTCTCTTTCCCTTCGGTCCGTCGCACCGATCAGGCATATTATGCAATGATGGCATACTCTGGATCAAGAATGGATACCGAACGACGTCCAACCAAGAATCACCTGCAACAGTCAGATCGTCCACCCGACCGTCGTTCGTCCACGAAGGACGACCGAGCTCGCCTCAATCGTTACCTACTCTCTGACTTAAGAAACTCTTAACTGAGAGAGTGGGGGACAAACTATTAGGGCCAAAAATCGTCCTTGGCCCAAATAGGAAAATAGGACCACCAATGAAAGAAAGACCAGGCCTGATCCTAAAGAGGCCCAAGCCAAATTAGTCCCATTTGATACGAGATATGGCCGACCCAAACCATCTGGACACGGGCCTCCCAGTTCCAGCTCACTTCATGGGCCTGTAGGCAAGTTCATTCCTATTCCTGATCAAACTCCTATTCGAAGTCATTTTCCTGTTCAGAACACTTTCCTACTCGAAGTTATTTTCCTGATCAGAATCACCTTCCTATCCGGACACTGGTAAGACAGTTTACCACAACCCTAATTCTTCTAGGGTTTGCATCAGAGTTACACTCGGACTCCTACTCCTACCAGGAATGGGAGACTGGACAGTCACTATATAAATAGAGGTCAGCCCTCTCACAAGGGACATTACATTACACCTTCACACCTGAAGTTCTTACTTGAGAGCTTCATATCACTGTCGTAGTCACAGTCTCCGACTAGACTTCCGGTAACCTCTCTACTCCCTAGCCCTTACTATACTAGCCTCTTTCAGCCTTACTGACTTGAGCGTCGGAGCGCCTACGGCAAACACCACCCTGGTGTTTCCCGTTTGCTTCACGCATTTGTTTCTCTACGTGTGCAGGTGCAGCAGATCGCTAGTGGCCTCAACCTCACGGGATCAGACCCCCCTTCCGTACAAGTAGATTTTTACGTCTACAGCAATGTACTAAATTACTAATGTAATGTTATAAACTTATAATTAATTAAGTAATTATTTAACTATAATATAAATATATAATGATATATTTAGAACTTGATAATTGAAGTAAATAACTAAATATTATATTATTATTCAATCAAATATACTATTTTATTAAAAAATAATTCTTTTAATAACATTAAAATACTTTTAATTGGTCATAATTCCAATTATACATTTAATTAATCAAAACTTTAATATTAATATATTATAATTTATTGAAGTTTTTTTATGGTGTAGTTTATATGTAATAAGTATATTTACAAAAATTGCATGAGAAACAACAAAGTTTTGTTGGGTAAGATTGTACGTGAGTATGGTTTTAGTACCAATAGCATTAACTTTTTACAGAGGGGCTCATAAAAAGACTTTACAGGCTGTGGTTTTTCCCCTCCTGATTCCTTGACGGTCAAACTTCTCTTTTTATTTTATTCAATAAACTATTTTTATATTGACACCGCTCGTGTCTGTGACTGGCTCATTACGTGTCACACGCCTGGGAAAATGTATTCAACTATTCATTTGGATTACCGAAGTCACTGGGCGAATATGCAGGTTGGCCAATATCCGGTCAAAACTCCTGAATTCCTATATTACCGCCGCTCATGTCATACCGTCATACGCGGATACGCCTGGGTAAATGTAACTCATTTGGATTCTCAAAGTCATTGGGCAAATATGCTGGTTGGATAGCCGTTTTAACTCAAAACTCCTGAATTCCTATATTGAGAAATTATAAATATTTTTATAGAGGTGCAAGGTTTTTCATCTCAAGAACTCATCAAAACACAGAAAACCCAAATTGTTTTTATTTAAGGCAAATGGATGAAAAAGGAGCTCCACAAAAAGGGTCGGCAGGATTTTCAGTGGGAGAAGAAATCAAGAAATCCTGTGGACGCAGCCCTTCATTTTCTTCAAAACCTCCGGAAAAGAATGATTCTTCTTCTACAAAAACCTATGATACCAAAGAAGTAGCTGGACGTGAAAAAAGTGGACGAGGAGGAAGAGGAACCAGCGGTAAGTGACGTTTACTATTGATGCAAAGCCAAGTCTTCCTGCCCTGGGTTTGAAACAAATGGTGCAGCACAAGAGCGTCTCGGTTGAAAATTAATGAATTGGTCCTGTTTATGTTGATTTTCATTTGTTTTATATTAAATGTAATCTTCGGTTAGGTTGTTGGTGATTTGGTTGAAAGCTTTATATTTTCCAGGAAAGAAAGAAATTTTACGATCGATTTCATCTTCTTTGATCTTCCTTATACGATCAAAAACAAATTTTATTGTTTTGTCATCGCTCGTAATTATATTAAATTAGAGAATGATATTATTCTAACATCCAGTCTTCCAAATATGATATTATGCTTAATATTAAACTATGCAACACGCTATAATTACTTGGGTAATCTATCCGCAAGGTCCCAAAAATACTACCAAAAATAAATTTTTTTTTAAGACACCAGGTTCTAAAGGGATGTCTAATTTCTCATTAACCTCCATCATCTTTTCTAATGTGAGTAATTAAAATTGTAATTTTAAATTTTATATTAAAAAATAAAAAAATTCCAATTTTTAATTTTCTTTTATCAATAAAAATTGAATAAACAAGTTGTGGTATATTATACATTGAGAAAGGTTTTCTTTCTTTCTTTTATTTTTTTATTTTTATTTTTTTCCAAGCCAGATTAGCCACCTCAACAGACAATTTCTTAATTAGATGATTATTTTCATATTTTAAGTTGGCGGTGTCATCACTCATCAGATGTGTTGTTAGAGATAACAGTTGACGACTTCGTTGACCCTTTTTTTCTTTAAGTTTAAATTCTATATTAAAAGAATTTATTATTTATATATTTTTAATAATTAAAATTGAGCTTCTGTATTATAATATCATATATTGATATTGATATTGACCGTAGAATATGACTATCTATATTTGATCACTTGGAATTGATATGTTAATTCTTTTTCTTTCTGTTTCCATTAGAAAAAAAAAATGCAAATAAAATGATGATGCATTAAATGGTATGGGACGTAAAACTTGGAATAAATATTTGAATGAGGAAATCTAGACAGCCCCACTTTAATCTGAAAGTCTCACATGGCCCATGCGGCCATGCCGTCATAGCGCCGTCTATCCGAGTCGAGTCCAAGCTGACTCACCGACAGACGGAGGGGTTTGTTGGGTTTTATTTTATTTTCTTGGTTCTTGGAGATTTTATCTTATTTTATTTATTTATTTTTTTTTTTTTTTTTTTTGTGTTTGTTCGTGTCCAAGTCTCACATCGATTAGAAAACGACACCCTTGGTAGTTACAATGATACCTTCATCACCTAGAAGTGTCTTTTTAGGGCAAAACCTTACGAGTCCTAGCCCCCAAAATAGACATTATCTCTAAGAACTCACCTGTCATATGTCTGGATCCAACATACATAAATCGTGCTTTAAAAAAGATATACCTTCAAATTATACTATCCCATTTTATCGTGCTATTAGCAATAAGTCTATAATCTATTCATGATATGTTCACAGTTTGCACTAAATTAATTAAAAATAATTTAAGCAAAAAGAAANTTAAAAAAAGAATAATTTTTAAAATGGGATTGCTAATAATAAATGAAAGATGAAAAAAAAAAGGAAAAAAAACTATTTTTTAAAAATGGCTAGCAATAATAAAAGGAAAATAATACAGCCACCGATGGTAGTGCACCGAATGATGTAGCAAAATCCTGACCGTTGATTAATTTTAACTTAATATTAATCAACGGTCAGGATTTTGTCACGTCATTCGATGCACAAATTCGGTGCACTCCCGTCGGTGGCTATAGCATTACTCATAATAAAATGAAAAATTAAAAAAAAAACTAATTAAGTTTGATATAAAACATTTTTTTAAAAAAAAAAAAAAAGGTAAATGATGAAAAGAGTAAAATATATTTTCTACAAAATAAATTGGAAGAAAAAGAAAATTATAAATCATAAAAAGGGGTAAGATACTGTTTCCAAACTAAATTTAAAAAAAAAATGCTAAATTAGAAAAAGGTAAAATAGTTTTTTTTCCAATTATTTGGATGGAATGGAACACTTAATTCTTATTGAAGGCAGGGGATATGTGTGACCTTCCGATTAACTTGGGGCTGTCAGATATTAGCCGATCTCAAGCAACTATACGTGATTAACCGAATAACATTATCCTAAATTTTCAGATTGAAGTAATCAATTTTGAGACGGAATTTAATTATAAATGCATAATTATTTAAGCTTTTCTTTCACTGTTTATGGAGTTCAGTTGATTTTAGGAGTAAGAGGAAAAAAAAAAATTTATTTCTAAATCGTGTTGGAATATTTCTCTTTCTTTTCTTGTATCATAACATGTCAAAATCCTTATCAATATAGTGGTGTTATTTAAGCACAACTAAATATCTTTCTAACTCCCAATTATAATTAAAATCATGGGACTAATATTTATATCGCATGAAGTTCTCTAACCTTGACAAACACCCTTGTGGTATTGGTAATTACTTCCAACCCCGTGTCAATGTCCTAAAGTTTCTTCAAATAATTTTAATAGAATAAAGGGCAAAGAGTAAAATGCGCCTAAATTTTTATAATTATTAAGGGTTGATGCATTTACCACTACTAAAGTCTAAAACTCGTAAAACTAACTACTTATTAGGGCTCAGTCGATGGGTAAGCCTGTGGTTTGCCAGACACTCGCATGCTCACAAGCCATATTTTAATGGCATCTCTTTGATGGCAAGGTTTAGTGGATTCTTAACCTAAAACCACAAATACTTAAATGAAAAAAACTTTGAAAGAATTTGAAAATGTTAAGAATATTTTAAAAAAATTTCCAAGTTCAAATATTTTTTAATTATTTTTTTTTGGATTTCTATTAATTTTTTAAATTTTTATAAAGTAAGTTTTCCAATTTCATCTTTTCATTTTTTTTTTCCATATATTTCTTATTCTTTTCACTACTCTAGATTTTTTTTTTCATTTTTTGTTTTGTCAGATTTTTAATTTATTAGTTTCTTTTCTATTTTTAATAAAAAATTGTAATATTTTACAAAATTTAATAAAGTTTTAAGCCCTTTATGTGTTGTTAGAGATGAAATGAAAGTAGTGGTGATGTATACATGGGCATAACGGGTGAGCGTATTAACCTCATTTACCCTTTCTATTGTTAAAAAGTAGAGAAAACACACTATTGACAGGGGGTTCAGAGTAATTATCAGTTCTATAGGGAGGTTGAGGTAATTATTAGTACCACAGGGTGTTTAGAATGTGGTCAAACTCGTTATCAATATAGTGGTGTTATTTAAGTTCTAGTAAATATCTTTCTAACCCCCAATTATAATTAAAATCACGGGACTAGTATTTATACCCACAAAGTTGTCTAACTCTAATAAGCATCCTTGTGGTACTAGTAATTACTTTCAACCCCGTGTCATCAATGTCCAAAAGTTTCTTCAAATAATTTTAATAGAATAAAGGGTGAAGAGCAAAATACACCTAAATTTTTATAATTATTAAGGGTTGATGCATTTGCAACTACTAAAGTCTAAAACTCGTAAAACTAACTACTCAATAGAGCTCAGTTGATGGGTAAGCCTGTGGTTTGCTTGATACTTGCATGCTTAAAGCCATATTTTAATGGCATCTCTTTGATGGCAAGGTTTAGCGGGATCCTTAACCTAAAAATTAAAATCATAAATACTTAAATTAAAAAAACTTTGACAGAATTTAAAAATGTTAAGAATATTTTAAAAAAATATAAAAAAAAAAAATTCCAAGATCAAATATTTTTTATTTAATTTTTTCGGATTTGTATTAATTTTTAAAATTTTTATAAAGTAAGTTTTCCAATTTCATCTTTTCAATTTTTTTTTTTTTTGATATACTCTTTTCATTACTCTGGATTTTTTTTTTTCATTTTTCGGACATTTTCATTTTTTGTTTTGACAGATTTTCAATTTATTATTTTCTTTTCTATGTTTTCATAAAAAATTGTAATATTTTACAAAATTTAATAAAGTTTTAAGCCCTTTATGTGTTGTTAGAGATGAAGTGAAAGTAGTAGGGATGGGTTGTGATTAATGGGCATAAAGGCATAATGGGTGAGTGTATAAAGCTCATTTACCCTTTCTATGGTTAAAACTTAAAAGTAAAGAAAACACAGTAATGACAGGGGGTTCAGAGTAACTATCAGTTCTATAGGGAGGTTGAGGTAATTATTAGTGCCACAGGGGGTTTAATATGGTCAAACCTCAGGGGTTTTTAAGATAATTCCTTAAAATCATTTTAAAAGTTTAATTCACAAATATTTTATAATTTATTACAAACTTACCCCTCTTTAATATTTTTCCTTCCAAATTTTTTATTTATCCTAGCAATTTTTTTTCTTAGTTTACTCAATCACTATATTTCTTTCTGGGAAAATATAAATTCATATATTTCTTACTATATTTTTATTCAAATCAACTTCAACTTTCATGAGAATCAAGAAAGTAGAAGAAATATCAATTAGAAGTCTTAAATTTTTTTTAGTAGTCTCTGTTATATCAAAAAGTAAAGCACTAGTGTAACCCTTGTTTAACACTCAATTTTAAATACTGGCTAATCAAACCCTAAGACAAGAATATTTATTAGGAATCAGTAATTCTTTTATTCCCATGGTTTGGTTCCATCTTCTATCTCTTCAAAAAATTTAAACATAAAAACATAATTTCAAACTTTGTTTTAGAAAAAAAATAATGGGCCCAATATATTAAAATAATAAATACCCTTCTTGATATTTATTAGTTTGATAATATATATTCTTTAAAAAAAATTAATATTAAGATTTAGAAAGAAATTTGTTAGAGTTTAAAAAATAACAATCTCTTAGGGGGCGTTCGGTTGGGGTTAATGTGAAATTATTAGAGTTATGTCATCTTATATTACTTGATTACCACGTTTAGTTGTCAAGTAACATAAGATTCTGGTAATCTTCAAATACCAATAGTAGTTACTGTTGGTAATATTGGAAGTAATATGATTACCTCTATTTTTTTAGGTATTCTAAGATTATCAAGGTAATCTTTTTTTTTTTTTTTTGGTTACAATTCTATCTCTTATTAATAAAATTTTAGGACAATAATGCCCTTATTTTTAAATTTTTTTACATGAATATGACTTTTACTATTTTACCCAAATTAATTAACATTTTGGACAAAATTACCCTTGAATTCAAAACAAATTGCAACCCACCCAAGCCACCACCTCCACTCACCTGTTATTGCCGACAACCAACACTACGGCCAACCACCGCCGTCGTTGGAACGACACACGTTAGCTTGAAAATGGCATTCGTGCGTCGATTTCCGGCTAGATATCTAGCCGGAAATGGCTAGATCATGACAGATCTAGCTGTTAAAGGCCAGATCCGTAGATTTGGCCATCAACGGCCATCGATCTGGCTGTTAACTGCCAGATCGACAGATCTAGATGTCGACGGCCAAATCTGTCACAATTTGGCCATACGACGCATAAAGGCCATTTCCTACCTTCCATGTGCCATTAGGTTGTCAAATGCCGGCGGCTTGTAGTGGTTTCCGGTGGCCCGTAGTGGTTGGGTTGGTGAGAGTGCTTTGTTGAATTTCCAAAATTTTATTATGGGGTTGTCTTTGCTAAGTTTATAAATGTAGTGGGTTTATATAATCTACATAATAATCAATATTAAAAAGTAATATAATAATAATATTTAATTAGAGGACAATTCAATCATTTAAATAACATACTCACTAATTTATTCCACCTAACCAAACATATTAATATAACATACCCACCAACTAATCAAACACATTTTCCTAAAGATTTCGAATAATCTTTAAGGTAATTTAATTTTTCAGTAATCCAACATTCTCTGAACTAAATGCACCTTTATTTATATCCATTTTTTTTGCAAGACCCATTAACTTACATATCCAACTAAAAGTCCCATTGTTACAATGTTACTTGTCAAAGATTAGTTTGGGCCATTTTTGGGACAATACCTTACCAAGATCCATTAAGGTACATAACGAACTAATTATTCCATTGTCAGTCTACACTAGGCCATCATAAAGTCACAAGTTTGAGTAACCACTCCATAAAAATGAGTTTGACCACGTACAATATTAAAAGAAAGATCAAGTAGAAAAAATGGTTTGCACTAAGCTGACTTCTAAAGCGATTTGGACTCATCCAATTGTAAGGAAAATTCTGAGCTGTCTTCAATTGATCCCTGTTCGGTTTCCTCAGGAGTTTCCATATGCAACATCTCTCCTCTCCTTTGCCGAGGCTCTTGGTCTTGGTCGATTTCTAAGCTTCTTTGAGATTTTATCAACCCTTCAAGTTCGGTGGCCACCTCTTTCATGGTAGGCCTCTTTTTCCCATTCAATCTTAAACATCTCATCACAAGCTCTGCAATAGATTGAATATCTTCCTCCTTAGCTTCTTTAGCTACTCTTGTATCCAAAATCTCAAGCAGTTGGTTCTCCTTTGCTAATGAGATGAAGCATGTCACCAGGTTTTTCTCTTCTGCTCTAGCATAGGAGAACGGCGTTTTACCCGTCAGAAGCTCTAAAAGCACAACTCCAAAACTATACACATCACTTTTTTCTGTGAATTGGCTTGATTGAAAGTATTCTGGATCTAAATACCCCAGAGTTCCTTGGACTGCTGTCGTTAAGTGAGTTTTATCATTTGGAATAGACCTTTAAGTCCCAAAATCAGAAATTTTTGCACCATACTTCTCATCCAGGAGTATATTGGAAGATTTTATATCTCGATGGAAGATAGGAATCGAGGCTGCAGAATGCATATAAGCAACTGCTCCCGCAACTTCACAAGCGATTCTAATTCGATTGTCCCATGAAAGTGAATATTCTTGTTCTTGTTGATGATGATGAATATGATGAGAAAGTGTTCCATTAGGGATGAACTCATATACCAGTCTCCAAGCAACAACCAAGAAGCTTTACAATGTTTCGATGATTGACTTGAGATAAAATGACGACTTCGTTAATGAATTGCTCAATCTGACTTTTATCAATTGTTTTCGCTTTTAACAGCAACTACACTGCCATCCGGTACACAGTACCAAATCCTCCCTGACCTAGAAAGCGACTTTGATTGTAGTTATCTGTCACCTTCTGAAGCTCCTCTTCGGTAAATATTTTTGCTCTTTCCCTACAACCATAGTCTAACAATCGTTGTTGAAGCAAGAAGCCACCATTTTGCTTAAACAGTTTCTATTTTCGCATTTTGCATCTTCTGTTCTTTAAAAATCGGTATAACATGTACCCTGAAAGACACATGCTCAACAATCCCAAACCAATGCCTATACGTGAAACAAATTTAAAATTTCTCAACGTATGTAAATATTATGTTACAATTTGAACAAATATATATTTTGAACTATAGGGTCTAGAATTAAAATTTAATTAAGATATCATTGGGTGCAAGAGTAATACCCAATAGCGTGACTATTTTGACTGGAAACTTTTTGCCATGATTGCAAGTTGAAGCCTGTAGTCTTGCATCTCTAGGAAAATCAGCAGGACAATTATAGCAGAAGAAATTCTGTGGATTTATTAAACAACTATCATTTTTCAGTGGAATGAAAAGAGATGTAAAGGAGAAGAAGATATTATCTTGAGATATCATGTTTGCCTCGAAAATGCTTTCTTAATCGACACCAAATACATTTGCAATTGATTCAACTGTATCGCCCCACGTTACTAGATATTGCAGCAAGGAGATCACCCCATTTGCTGTCTGGTTGGTACTTGTACAAGCACATTTCAGTTGAACGACCACCTCGATACCCACGAACACATTTTGATCAAAGAATTCTCCATTGAGAGCTTGGCAACTTGTTAGGCCCTGGTAAGTGTCATTGGCAATGTTAAAAGCGGTCTCAGAACCGTCCTGGATGGTATAAACGGTGTTGTGACTATTTTTAATTTTCCTGGAGGTATATGACTAGTGGGTGAGATGTTGTTTATGAAGGCTATTCCGGAGGCATCAGAGGTTAAAAGATGAGCAATAGTGATGGGTGAATCATAAGGTAGTCGCGATCGAAAAGATATGAAGGATTGACATGACATTTGAGAAATATTACACGAATAGCTCGCGGTTGTAGGAAGGTTCTGGGAGCAATCTAGCAGGTTTTTTTGGTATGGTTGTTGGCAGTTTGATGGCTGATAGAGCAGACATAGAAAGACAAAGATGTAGGAGAAGTAGAATGAATAAGGCTTCACAATTGAATTGAGTTTTGTTGATGGATTTTCTTGTATTTTACAGGAGTGGACAATTAGGAACCATGCTTCGTTGAATGTGTGAACAAAGTCAGTCAAATGGATTGGTGGTGTAGTCATGGTACAAAAATTATTAAACAGCGAAAACAAGAAACTTGGAGTGCTATACACTTTTTATTTCTTTTCTTTTGTATACAAAAAGACTTTGAGTAAGTCAGAGATTTGAAGTGTAATTTTTAGTATTTCATAGTTACATATACAAGTCATTTTCTATAGTACACATTATTGAATAGTTACATAGGAACTGGAGAAAATGTCATATTATATTATAATTTTTGCATCTTGATCATGTGGATAATTGCCTACATGCCAGCTTCCCGTGTCAACTGGACAAAGTCAAAGATTTTTTTTTTTTTTTTTTAATACCAGAAGTTTGAAACTGGAAATTTCTTGGAAAGGAGGTGCATTAATTGGAGACTGAACTTTAAATTTTCCAATCAGCTTAATAAGACCTCTAGTTCAACACTGGTTATGTATGTCAGAAAATGGGATCCGGCCCAAGTGCCTAGGGCCTCCAAAAAAACAGGGCCAAAGAGACCCAAATTTTTTATAAATTTGTTTAAATATATTATAAAAATAAAAATAGTATATAATTTCTTAATCAAACTGACCCGAGGAAAAAAAAAAAAAACCAAAAAGGCGCAAATGTATTATAAACTTTTTACATATATTCCCATCCAAAGTATGACGAAATAGTACTTTACACCTCTAGTTTCATATATTTCAATTTACACCCTTAAATGAACACATTGAATTTCTTTTAACAATAAAAGACTAAAATGATAATTTATACGTCTCAAATTATGTACCCTCAATTCAATTCCAAAATTCTACATTCACATAAATCATCTTCACCCGTCTTTTACCGTCGGCTGTTTGCAGCTGGTTCTAGTCGATTTTCTCAGCAAAATCCACCAATATCATCACTTTATCATTTCTTAAGTGTTTTTCCAATCTAGCTTCATCACGTGCAACAACCATTTTCAGCCTTTTAGGCATGTACTCAACGTCGTTGGCCTTCCTCGATACCACCATTTTCCTCCCCTCAACCTTATCACCCAAACCTCTATTATACCTCATTCGTTTACTCCTTTAATTGCTAGCCACCAGTACTTTTTGAGCCGCAATTTCTCAAGCCTTTTCCAGTCAATCTTAGAATTGAAAATCACTCATTTCACCACCCATCACTTCTCTAGCATTTGCTCTCTAAAACTCTCCACCAAATTGACCCCTTTAGCTTGTTGGCCACCATCCACCTCTCCTAATGATTTTGCATCTCAAAAGACAAGAAAACTAATTTTGAAATAATTTTTTTAATGTATGTTTATATTATTATAAGGCCTCCAAAATAATTGTTGCTTAGGGTTACAAATATTCTTGAGACGACCTTGGGCATAATTCCTAAAAGGATTGGAAGTATTTAATATACAGCGAATACCGATAGGAGTGAAGAAGGGTTCATCGTCAGAAAAACAGGATATATATATATATATATATTAGTCTTTTAGAAACTATATATATATATTTTTTTTTTCAGTCTTTTAGAAACTGTGAAAAAGGATTAATAAACTGATGTTTGATGAAAGGGCAAATGGGTTCAGTCTATTGGTTTGTGCTATTAGTTTTTAGATCAATAAGGGTTTTTAATTTTCAATGTTTGGTTATTCTGCTTTGGACAGTTTTAAAACAATTTACTGTAGCGCTCAAATCATGGACGATAAACCCGTCTGCCCCTGCCCTCTTCCCCCGGGTTGATGCTTCACAAATAGTGCGAGCAAGGGGGATTCGGGAACAAAATTATTCTAATTTCCAGGAATTAGCCCTAAAAAAATAAAATAATTAATTCAAATAAAATAAAATAATATTTTCAAAATTAATTAAATATATAAAAGAAATATAAATTCTTGAAAAACCAATAAAAATTTATCTTTCAGTGCATATATAAAAATGTCATATTTATTTGATAATTCACTAAATAACTGAATATTCAATTAAATAAATATACAAAAAATATTTATTTCATAATGTAATACTTAAATTAGCATATGACATAATCTTGCACTTAAGATTCAAAAGGTATCTTATCTTTTTATTTTTAAAATAATATAATTAAATACTAATGTAAAATAATTACAAATAGATTAATAAAAGAATTAGCAGAGAAATTTGAACTAATCAATTTATGAATTTTGTTTAATACATGAAAGCTTCTAGCCACTGTATTTCACTTAAGGATGCTAGAAAAATATCATCCGATTCTTTTTGGACGAAACACTATCGATGGGGACTTCGCCATTACCACCATTAGGTAGATCATCGAACACTCTACCAATGATACTGGCAATATCATCGAACAAGCACCAAAAATATTTTTGGCGATTGCTAACTAGCTAGTTTAAATTATTATTATTATTACTTTAATTTTTTAAATAATTATATTTTCATTTAAATAATTATTTATATATTTAGCCAATGTTCACTCCAAACATCTAACCATATTAAATTTAATATACTCCAATTTTTCCAATGCACTTCAATCCCAAGGTTGTTGGCAATTTGATGGCTAAAAGATTAAGTCATGCTATACTTACAATTAAATCATACAAATAGACAAAAAACAAAGAACAAAATAGTTATTTTACAATAGTTTTGTGTAACATTTATCTGTTTATATGACTCAAATGTAAACAAAACATTATTGTTGAAAGATTAGGCAAAACAGGAGGAAGATTGAGAGAAAACATATTAATGAAGATGGCTTCATTTAACCACAGCAGTCCAAGAAAATTTTGGGTATTTAAATTTGGAGTACTGATATAGTTTAGGATACAACAGACCATTATATCTTTCTTGTAAACTTCTGAAGAAATAGGGGAGATATCAATAGATGAAAGCTTGGAATTTTCCTTACAAATGGAGTCCAACTCGTTTTAGAAGTCAGCAGCCTGATACATACAATTATATGATTATGTAGCGGAGGTATATGATATTGAGAGCAGACTTATAATATGAAACGTAAAAGTTGTAAAATGACAGAATAAAAAAAAAAAAAAAATTTGATTCTACCAATTAAGCCAAACGATATTTATTTGGACATTGAACAATTATATGTATATTATTCAATGATTATATTCAAGACCAATCATACCATCTAACCCATGATTGATTATTGTTGCTGAAATAGAATCCATCATCTTTTACAGACCAAAAACATTTCCCAGTATGACAACACTGGTTATCTCCAAACTTCTCAGTAAAAACATATATAATTTTAGAATGGTGAGATCCATACTTCATATCACACCAAAAACGAGTATGAAGTATTACGTGTTCACCAAATTTAAAAGTAAAATCACCGCCCACTCCAAGGTTATGCTCTCCAAGATCATCATCCAAGGAATAACAATGAATATCTAGATTGTCATAAGATAGAGCGTTGATTATGTGAACTCTGAACCTCCAACAAAGATCTATTGCAAGTGTTGGGGCCTGGGAGATATGAAAAGTAATCAGGAAAATAATAAAGAAGCAACTCAAAAGATGATTATACATTATGAAGAAATTACAGAAGAGGTTTATGGTGTTTTTGGTGGTTGTTTCATAAACTGGCGATGAGGTAATTTATACTAAAAATCAAATCTTATGTAAGAATCAAAATCAAAGAATATTAAAATGGTAAGTAGTTGATGTTATATTTCCATTTAAAAATTCTTCCTTAAATACAAAATACAATTTATGATGCTTTTGGTTGTTTAATAAAACTACGGACGAAGGACTTTATAATAAAACTATACCGAAATTTTTTTTAATAGAATAATCAATGTAGCATCTGTAAATTCTGCTAGGATAATAAATGCAAAGAATATTTTTTAGGTAAAAGGTAATTTACAAAGAACGAAAGAATGAGTCCAAAAAACAGAAAATCCTTACAAAGGCAAGATCCTTGGACAGGCCCAAGAATCAAGCAAAAGAACAAAAGAAAAGACACGGAAACACAAGCCACCGAAGCGACCATCCACAAACCAGCCTCCCAAAGAGTCTGCAAAATCTGTACATATATAGCAGTCCAAACATCAAACCAACCAACTAAGACACCCAGAAAAGACAGATTCAAAAAACTTCTGCAGCAGCCCAAACACAAGACCACAATCAGCCACCGGCAAAAGGAAAGAGAACCATGCAGCACAATCCCAATCCCAATCCCAACCGAAGTACACCAGGAAAGAAGAACAAACAGAGGAACTGCACTGCGAGCCGCAAGGAACCTGCAGTCAAAAATTAACTCCCCAGGAAAACACAGTTTAGTAACAGTTCTGGGCGGGGAAGAGAGAAGGCTTCTTCCAAGTCTCCAGGTATTCAGCACGGCAAAATTAACAGCCCACTTTGTAAAATCTACCAAGCTCGCATGAATAGTTAAGCAAGACCGCAGCAACTTCTTTGGAGGATGAGAATTGGAAGCATCCAAAACCATACTCTCCACCGGACTATCCCACAAAAGACACAAACTACAAATAGCCAAAAGAGCATCTTTGGGGCAGAGTCTATAGAATCTCATTCCCGAAAAAGAACAACCTGCAAAAAAATAGGCCAAAACCTGCTGCACCTGCACAGAGAAACATGGGAAAACTAGTTTAATACAGCTAACAGGTAAATCCCATTCTGCCAGCACCTGGCAAACTCGGGGGTTATCTCTGAACGAGAGGCTCAATAATCGGTAACGAACTTCCTCAAACACCAATCTAATGATACAGATCTGATTCCTCCTTTTTCCTTTGAAAATACGGAGGTTCCGCTCCTGCCAAACAAAGTAAACTGTTGCCCTCAAAATAAGACCGCGAATCACCCTAAGGATGTTTTTTCCTTTGAGGTGAATAACGCACCAGTTAACAATATTGTTCCATCCATTAACTGGAGCTTGGAATTTTCCTTTAATTTGGGCAGCCTGCCATACCGATGGGCACATAAAAAATAAATGATCATGGGAATCCATAGGACCATTACATAACACAAATTTCAAGTTCTCCAAGTGTGACCAAGGAAGAATTCTGTCTTGAGTTAAGAGTTTATGTTTAATAGCTAGCCACAGAATAAGGGAGTGTGGTGGAATACATGTCCCATACCAAACGAGACAGCTCCAATTGACTTCATTCGAAAATGGAGCCAGATCACGCCAGGTTTGCGCAGCTGAGAACCTCACCTTCCTGCCATCTTTGGTGCGCCAGAAAACAGAATCTTGAGATGCCACATTGGGAAGAGGGGAAGACTTGCCTGTCACTTGGGGAAACTGCTCTAATAACTCATCCGGCCACCTCCATTGTCCATTGTCAATAATATCGCTAACTTTGGCGCGGTGGCCAAGCCTTGACGAATAGTACAATCTGCGAGGAACAATTTTATCAAGGGGTCCCATCGGATGCTAATCATCATGCCATAAATAGATCGATTGCCCATTTCCAAGTATAACTCCAATGCGATCTCTAATGCATTCATGGGTTTGAAGGATTTTACGCCAGCTCCAGCTCGCATCCCAAGGTATTGGAACACTCCAAAAACTATGTCCTCGTAGTCGATAAGAGTGAATCCATTTGACCCAAAGGGATTCTCTCCTAGCAACTATCGACCAAGCATGAAACACCATCAAGGAGACATTCCAAATGGACCGCGGTCTAAGTCCTAACCCACCTTCGGATTTAGGTTTGCAAACATCCTTCCAGGCAACTTTAACTTGGCCCTTCACCAAATCACCACCTGACGAAAGGAAAGCCCTCATTTTCTTCTCCATTGATTTAGTCACGGAAGATGGAAGAACAAAGATAGAGGCCCAATATACCTGCATAGAGGCTAAGACAGATTGAACAAGCTGAAACCGGCCAGCAAAGGAAAGAATTTTATTTTTCCAAGAGTTAAGACGACGGTCAATCTTCTCTAAGAGAGGCATGCAGTCAGTGTGATGAAGGCGTGTGGTAATCAGAGGAACTCCAAAATATCTAACTGGAAGTTGACCACAATCAAACCCCATGATATCCTGAAAGATTTATTTCGATTCACCATCCACCCCACAAGTGAAAGTGCAAAGAAAATTAAAATAGTGAGAGAATTAATTTTATTTTACAATTTGAAGATTTGTATAATTTTTAAACAAAAAACACTTTTTAATTAGCCACATTACACTTATTAATTTATATTGTAAAATTTATACATTTTCACCACTTTTTTAGAATTAGCGTATAAGAGAGAAAATAATAACAACGATCATTAGATGAAAAAGCTGAAACATTGTGAAGCTTCTGGATTGTTGCCTTGGGACCGCGGTACCGATAGTAGTATTATCCCAACCAATGCCAAAACCTAATACAGATGTAAAGAGATTATTAAGTTTAGATAATTTAAAGTGACTAGCCAGTCTATGGAGGGCATCCGCCTATGGAGTACATAGTTCAGTATTCGTCTAATGCATTTTGCCCACGCCAGAGGAATATCGTTACCCCGACGCCGCCAATGTTTGGGTATGAATTTGTACGCCGATGCCTTCATGACGTTGGCGTATCGGCAAGTGCAACGGCAACAGGTTCCGGCGTTGGGCTTGGTGTCTATGCATATGAGTTTTCTGGTGGTGAGAGAGCAATTACCTTGTAGAGTAACCAATTTGACTGGAAATCGTTTTTCATGAGGTTTGCAATTAGATACCAATTGACTTCCATCTGCAAGGAACCATTGAGACAGTGGCGAAAGAATTTCTCCGGACTTTTAAAAAAGCTCTCGCTTTTCGGTGGAATCAAAGTAGTAGTAAACGTTCTTATGTAACTTTCTGAGACCAATTCGTTTGCCTCCTGAATGCTTTGTTTATTAATTCCAGAATAATTTGCTATACTTCCTAAAGTATCACAATGTTTCAACTTCTCCACCAAATAATCATATTATTATTATTTTCTCCATAATATTATTTTTAACTACACACAAATTCTGAATAAGTGGTACCAATGTACCGAATTTACGACAGATATATCAAGTAATAAATGGAATATTTCTATTTAAAGAATAATTTTTGTTGAAAAAAATTATTAAATTCTTAAAATGGTGAAACAAAATTAATTTTCTTATTATTTTAATAATCTATGCATTTATTATCCAAGCAAATTTTCAGATCTTGCATTAATTCCCTCATCCATAGTTTTACAAAACAACCCAAAGCATCATAAATTGCACTTCATATTTAAGGAAGAATCTTTTCAAATGGTAATATATATCAACTTTGGATAGCAAGCATTTAATGTTTACATAAATGGTAATATAACATCAATTTATATTCCATTATAAATGCTTGATCTCTCTAGTTTATGAAACAATAACCAAAAACACCCTAAACTTCGTTTGTTTCATCATGTATAATCGTCATTTGAGTTGTTGGTTAATAGTTCTCCTAATCATTTTTCACATCTCTCAGGCCCCAACATTTGCAAACAAAGTAAGCTTTTGCNAGGAAAATTAAGTGATGATGACCAGCAAGGATTGGTATCATTCGACAATTTCAGGATGAATAGACGAGGATTTTTTCCATAAGAACGAATTCAATTTTAGTGATGAGAAAGGAAAACAAATATTGATGTGTAGTTTTAATTGTAATTGTTCTATCTCTTTTTGTTGATATTTTTTTATGTTACATACATAAATCATGAAAAGAGGTTGTTGCTGAATATAACTAATTTTATTTGTTTAACAAATATCAATTGATATTTGATGTTGAACCATATAGCTTTAGTCACTACAAGAAATATATTATATTTGTTGACATAAGAGGGTACAAGTGCAAATATGTCAAGTATTGGGTGTCTTTAGTAATGTTGATCAGTGTCGTTTATGTGAATGTCAAAGCGGCGGTGTTTTTATGTAAGAAGTCTGGTAAAGGTTAGTTGTTAAAGCTCTTTAACTAAATTAGTATAAAAGAGCAATTGCTCTTTCTCATTGTATGAATTAACATCAATACACATAAATTTGTGTTCTTTTTCTCTGGATTGTTCTTTTTCGACTTGCATTTCATTTCACATGGTATCAGAGCCCTGACTCGTCAGTGGCTAAGGATTCTTCTTCTTCTCATATGCCTAACAACAATCGGGAAATGTTGAAAGATTCCTCAAATCGAACTGCTTTAGCTCTTAATTCGAGCTTGCAAGTAATAAACCCTAAGTTGACAAGAAACAATTATCGTTTTGGACCTTCCAAGTATTATCCATTGTTGGCTCTCATGAATTGGAAGACCACCTCTTAGGTCTAATTGATGACTCTGAGGTAAGTGAACAACTTAATCCAGCTTATGTTTTGTGGAAAAGAGTTGATAAATGCTTAGTAAGCTGGTTACTTGCATCGATATCAGAAAGTATATTATGTGTTGTTTCAAAATGCCAATAAGCTACTAAAATTTGGTTAGCTCTAGAAAATGAATTCATAACAGATTCTAAGGCTAGAGCTCTTCATCTTAAAAATTTGCTTTATACAACTCAGAAAGGCAATTTAAGTATTGGTGATTAAAGATGAAAGATATATCTAAAAGTTTAGTAACAAGTGGAATGATTATATCTGATGAGGACTTGCTTCAATACGTACTAGATGGGTTAGGCCCTGAGTATGATGTTGTTGTTATGACCCTTAACTCTAGATTAGAATCTAAAATTGACACTGTTANAAAAAAAAAAAAAAAAAAAAAAAAAAACCGAAATGGCACAAATTTATTATAAACTTTTTACATATATTCCTACCCAAAGTATGATGAAATAGTACTTTGTACCTCTACTTTCATATATTCCAATTTATAGCTTTAAATGAACACATTAATTTTTTTTTTAACAATAAAAGGCTAAAATGATCATTTACATGTCCCAAATTATGCACCCCAATTCAATTCCAAAATTTGACATTCACATAAATAATCTTCACCCCTCTTATTTCGCCGGCCATTTGGAGTTGATTCTAGCCGATTTTCTCACCAAAATTGACCAGAATCATTACTTTATCATTTCCCAAGTATTTTTCCAACCTTGATAGCCCTCGATTTGATCGATTTTTTACTAATCCTGCAACCTAGCTTCATTGAGTGCGACAACCGTTTTCAACCTTTTCGGCATGTACCCGACGTCGTTGGCCTTCCTTGAGACCACCATCTTCCTCCCCTCAGCCTTCTCACCAAAACACCTATCATACCTCATTCGTTTACTCCGCCAATTGCCAGCCACCAATACCTTTTGGGCCACAACTTCTTAAGCTTTTTCCGGTCAATCTTAGCATTGGAAATCATCAATTTCACCACCCATCGCTTATGTAGCATTCGCTCTCCAAAACTCCCTACCAACCTGACTTTGTTAGCCCGTCGACTGCCATCCATATCTCCTAGTGATTTTGTATCTCAAAAGGCAAGAAAAATAAATTTGAAATAATTTTTTTAATAAATGTTTTTATTATTACAAGGTCTCCAAAGTAACTCTTACTTAGAGTCATAAATGTTCTTGAGAGGACTTGGGGAATAATTCCTAAAAGGATTGGATATATTTAATATACAGCGAATTCAGATACGAGTGAAGAACGGTTCACTGTTAGAAAAACAGGATTTTTTTTTAAAAGTCTTTTAGAAACTGTGAAGAAGGATTAATGAACTGATGTTAGATGAAAGGGCAAATGGGTTCAGTCTATTGGTTTGTGCTATTAGTTTTTAGATCAATAAGGGTTTTTAATTTTCAATGTTTGGTTGATATTCTGCATTCCACAGTTTTAAAACAATTTACTATAGCGCTCAAATCACGGAAGACAAACCCGTCCGCCCCTGCCCTCTTCCCCCGGGTTGATGCTGCACAAATAGTGCGAGGGAACAAAATTATTCTAATTTCTAGGAATTAGCCCTAAAAAAAAAAAAAAAAATAATATTTTCAAAATTAATTAAATATATAAAAGAAATATAAATTCTTGAAAAAACAATAAAAATTTATTTTTCAGTGCATATATAAAAATGTCATATTTATTTGATAATTCACTAAATAACTGAATATTTAATTAAATAAATATACAAAAAATATTTATTTCATAATGTAATACTTAAATTAGCATATGACATAATCTTTCACTTAAGATTCAAACCGTATCTTATCTTTTTATTTTTTTTAAATAATATAATTAAATACTAATTTAAAATAATTACAAATAGATTAACAAGAGAATTAGTAGAGAAATTTGAACTAATCAATTTATGAATTTTGTTTAATACATGAAAGCTTCTATCCACTGTTTTTCACTGAAGGATGCTAGAAAAATATCATCCGATTCTTTTTCGACGAAACACTATCGATGGGGACTTTGCCGTTACCACCATTAGGTAGATCATCGAACACTGTACCAATGGTGTTGGCGATATCATCGAACACGCACCAAAAATATTTTCGACGATTGCTAACTAGCTAATTTAAATTATTATTATTAATTTAAAATTTTTAAATAATTATATTTTCATTTAAATAATTATATATATATTTATCCCCATGTTCACTCCAAACATCTAACTATATTAAATTTAATGTACTCCAATTTTATCCAATGTACTTCAATCCCAAGGTTGTTGGAAGTTTGATGGCTAAAAGGTTGAGTCATATTATACTTACAATTAAGTCATACAAACAAACAAAAAACAATGGACAAAATAGTTATTGAATAATGCTATATGTATTAACAAAAAACCATACAACCCGAGTACTAACTGACGTGATAGACCTCTCTTATTTCCATGTCAATTCCCTCTAAAAACTTAAAAAATAAAATTTCAAAATTTCAACTGTTAGCACTTGGATTAGTATAATTTGATTAATGCGCATAACATTATTCATAGTTATTTTACAATAATTTTATGTAATGTTTGTCTGTTTATATGACTCAATTGTAAGCAAACCATTATTGCTGAAAGATTAGGCAAAACAGGAGAAGATTGAGAGAAAACATATTAATGAAGATGGGTTCATTTAACCACAACAGTCCAAGAAACTTTTGGGTATTTAAATTTGGAGTATTTTCAGTCAAGTCAACTCACACAAAAAAAAAAGTGATATGTATAGTTTCGGATACAACAGACCATTATATCTTTCTTGTAAACTTCTGAAGAAATAGGGGAGATATCAATAGAAGAAAGCTTGGAATTTTCCTTACAAATGGAGTCCAACTCGTTTTAGAAGTCAGCAGCCTGATACATACAATTATATGATTATGTAGCGGAGGTATATGATATTGAGAGCAGACTTATAATATGAAACGTAAAAGTTGTAAAAAGACAGAATAAAAAAAATTGATTTTACCAATTAAGCGAAACGATATTTATTTGGACATTGAACAGTTATTATTTATATTATTCAATGATAACATTCAAGACCAATCATACCATCTAACCCATGATTGATTATTGTTGCTGAAATAGAATCCATCATCTCTTATGGACCAAAAACATTTCCTAGTATGACAACACTGGTTATCTCCAAACTTCTCAGTAAAAACATATATAGTTTTAGAATGGTCAGATCCATACTTCATATCACACCAAAAACTAGTATGATGTATTACATGCTCACCAAATTTAAACGTAAAATCACCGCCCACTTGAAGGTTATGCTCTCCAAGATCATCATCCAAGGAATAACAATGAATATCTAGATTGTCATAAGATAGAGCGTTGATTATGTGAACTCTGAACCTCCAACAAAGAACTATTGCAAGTGTTGGGGCCTGGGAGATATGAAAAGTAATCAGGAAACTAATAAAGAAGCAACTCAAAAGATGATTATACATTATGAAGCAATTACAGAGCAAGTTTATGGTGTTTTTGGTGATTGTTTCATAAACTAGAGATGAGGCAATTTATACTAAAAATCAAATCTAAAACTCATTTATGTAAGAATCAAAATCAAAGAATATTAAAATGGTAAGTAGTTGATGTTGTATTACCATTTAAAAATTCTTCCTTAAATACAAAATACAATTTATGATGTTTTTGGTTGTTTAATAAAACTACGGACGAAGGACTTTATAATAAAACTATACCGAAATTTTTTTTAATAGAATAATCAATGTAGCATCTGTAAATTTTGCTAGGATAATAAATGCAAAGAATATTTTGTGGGTAAAAGGTGATTTATAAAGAACGAAAAAATGAGTCCAAAAAAAGAAGATCCTTACAAAGGCAAGATCCTTGGACAGGCAAAAGAATCAAGCAAAAGAACAAAAAGAAAAGACACGGAAACACAAGCCACCGAAGCGAACATCCACAAACCAGCCTCCCAAACCGTCTGCAAAATCTGTACATATTGTTGAAGTCCCACATCGACTAGGCATGCTCAAGCCTATTGGGTTATAAGAGGGGGTGTTAAATAAGTGAAGCATGCGACGTCGTTTAGACCACGTAACAAAACACTGTCGTTTTGTCTATTATTCCAAATGAATCACAACCATCACAGTTAAAGAGAATCCAACGGCTCAAATGCAATCAGAAGTCAATAGTATAAAAAGGGACTATTCACGTATTTGGCTGAGATTTTCAGTTTTAGGTCTTCGTTTCGTTTTCTCTGAAATATCGTTTCATCTGGGTTAGGGTTTCACGCCCATTCTGGGTCTTCTTTGTGTGAATCTTTCTGGAGTATTTGTTTGAGGGCAGGGGTTCCTTAAAGGGTATAGAGTACTCTAGGGTTTGATAGGATTTGCGGGATGTAGGGAAGTGAATGAGTGTTTGATTCGGTGAGTGACAGTGAAGAATATTCATCTGTAAATTGTAATCTTTGAAGTGATCAATATCAGTGCAGCGAGCTTCATATTCTGGAGTGCAACGTGGATGTAACTTGTTCTATATTGAACAAGTGAACCACGATATATCTTGTGTTGTGTGATTGTTCGTTGTTCTTGCAGTTTCTGTTTTGTATTGTGACTAATCTTGCAGGTTGAAGGATTGGTATTGATTTACAACAGGGGGTAATCTTCCCATTCAACAAGGCCTTATTGGGTGAGGAGTCAGACCTACCTCAAATTCTAACATGGTATCAGAGCCTAGGTTCAGTTGAGCTGAGCGCTTGACCAGCGGGTGAGGAGTTAGAGCCAGCAACTACCTCCAATAACAGGTATGATCCAACTTATGGGCTTGACCGTGAGGGGGAGTGTTGAAGTCTCACATCGACTAGGCACGCTCAAGCCTATTGGGTTATAAGAGGGGATAATCTTCCCATTCAACAAGACCTTATTGGGTGAGGAGTCAGACCCACCTCAAATTCTAACACATATATAGCAGTCCAAACATCAAACCAACCAAGACACCCAAAAAAGCCAGATTCAAAAACTTCTGCAGCAGCCCAAAAACAAGACCATAATCAGCCACCGGCAAATGGAAAGAGAACCACGCAGCACAATCCCAATCCCAACCGAAGTACACCAGGAAAGAAGAACAAACAGAGGAACTGCACTGCCAGCCGCAAGGAACCTGCAGTAAAAAATTAACTCCCCAGCAAAACACAGCTTAGTGACAGTTCTGGGCGGGGGAGAGAAAAGGCTTCTTCCAAGTCTCAAGGTATTCAGCACGGCAAAATCAGCAGCCCACTTTGTAAAATCTGCCAAGCTCACATGAATAGTTAAGCAAGATTGCAGCAACTTCTTTGGAGGATGAGAATTGGAAGCATCCAAAATCATACTCTCCACCAGACTATCCCACAAAAGACACAAACTACAAGTAGCCAAAAGAGCATCTTTGGGGCAGAGTCTATAGAATCTCATTCCCGAAAAAGGATCAACCTGCAAAAAAAAAAAAGGCCAAGAACCTGCTGCACCTGCACAGAGAAACATGGGAAAACACCAAATCATGGGAAAACAAGTTTAATACAGCTAACAGGTAAATCCCATTCTGCCAACACCTGGCGAACTCGGGGGTTATCTCTGAACGAGAGGCTCAATAATTGGTAACGAACTTCCCCAAACACCAATCTAATGATACAGATCTGATTCCTCCTTTTTCCTTTGAAAATACGGAGGTTCCGCTCCTGCCAACAAAGTAAACTGTTGCCCTCAAAAGAAGACGGCGAATCACCCTAAGGATGTTTTTTCCTTTGAGGTGAATAGCGCACCACTTAACAATATTGTTCCATCCATTAACTGGAGCTTGGAATTTTCCTTTAATTTGGGCAGCCTGCCATACCGATCGAGAAAATGGGCCCATAAAAAATAAATGATCATGGGAATCCATAGGACCATTACATAACACACATTTCAAGTTCTCCAAGTCTGACCAAGGAAGAATTCTGTCTTGAGTTAAGAGTTTATGTTTAATAGCTAGCCACAGAATAAAGGAGTGTCGTGGAATACATGTCCCATACCAAACGAGACAGCTCCAATTGACTTCATTCGAAAATGGAGCCAGATCACGCCAGGTTTGCGCAGCTGAGAACCTCACCTTCCTGCCATCTTTGGTGCGCCAGAAAACAGAATCTCGAGATGCCACATTGGGAAGAGGGGAGACTTTCCTGTCACTTGGGGCAACTGCTCTAATAACTCATCCGGCCACCTCCATTGTCCATTGTCAATAATATCGCTAACTTTGGCGCGGTGGCCAAGCCTTGAAGAATAGTACAATTTCGAGGAACAATTTTATCAAGGGGTCCCATCGGATCCCAATCATCATGCCATAAGGAGATCGATTGCCCATTTCCAAGTATAACACCAATACGATCTCTAATGCATTCATGGGTTTGAAGGATTTTACGCCTGCTCCAGCTCGCATCCCAAGGTATTGGAACACTCCAAAAACTATGTCCTCGTAGTCGATAAGAGTGAATCCATTTGACCCAAAGGGATTCTCTCCTAGCAACTATCAACCAAGCATGAAACACCATCAAGGAGACATTCCAAATGGACAGCGGTCTAAGTCCTAACCCACTTTCGGATTTAGGTTTACAAACATCCTTCCAGGCAACTTTAACTTGGGCCTCCACCAAATCACCACCTGACCAAAGGAAAGCCCTCATTTTCTTCTCCATTGCTTTAGTCACGGAAGATGGAAGAACAAAGATAGAGGCCCAATATACCTGCATAGAGGCTAAGACAGATTGAACAAGCTGAAACCGGCCAGCAAAGAAAAGAAATTTATTTTTCCAAGAGTTAAGACGACGGTCAATCTTCTCTAAGAGAGGCATGCAGTCGCTGTGACGAAGGCGTGTGGTAATCGGAGGAACTCCAAAATATCTAACTGGAAGTTGACCACAATCAAATCCCATGATATCCTGAAAGATTAATTTCGATTCACCATCCACCCCACAAGTGAAAATGCAAAGAAAATTAAAATAGTGAGAGAATTAATTTTATTTTACAATTTGAAGATTTGTATAATTTTTAAACAAAAAACACTTTTTAATTAGCCACATTACACTTATTAATTTATATTGTAAAATTTATACATTTTCACCACTTTTTTAGAATTAGCGTATAAGAGAGAAAATAATAACAACGATCATTAGATGAAAAAGCTGAAACATTGTGAAGCTTCTGGATTGTTGCCTTGGGACCGCGGTACCGATAGTAGTATTATCCCAACCAATGCCAAAACCTAATACAGATGTAAAGAGATTATTAAGTTTAGATAATTTAAAGTGACTAGCCAGTCTATGGAGGGCATCCGCCTATGGAGTACATAGTTCAGTATTCGTCTAATGCATTTTGCCCACGCCAGAGGAATATCGTTACCCCGACGCCGCCAATGTTTGGGTATGAATTTGTACGCCGATGCCTTCATGACGTTGGCGTAGCGGCAAGTGCAACGGCAACAGGTTCCGGCGTTGGGCTTGGTGTCTATGCATATGAGTTTTCTGGTGGTGAGAGAGCAATTACGTTGTAGAGTAACCAATTTGATTGGAAATCGTTTTTCATGAGGTTTGCAATTAGATACCAATTGACTTCCATCTGCAAGGAACCATTGAGACAGTGGCGAAAGAATTTCTCCGGACTTTTAAAAAAGCTCTCGCTTTTCGGTGGAATCAAAGTAGTAGTAAACGTTCTTATGTAACTTTCTGACACCAATTCTTTTGCCTCCTGAATGCTTTGTTTATTAATTCCAGAATAATTTGCTATACTTCCTAAAGTATCACAATGTTTCAACTTCTCCACCAAATAATCATATTATTATTATTTTCTCCATAATATTATTTTTAACTACACACAAATTCTGAATAAGTGGTACCAATGTACCGAATTTACGACAGATATATCAAGTAATAAATGGAATATTTCTATTTAAAGAATAATTTTTGTTGAAAAAAATTATTAAATTCTTAAAATGGTGAAACAAAATTAATTTTCTTATTATTTTAATAACCTATGCATTTATTATCCAAGCAAATTTTCAGATCTTGCATTAATTCCCTCATCCATAGTTTTACTAAACAACCCAAAGCATCATCAATTGCATTTCATATTTAAGGAAGAATCTTTTCAAATGGTAATATAACATCAACTTTGGATAGCAAGCATTTAATGTTTACATAAATGGTAATATAACATCAATTTATATTCTATTATAAATTGCTTCATCTCTCTAGTTTATGAAACAATAACCAAAAACACCCTAAACTTCGTTTGTTTCATCATGTATAATCGTCATTTGAGTTGCTTGTTAATAGTTCTCCTAATCATTTTCCACATCTCTCAGGCCCCAACATTTGCAAACAAAGTAAGCTTTTGCTGGAAGTTCAGAGTTCATATAATCAACGCCCTATCTCAAGACAATCTAGATATTCATTGCTATTCCTGTGAGGATGATCTTGGACAACATATGCTTGGGATAAACGATGAGTTTACATTTAAATTTGGTCAACATTTAATATTTGTTACTCGCTTTTGGTGTGAAATGAAGTATGGTGATTACCATAGTAAAACCATAACTGTTTATACTGATGACTTTGGAGACAAGTATTGTTGTCTTACCAAGAATTGTTTTTGGTCAGTAAGAGATGATGCATTTTATTTTAGCAACAATAATCGATCATGGGTTAAATGGTATGATTGGTCTTGAATGTAATCGAAGGTAATAAAAATATTAAATTATTAATAAAAATAATAGTTCAACTTTCAAGTGAATATTAAATTATTAATTAGCTTAATTGGTGATGAGAATCCAAGCTCATCATGCTCATCACAAATGCTAGGGATTTTAATGAAGACTCAAGGACAGCATGAAGAACAACATTCGGCCCAAACAACCCAACCACTCAAGAAAGCTCACAAAATTGTCCAAGAGGTCTTAAGGTTCCAAGGCATAGCTCAAGCCTTATTTTGTGGCCCAAAACGTGAACAACAAGTGGGAGCAAGTTACATTGGCCCGAGCCCAAGTTTTGGATGTTATTTGATTCAAATTTTGGAGGAAAATCCCTAAAATTATTATTAAGGACATAGGTCCTTAAATTAGGGAAAGGTTGTCCATGACATTAAATGGGTATGGCTTGCTTTTGACTTGTGTGGTGGAGACTTTTTGTTTATTAATTTTCATGTAATATTTTAATGTTTCCATCATGTAATATTTGTTAGGGTAAATCCTTTAATTTTTGTAAAGCCTATTTAAAGGTCACTTGATCATTTTGCAAAGGGAGATTGAATATTGAAGTGAATAGTACTTTGCTTTAAGAATTATTTTTCTCTTGTTTTCTTTACCCAAGTTCGGCCAAACTTGGTGGTGGAGTGTCTATCAAGCTGGTGGAGTTTCCTTTAGGCTTGATTGATTCCTTGGTCATCTCTTTTGTAAATTGTTTTCCTTTAGCTTCAATTTAACTCTTTTCTGGATTTTGTTTTGCATGGTGTGTAAGAGTCCGTTTGTGGTGTATTTGAGCATGAGTGCCTTTGTGTTGATTGGAGTTTGATATAAAAAGTTGTTCTAAGTTGTCTTAATGGTTGTGTGTGTATATGGAGAGTGTTAGCCGAATGGTCTTAAGGAGTTGGAAGAAACCTAGCCTAGGTGGAGTTAGAATTGGTTGATTTAGGGTAGTATATAAATTGTGGTTGTAAGAATTCATATCAATTGGTCTTGTATGTATATAGAAAAATGCAGTTGATTAGCTATCAAATTAATACCAACTTACTGCTTTTGATGTTCTAAACTTTATTTTTCAATGTTTTTTATTTTTTTTAACAATTTTTACATTTCATATTATAAGCGACAATAATTTGTTTATAACTTTGACATTACACCAATTAACACCAATATTATAGCCTTAATTACCTAATAAGATATCAAAATAGAAAATGCTTTACCATGTTAAAAAAGCTAAAATCCTATAACATAGATTTTAAATAAACACCAATATATAATTTTATTTCCAGCTTTTATGAATCTGTAGAATTAATATCATTAGTATGATTGCATAATCAGTGGAATTAAATTGAGCTATGCTTCATTGAACTGTTCAGGACGAAAAATGATTGGATATCAATTTTAATAACTTGACTTCTTAATTGTAATTGTTAACATCTTATATATAGAGGGTTAAGTTTAACAATTTTATGAGATTTAACTGATTCTTTTCTAAATATAACGTTTGTTTCCTTTTCGGTCAATTTATTAAAAATTCATTGGAGATGTACTCATATATACCAAAATCATTGTATAGTTTCTCTATTACGTATTTTTTCGCTAAGGATTGGAATCTATTAAAATTTGATTTAAATTTGTTGACAAAGTTAGAAAAGAGTGAAAGTGGGTAAAGTTGTAAATACCACTTTCCCTTCTATCTCTAAAACGCTGTCGTTTTAGAGTCTCTCTATATATAAAAGAGAGTCTTCTTCTTGATTTGTAAGTAACGAAACAGAAAAAAATTTAGTTACAAAGATTTACTCAATTTTCGTTTTTTCCTTTGAATCTCACATGGTATCAGAGCTGAAGACACAGTCTACAGCTAAGAATCCTGGATCTTCGTTTGATTTTCGTTTCAAAAAGTGTTATGGGAAACTGACAAATTTTAGCTCAGCTCAATCTTTGATTTTTTCGTCACTTTGCAAGTGATTACACGAAATTGATCAGAGACAACTACAAGGACAACATAGGTTCTGGAGATCTCAATTCTCTCAGTCGTTGGATCATGAACTGGAAACCACCTAACAGGTTCAATTCCATGTCTGATCACTAATTGTTTCTGAGAATGTAGTTTAACTCAATCAAGTGAAACCATAACAAAGGAAAAAAATTAATCAAGCTTATGTAGCTTGGAAGAAAACTGATAAATTTCTTGTTACTTGGCTTCTTGCGTCAATATCTGAGTGTATGTTTAGTAATATCTCTAAGTGTCAGTTTGCCACTGAAATTTGGTATAATCTTGAACATGAGTTTGTTACTGACTCCAAAGCAAGAGCACTTCATCTAAGGAATTTACTTCAAACTACTCAGAAAGGAAGTATGAGTGTTAGTGAGTTTGTCAAGAAAATGAAAAGTTTTGCTGACAATCTGCCGGGAAGTGGTCAGGTGGTTAGTGATGAAGATCTACTTCAATATGTGTTAGATGGCCTTGGGCCAGAGTTTGATGCTGCCGTTGTTAATCTGACATCTCGGATTGAGTCTATATTTGACTCAGTGTCTCTACAAGAAGCTCAATTTTTGCCCTAGAAATATGAGATGAGACTGGAAAAGTTTAATAGTGTTGATTTTCCAAATAGTTCAGTGCATATGGCATCTCTCAGTAATTCTAACACTTCACCATTGTTGTCTATTGGTACGAAGGGATCTCTAAATCCTAATGATGTTTCTAGAGGTCACCACACACTGCACCATGTATCTGCTCTGCCGCATACTCTGCCTCCAGCACTAGTTTCATCAAATTATTCATCAGCTTACTCAGCTTATCCATCAGCACATACTGGTTATTCTGCTCCAACTTATCCAGCCTACTCTTTTCCTGTTACACACACTGAGTCACTGTTTCCCTCTGCACATTAGGGTCATTCTGGAGGACCTATTGGTGCTACCTTTCCAGTTTATAGAGCATCTGGTTATAACTTTGGTAGAGGTCGTGGTAGAGGTGCTGGCAGAGGCAGACCAGTGTGTCAAGTTTGCAGCAAAGTTGGTCACACAGCGGCACAATGTTACCATAGGTACAATTCAACCTATAATGGGGTTCCACCTGCTCAGTCTCAGTTTGGTACTCCTGCTCAATCTCAGTTTGGTGCCACAACAACTCAATATGGAGGTTCTCATCCTCAGTTTACACATTATGGGGATCCTGGTTCTCGGTCAAATTTTGGACTTACTGGAGGTGTCACTTTTGGGAACAATCTGTCTCATGGCCAAGGACATCATTTTGTCTCTTCCACTCAACAGCAATCTTCATCACAGCCTAGTCTTCCTGTCCCAAGCCAACAACTAAACTCATCCACTCCTAATCAAGCCTACCTTGTATCCCATCAAAATCCATCACCAACACCCTACTCTTTCATTCCTATGCCTATTTCCACCACCACACCGCCTAATCCAGCCTGGTACATGGATTCAGGAGCTACCGATCATGTCATTTCTAATCTACATCACTTGGTAACCAGTAGAAACTATGAGGGTACTGATCAATTACAAGTCGGTAGTGGTGAGTCTCTTAGTATCTCCCATGTTGGTTTTTCCTTACTGCCTAGTGCTTTACACTCTAAATGCTTGTATTTGAAAAATGTTCTATGTGTACCTAGAATCACTAAAAATCTTCTTAGTATCTCAAAATTTACAAAAGACAATAATGTGGTAGTATAATTTAACTCTGACTGTTGTCTTGTTAAGGACAAGGATACTAGAACAGTGTTTCTGTAGGGAGGTCTTAAAGTTGGTCTATATCAGTTGCACATTCCCTCTAGTTTGTCATCTTCTCCTGTTCCTGTTCATAATTCACCTAAGAGTGTTCAGCAACTAGCTCCTAACAGTCTGCATCCTCAAGTCTTCAATTCTATACTAGATAACAGAAATCTTACCTCTAGTGTCATTTCTGAATGCAAATTGCCAATTGCTGATGATAAATGTAATCTGGAAATTGTTGATTTCAACACACAAACATGTTCTTTTGATAATGTTTCTAGTTGTAATTTCAATTCAATAAATAAAACTGATCACAATGTTATTAATAAGCATTCTGATTGCAGTTCTGATGATTCTCCTGTGTTACACTCTGAATTGTCCAATGTTCCTGCTAATCCTTGTGTTTATGATTCTAATGCTTGCACTGTGTTATCCTCTGACCTGTTATCTGCTGAATTGTTACCTGTTCATAATAATAATACTACTGATCACATTGCTAATAACACTGATCACACTACTTATTTTACTGGATTATATTCTGATTTGTCACATAATTGCATCAATAATAATTCTGGTCAAATTCTGTAGCCTATTGTGTCATTTGCTTTACACGTTAGTAGCACTACTGCTGATATATATCTGTGGCATAATAGGTTAGGTCATCCTCACACTGAGGCTCTTCATAAAATTCTGTCTCACATTCATGTCAAATTCACAGAATCTACCTCCTCTTTGCCTTTTTGTGACGCATGCAAGTTAGGCAAGTTACATAGAAATAGTTTTCCTCTCTCCAATCTAGAGCCACTCAACCTCTTGAACTTATCCATAGTGATGTTTGGGGTCCAGCTCCAGTGGCATCTATTGAAGGTTTTAGGTATTACATTCATTTCATTGATGATTATGGTCGCTTTACTTGGATTTTTCCTTTACGAACAAAAGCTGAAGTTAACTCCACATTCATTAGGTTTCATCATTTAGTTGAGGGACAATTTAATAAAAAACTTAAGTGTTTGCAATCCGATCAATTGGGAGAATATAGAGGTTTAGTGTCATATCTTACTGAAGCTGGTATTGCCTTTAGACATTCGTGTGCTTATGTACATCAACAAAACGGGAGAAGTGAGAGAAAACATAGACATATAGCTGAAACTGATCTTACTCTACTTGCCCAAGCATCAATGCCATTGAAATTCTGGTGGTTTGCCTTTGAAACTGCTGTTTTCTTAATAAATAAACTGCCTTATTCAGTTTTGCAATTTATCTCACCTTATCAAGCTTTGTTTAATAAAATTCCCTTGTATACTTCATTAAAATTCGTTGGTTGTGCATGTTTTCCCTACTTGAGAGATTTTAATAAACACAAACTAAATTTTCACTCCTCCAAATGCGTGTTTGTTGGTTATAGTCTCATTCATAAAGGGTATAAATGTCTCACTGCTGAAGAAAAAATCATTATTACTCCTAGTGTTCAGTTTAATGAAACTCAGTTTCCATTTGTTATTGGTTTTCTTAATGGTCCTCAGCCTGTTATTCATAAAACCTCCAATCATAAATCTTCTGACATTCCACCATCTAGTTATCCTTTTGTTTCTATAAACTATGCAACTGGTTCCGGCAGCAAAGATTCTTCAGCAGTGCCCTGTTCTCCACCTTGTACTTCTATAGCAGTTGGTAAGCAAATTCCTTACTCCACTGCTTCTTGTTTTAGTAAATCTCCTGATCTGTCACATAATCTTAATTCTAGTCATAATTCTCAACCTGTCCCACTCTCTAAGTCTCTTACCTCTGCCTCTGTTTCACCATCCTTATCCACATCTCAAACACAATCTGCACAGCCTTCTACATATACCTCAAACTATCCAGTTAACCCTCTAGTTGTGGATCTTACTTGTTTTCCATCTATACCTGTTAAATCCATGTTCTCAATCCCTTCCACCACTCAATCCCAACTTCCTCTGCCTCGTGAGAGCACTAACTGCAGTCTTGTAATTGATTTGTCATCCTCTCAGTTTCCTACTTACCAATCACATCCTTCTTCCACTACATCAACATCCACAACATTAAATACACCAGCCACCTATCCTTCATCTGTCAATATCCATCCCATGATCACTAGAGCTAAACTTGCTGATCAAATCAAAACCAAACCTGTTGATCCAGACAAAACTGTCCTGATAGTCTCTACACCTTCTCCTGTTCAACCTGAACCTACTTCCGTACATGAAGCTCTTCCTTGTAAAGAGTGGAGAAAGGCAATGCATGATGAGTTCGCTACCCTTATGAGAAATGAAACATGGAGTCTTGTTCCCAGGACTTCTGACATGAATATTGGTGGGAATAAGTGGGTTTTTCAAACCAAATATCATGCTGATGGTTCTTTACATAAATATAAGGCCTAGTTAGTGGCAAAGGGCTTTCAACAAACTCCTGGTTTAGACTACTTTGAAACATTTAGTCCAGTGATTAAACAGTCTATGATTAGGATCATATTTACTATTGCTGTGTCCAAAGGATGGCATATTCAACAAGTTGAAGTCAATAATGCCTTTCTCAATGGAGTTTTGAGTGAAACAGTCTACATGAGTTAGCCTGCTGGGTTTGAGCATCCTCAATTTGCTTCTCATGTATGTAGGCTTAATAAAGCCTTGTATGGTCTTAAACAAGCACCGAGAGCCTGGTTTGACAAACTCAAGCAAGCTTTGTTGAATAGAAGATTTCATAATTCAGTTTCAGATTCTAGTCTCTTCATTCTTAAGGAAACAAATCAGGTTCTTTACATCCTCATTTATGTAGATGATATACTCATTACTGGATCTGACAATGCTTCTATTTTACAACTTGTAACAGATCTAAATAGTGAATTTTCTTTAAAAACACTTGGGTCTGTGAGTTACTTTCTAGGTTTAGAAGCTACTAGAAATAGAGAAGGCATACATTTGAAGCAAACTAAGTATATTGGTGATTTATTAACCAAAACAAAAATGCAAGATGCTCATGCTTGTCCAACTCCAATGGCTACTGGTACCAAGCTTTTTTCTTCTGATAGTGAGTTATTCAAGAATCCTAGTCTATATGGAAGCACCATTGGAGCTCTACAATACTTAACTTTAACAAGACCAGATATAAGCTTCACGGTTAACAAGCTTAGTCAATTTCTTCAAGCTCCAACTGAACTTCAATGGCAAGTCTGCAAAAGGGTATTACGGTATCTTAAAGGCACTCAATTTCATGGATTACAATTCAAACCAGCAGCTGCCCTCTGTGTTGAGTGTTATACCGATGCAGATTGGGGAAGTAATCTTGATGATAGGAGGTCCATAAGTGGGTATTGTATTTACCTAGGACCCAATCTTATTCAATGGAGCTCTCGCAAGCAGAAAGTTGTTGCTTTATCCTCAACAGAAGCTGAATACAGAGCCCTTGCACAGACTGCAACTGAATTAGCTTGGTTAGACAGCCTGTTCTTGGAGCTAGGAATCACATTAACTGCCACTCATGTGATTTGGTGTGATAATCTTAGTGCAAGAGCTTTGGCAGCTAATCCTGTATTTCATGCTAGAACTAAGCACATTGAAATAGATACACATTACATCCGAGATCAGGTTTTAGCCAAGAAAGTCACAGTGCAGTATGTTCTATCAAAATTACAGATCGCTGATGTGTTAACGAAGTCTTTATCAATAGCTCAATTTCAGGAGCTGAAATAGAAACTCAATGTCGTTGAGATGAAGATTTCTGCTGGGAAAGTCTAAAGTCTAAACTGATAGTCAGTGGTGCTGAAATGGTGGTCTGTAGCATTTAAATGTGGTGTTCTGAAATTTATGGTGGTTTGTAGCATTGAAATGTGGTGTTCTGAAATTTATGGTGGTCTGTAGCATTGAAATGTGGTGTTCTGAAATTTCTAATATGTTGGTTATTCTGCATTGTTCTGATTCTGCACTGTTCTGATCTATGTTGGTTATTCTGCATTGTTCTAATCTGTGTTGGTTACTCTGAATTGTTCTGATGTGTTGGTTGTTCTGATCTGTGTTGATCGATCTGAAGGACTGCTCTGTGTTGTTCTGAATTGTTCTGATCTGTGTTGGTTGTTCTGATCTGTGTTGATTGATCTGAAGGGCTGCTCTGTGTTGTTCTGAATTGTTCTGATCTGTGTTGGTTGTTCTGATTTGTGTTGATCGATCTGGAGGGGTTCTGTGGAGATGATTGTTCTGAAGTAGTGCTTTGTGTTAATTGGGCAAATAGAAGGTTAGATGATGAGTCTACAAATATGGAGAAATAGATTATGGTGATTCTGTGAAAGTTTATAACTAAAGAAGTTGATGTTGCTGTGGAGTTGTTTGGTTATGGTGATTATGCGTTATGATGATTCTGCAATTTGAAGTTTTTTTTTGGTTTTGGATTATGATGATTTTGCAATTTGAAGTATGAGTGAGACTATAAAAGTTTTTGGTTTTGGATTATGATGATTCTGCAATTTGAAGTTTTGGTTTTGGATTATGTTGATTCTGCAATTTGAAGTATGAATGAGACTATAAAAGTTTTGGTTTTTGGATTATGATGATTCTGCAATTTGAAATATAGGAAGAAGTAGATGGTGAAGCTGATGGTGAAGTCAATAATGGTGAAATATGATGATTCTGCTCCAACAAAAACAAAATTCTACAGTTTGAAGATAATTTCTGCAGATTTCAGAATTTCAGAATGAAGTCTGAATTTTTCTCTCTGGTCTGAAGGTGTAATGCAGACTCAAAAACTGAAGTACTTATCTTTACTCGTTTGAAAGAAAATGCTTATTTGGTTAAATTTTACCTCAGCTATATTTGAGGGGAAATGTTAGAATCTCTTAGATGCAAGGTTGACACCCCAGCTGTGTTTGAGGGGAAATGTTGACCAAAGTTAGAAAAGAGTGAAAATGGGCAAAGTTGTAAATTCTAGTTTCACTTCTTATCTCTAAAACGCTGTCGTTTTAGAGTCTCTCTTATTTCATATAAAAGAGAGTCTTCTTCTTGTATCTGTAAGTAACGAAACAGAAAAAAATTTCTGTTACAAAGATTTACTCCATTTTCGTTTTTTCTCTTTGAATTTCACAAAATTATTGACGTCAATTTTGAACCGTTGACCATTACAAATCAGTGGTAAAGGCCAATTCTGAATAAGTGGTGACATATTTAGTAATAAATGTAATACATATTTCTATTTAAAGAATAATTTTTTAATGAATTATTAAAAACCTTTAAATGGTAAAATAAATTTAATTTTCTTACTATTTAATAATCTTTGCATTTATTATCCAAGCAAATTTCCAGATCTTACATTAATTATTAAGTTAAAGAGTTTTCAGTATAGTTAAATTATAAATTCCTTTATCCATAATTTTATTAAACAACCAAAAACAGCATAAAGTATGTTCTATATTTGAGGAAGAATCTTTTCAAATGGGAATATAACTTCAAATTTGGATAGCAAGCATTGATTGTTACATAAATGAGTCCTAGTTTTGAATTTTAATATAAATTGCTTCATCTCTAGTTTATGAAACAACCAAAAACACCATAAACTTCGTTTGCAACTGCTTCATCATGTATAATCATCCTTTCAGTTGCTTCTTTATTATTTTCCTAATTACTTTTCACATCTCTCAAACCCCAACACTTGCAGCAGATTTTTGTTGGAAGTTTAGAGTTTACATAATCAACGCCCTATCTCACGACAATCTAATTATTCATTGTTATTCCTTGGATGATGATCTTGGAGAGCATAACCTTCGAGTGGGTGATGAATTTACGTTTAAGTTTGGTCGACATGTAATACTTACTACTCGATTTTGGTGTGATATGAAGTATGGATCAGACCATTCTAAAACTATAGATGTTTTTACTGAAAATATTGGAGATAAGTATTGTTGTCATACTAACAAATGTTTTTGGTCCATAAGAGAGGATGGATTCTATTTCAGCAACAATAATCAATCATGGGTTAAATGGTATGATTGGTCTTGAATGTAATCATCAAATGATATAAAAATAAATTTTCAATTAATGTTCAAGTGAATACCATTTAGCTTAATGGGTATGAACACTTTTCTATGTTTTTAACAATTTTTACGTTTCATGTTGCAAGTCCACTCTCAATTGCAAATGCCTTCACTGCAGAATTAAGCATTTTAAAAACTAATTACAAAAAGGAGATAATGCTCTGTATCAAGCTGATGACTTCTAAAACCATTTGGACTCCATTTGTAAGGAAAATTCTAAGCTTTCTTCTATTGATCTTTGCCCTGTTTCTTCAGAAGTTTCCATGTGTAAGACCCCGTTTTTTATATGTCTGGAAAGTTTTTTCTATGAGGTTTGCAATGGGATCCCTCTTGACTTCTATCTGCAAGGAAACCATTAAGACAGTGGCAAAGAATTTCTCCGGACTTGGAGCACAGCATCTCTATTGAAAGTGGAATCAAAATAGTCGTAAACGTTCGTATGTAATTTTCTGACACCTACATTTCTGCCTCCTGAATGCTTTGTTTATTAATTCCAAAATAATTTGTTCTACTTCCAAAGGCATGGCCAGATCCCACAATATAGTCAGCTTAAGGCTCGTTAATGAACAGTTTTCTCAATGCAAACTTCTGCTTACATATACTTCCTTCACCAGAAGGTTATTATAAGTTTCGTTCTTGTTCTTGATGGTGTAAGGTGTTTTTTGCTCATAGAGAGTTCGAGAGCACGAACGAGAGACGGGGACTATGACTAAGTTTCCATGGCGGATCTTGCTGTTGCACGACAAATTATTGATACAGGCGATACTGAAGGCTTCAGAGCCTAAAAGATAGGATATACTGATGGGTGAATCATAAGATGATTGGGATACAAAGCTCACAAAAAACTGGCATGACTTTTGAAGATCATTGCAGAAATACCCTTTTGATATATGTAGACGTAAAAATCTACCTGTACGGAAGGGGGGTCTGATCCCGTGAGATTAAGGCCACTAGCGATCCACTGCACCTGCACACGTAGAGAAACACACGCGTGAAGTGAACGGGAAACACCGGGGTGGTGTTTGCCGTAGGCACTCCGACGCTCAAGTCAGCAAGGCTGAGAGAGGCTAATATAGTGAGGGCTAGGGAATAGAGGTTACCGGAAGTCTAGTCGGGGACTGTGACTATGGCGGTGATGTGGAGCTCTCAAGTCAGAGCTTTCAGTGTGAAGGTGTAATGTCCTCTGTCCCTTGTGAGAGGGCTGACCTCTGTTTATATAGTGGTCGTCTGGTCTCCCAATCCTGGTAGAAGTAGGAGTCCTAGTATGACTCTGATGCAAACCCTAGAAGAATTAGGGCTGTGGTAAGCTGTCTTACCAGTGTCCGGATAGGAAGATGATTCTGATTAGGAGAGTAACTCCGAGTAGGAAAGTGATCAGGAATAGGAAGGTGACCTTCAATGAGAGATTGATCAGGAGTAGGAAAGTATTCTAAGGGGGTTGTGGGCTCTAGATTCGCCCATGGACCTAGGAAATGGACTGGGATTAGGAGGCTCGTGCCCACGTGGTTTGGGCTGGCTATATCTTGTACCGAATGGGCCTAATCTGGTTGGGTCATATCAGGATTGGGCCTGGCTTCTTCTTCAGTGTCGAGCTCGTTTTCCTATTTGGGCCAAGGACAATTTTTGGCCCTAACAGTTTGCCCCCCACTCTCTGAGTTAAGAGTTTCTTAAGTCAGAGAGTAGGAAGCGATCGATGGGCACTCGGTCTCGCTTCTTGGACGGTCGATTGTCGGCGTAGCTGACCAGTTTGATGTAGGTGATTCGTAGTTAAGGGTCGCTCAGTATCGAAGCTGATCCGAAATGTGCAATCACCCCAAGAGGGTGTGCTCGATCGGTGTGAAGGGTCGAAGGGACTGAGATAACGAGACTTCTGGGGCTCACATGCTCGTTCGGTGTGTCCTGCCGACTAGAGAAGTGAACTAAAATCCCATGACAGGGGTATCCGCTCGGTATGTCGGGTCGAATGAGTTGGAGACGATGTTAAATTAAAGGTTCATTCGGTTGGGGTACTCGAGTGATCGAGTGGGATAGAATCGGCTGGGCCGGCTTGTTGGATCGTAAGACTTGCGCTTGTGACTCCACGGCGCTTTTTACTAGATGCCAAAGGGCCAAGCAAAATGCGCAAACATTTGACCCATGGCTGACCACTCGTCCGCTATGGAAGACTGAATGGACGAGGCCCCTTGGCTTGATCACCTCGAGGGTGAACAAGTGCAAGACTGCTCCAAGCCAATCGCCCAGATTTGGAGAATCTCCTGAACGTGAAGCATGGGAGTGTAAGCTTCGTTGCGGGAGCTGACCTGTTGCAGTGTGCTGGCTCGGTTGGGTAGGAAGGGCGATTGAATCTTTTAGACAGGTTAAGTCTATGTGTTGATCGGTGGCGGGGGGCGGGGTGAGTGGTGATAGTCAAAGTTTGAAAAGACCGGGTCGGTCAGTCGGTCGGTGGCATAGGGAGAGTGGTGATCCAATACTTGGTTCCTGGGGAGGATGGAGTTGAGTCGGTCGGTCGGGTGGAGTGGTGATCCAATCCTTCGTTCTTGGGGAGTTAGGATGGTGGAGTTGAGTCGGTCGGTCGGTCGGGTGGAGTGGAGATCCAAAACTTGGTTATTGGGAAGGATGGTGGAGTTGACTCTGTCGGTCGGGTAGAGTGAACATCCAATACTTGGTTCTTGGGGGGTGATGGTGGAGTTGAGTCGGTCGGTCGGTCGGTTAAAGTGGACATCTAATACATGGTTCTTGGGGAGGATGGAGTTGAGTCGGTCGGTCGGTCGGTCCGGTAGAGTGGACATCCAATACATGGTTCTTGGGGAGGATGGTGGAGTTGAGTCGGTCGGACGGGTAGAGTGAACATCCAATACTTGGTTCTTGAGTGATGGTGGAGTTGAGTCCGTCGGTCGGTCGGGTAAAGTGGACATCTAATACATGGTTCTTGGGGAGGATGGAGTTGAGTCGGTCAGTCGGTCCGGTAGAATGGACATCCAATACATGGTTCTTGGGGAGGATGGAAGAGTTAAGTCGGTCGGTCGGGTAGAGTGAACATCCAATACTTGGTTCTTGAGTGATGGTGGAGTTGAGTCGGTCGGTCGGTCGGTCGGGTAGAGTGGACATCTAATACATGGTTCTTGGGGAGGATGGAGTTGAGTCGGTCGGTCGGTCTGGTAGAGTGGACATCCAATACATGGTTCTTGGGGATTGAGGATGGAGTGGAGTCAGTCCGTCGGATAGAGTGGAGGTCCAATACTTGGTTCTTGGGGAGTGAGGATGGTGGAATTGAGTCGGTCGGTCGGGTAGAGTGAACATCCAATACTTGGTTCTTGGGGAGTTGAGTCGGTCGGTCGGTCGGGTAGAGTGGACATCTAATACATAGTTCTTAGGGAGGATAGAGTTGAGTCGGTCAGTCGGTCCAGTAGAGTGGACATCCAATACATGGTTCTTGGGGAAGATGGAGAGGAGTCAGTCCATCGGGTAGAGTGGAGGTCCAATACATGGTCCTTGAGGAGGATGGAGTTGAGTCGTTCGGTCGGTCCGGTAGAGTGGACATCCAATACATGGTTCTTGGGGAGTGAGGATGGAGTGGAGTCAGTCCGTCGGGTAGAGTGGAGGTCCAATACTTGGTTCATGGGGAGTGATGGTAGAGTTGAGTCGGTCGATCGGTCGGTCGGTCAGGTTGAGTGGAGATCCGTAGATTTAGCAGGGTCAATCCGAAAGTGTAAATCCGTGGATCAAGCAGGGTCAATCCAAAGGTGTAAATTCGTGGATCGGTCAGGGCCGATCCAAAGGTGTAGATCCATGGATTGAGCAGGGTGAATCCAAAGGTGTAAATCCATGGATCGAGTAGGGTCGATCCGAAGGTATAAATCTATGGATCGAGCAAAGTCGATCCAGAGGTGTATATACGTTGATCCGGCCGGGCCGATCTGAAGGTGTCATCGTGAATCGAGCAGGGTCGATTCGAAGGTGTACGTACATTGATCGGGCTAGGCCGATTTGAAGGTGTTCATACGTTGATCGGGCAAGGCCAATTTGAAGGTGTCCGTACGTTGATCGGGCAGGGCCGATTTGAAGGTGTCTGTACGTTTATCGGGCAAGGCCGATTTGAAGGTGTCCGTACGTTTATCGGGCAGGGCTGATTTGAAGGTGTTCGTACTTTTATCGGGCAAGGCCGATTTGAAGGTGTCCGTACGTTTATCGGGCAAGGCCGATTTGAAGGTGTCCGTACGTTTATCGGGCAAGACCGATTTGAAGGTGTCAGTACGTTCATCGGGCAGAGCTGATTTGAAGGTGTCCGTACGTTCATCGGGCAGGGCCGATCTGAAGGTGTCGGTACGTTCATCGGGCAGGGCCGATTTGAAGGTGTCCGTACGTTCATCGGGCAACGCTGATTTGAAGGTGTCCGTACGTTTATCGGGCAAGGCCGATTTGAAGGTGTTCGTACATTCATCGGGCAGGGCCGATTTGAAGGTGTCCGTACGTTTATCGGGCAAGGCCGATTTGAAGGTGTCAGTACGTTCATCGGGCAGGGCCGATTTGAAGGTGTAAGTAATTCATCGACCGGGGTAGATTTGGAGACGAAAACTTCTGAATAGCACTTCATTAAATATTTGGCCATGAGGCCGACTGTCTAAGAGGAGGTGGATAGGCCCACTCATCCTTTTTAAAATGGAAAAATGAAAAACGAAAAAAAGACAAGGTTCACCTAGAAGTAGTAGCGTTTGAGGTGAACGACATTCCAACTGTTGTTGATGTCTTTCTCATCGGGGGTCTGGAGTTTGTAGGCGCCCTTCCCTGCTTCTTTGGTGACCTTGTAGGGCCTACAATCGATCTGAGCTCTGGCCTCCTGTCATTCTGCATTCAATCATACCTGGCGTGAATTGCCTGATTCATCTCATCTTCCTCCCACCTTATTTGAATCGTTGCTCTAGCCAAGGCGTCTTCCATCGTGGTGCAACCTAGCTTTGTTAGTTCTTTGTATAATTCACCATCCGGGAGGAGACCTTTTTTGAAGGCGTCTACGGCTGTCTCAGGGTTACAGGCAGGGATGGAAATCTTCTCTTTGTTGAATTTGCTGATATATTCTCTCAATGGCTCACCCCTTCTCTGGTATACCCTGTACATGTTGGTTGACAGCTTCTCGAGTTTCTTGCTGCTGGCGAACTGCTCCACAAACGTGTCTGTGAGTTGAGCGAACGAATCAATGGATCCATTCGGGAGGTTCGTGTACCATTGCAGTGCTGGGCCGGATAAGCTTGAACCGAAACTTTGGCACATGTAGGCTTCCCTAAGCGGTAGCGGTATCGGGACGGTGAACATCCGTTGTTTGTACGAGGCTATGTGATCGTCCGGATTGGTTGTGCCGTCGTACATTTTCATGTTGGGGATAGTGAACTTCTGTGGCGGGTCGGCCAGGGCGATCTCGTCCACGAAGGGTGAATCTGCGTAACAATGGGGCCTGCTCTTCTTGGTTAGGACCGGCATTCCTGGAATGCGTCGCATCACTGCTTCCACATCGGCCAATCTCTTGGCTAACACCTGTTCCATAGGAGAAGGGGATGCCACTAGGTCATCCCGTGTGACCGGATCGGCCTTTGCACTTATCTTTGGTACATTCTGTTGGGTCATCCCTCTTGGGGTAAGCTGACGAGTCCCTTTGTGCGTTCCTTGGTAGCATAAGTCTTCGATCATTCCTTCCGGTTGGATGACTCCCAGGGTCACTGTTCTGGTGTTTCGCCCTACATAGATGGTCAGGGGAGTCTTCTGATAGTCATTCGGTTGGTCAGGATGGATGGGCTCAAGTGCTGCTGGTTTTGTTTGGCCGTTCATCCCGCGGGGATGAGCCGGGCCAAATGGAGTATGTGTTGGGATGGTTAGATTGAGCTGGTCTTGTGGATGAGGGCTCTCGGCCACCGGATCGTCTTGGTCTTGATGTTGGGATGAATCGGCTGATTGGTGCTCTTCAGGCATAACTTTATCTCTATGAATTAGGACAGAATTGTCGACCGCAGACAGGTTTAAGGGACGCGGCCTTTTGCCAGAGGCCGAGGGTCGGGGCTTCGGCGTAAGCAGAGGTTGCATGGGCGGAATAGGGGTGCGGAACCGATTGAGGGGTGTTTGGCCAGGAAGGAACTCTAGGTCATAGAATTGACTTACCTTCTCTTTGAGGGATTGGTTTTCTGACCTGACGGACGCGTTTTCTGTTCGGATCGCATTGTTCTCAGCTTCCAATGCCGCCACCTTGTCCAAGTTTTGTTGCATGAGAGCAGTTAAAGCTTCCAGTTTGGCCTCGAGGCCGGGGTTAGCGTTATCGGAGTTGTCAACCATGGAATGTTCCTCCACGTAGCAAGGTTCATCGAGCTGAATGATTGCTAGAGGCCCCACGGTGGGCGCCAAACTATAGACGTAAAAATCTACCTGTACGGAAGGGGGGTCTGATCCCGTGAGGTTAAGGCCACTAGCTATCCGCTGCACCTGCACACGTAGAGAAACACACGCGTGAAGTGAACAGGAAACACCGGGGTGGTGTTTGCCGTAGGCACTCTGACGCTCAAGTCAGCAAGGCTGAGAGAGGCTAATATAGTGAGGGCTAGGGAGTAGAGGTTACCGAAAGTCTAGTCGGGGACTGTGACTACGGCGGTGATGTGGAGCTCTCAAGTCAGAGCTTTCAGTGTGAAGGTGTAATGTCCTCTGTCCCTTGTGAGAGGGCTGACCTCTGTTTATATAGTGGTCGTCTGGTCTCCCAATCCTGGTAGAAGTAGGAGTCCTAGTATGACTCTGATGCAAACCCTAGAAGAATTAGGGCTGTGGTAAGCTGTCTTACCAGTGTCCGGATAAGAAGGTGATTCTGATTAGGAGAGTAACTCCGAGTAGGAAAGTGATCAGGAATAGGAAGGTGACCTTCAATGGGAGATTGATTAGGAGTAGGAAAGTATTCTGAGGGGGTTGTGGGCTCTGGATTCGCCCATGGACCTAGGAAATGGACTGGGATTAGGAGGCTTGTGCCCACGTGGTTTGGGCTGGCTATATCTTGTACCGAATGGGCCTAATCTGGTTGGGTCATATCAGGATTGGGCCTAGCTTCTTCTTCAGCGTCGAGCTCGTTTTCCTATTCGGGCCAAGGACAATTTTTGGCCCTAACAATATAGAAGAGCCTTCGCTGCAATTTTGCGAGTCCTTCATCACATATGTTTCTTACAATGTGAAGGTTGATAGAGTAGATTTATGAGAAGGAAGATTGAGAGGAAGAAGAAGGAATACTACTTCATGGTATTTGAATTTTCTTCTTGCATGAGTTTGGATTTCTGATCTAATAATCTGTATCAGTTTAGAGCTAGCAGCTATAAGTGAAGATTTTCTTTAGTGGTTATGGCAAAAAATCTTCAGAAAATTAAAGGAGTCCAACGAAAACAGCTAGAGAAACTCTCAATATTGTTATTTTACTGTTCTCTAAATATTTATTAGCGAACACATTCTGCCATTCAAATTTAGATAGCCTAGTAAACAGGTTGGCTGTGAAGAACTAGTGTTCTTTAAAATCTGCCAGATATATTTGACTATTAATTAAGTCATTTCGTAAATTTGACTAAATGAGTGGAATTAAATCAAGCTATGCTTCATTGAAAGTGTGGACGAAAGATGGTTGAATATCAATTGAAATAACTTTTAACTTTTTTTACTGCAAATTTTGATATCCTTTAAGAGGGTTAAATTTTATCAAGTTTATAACCGATTCTTTTCTTAAACAAACGTTTGGCATCAATTCTAGTTAGTTTATAAAATTTTTTGTTATGCCTGGGAAATCAAGGACTGACGTGGAAAGTCACGTGATGAAGAGTGACCTGCTCCCGTCAGAGAAATAAGCGCACGTCAGGCCTACCAAATGATATGGAGCTCCCACGTGTCCATTTCCCTGCAATAAATCGTGTGAAATCAGCTTGGAAAGAGGGCAATGAGACGTAAAGCCGGATTATGTCCTGACAATCACACCAACCCATGGATTTAATGATGATTACATGCCTTCAACTTGATATAAAAAGAAGAAGACCCCTTCATTAAGGGGATTCGGCCATTTTGACACTTGAACTCTCTCTCTTTTGTAAGCTTTATATTAACTTTTTCCTAATCATTTGTAAGTCAGTCCACTGTTGTGACCTGACCCACAATATCAATACAAATCAGTGGACGTAGGACTTGCTACCTTAGCATCCGAACCACTTTAAAAGCTTTCATTGCATTTATTTCGTATTCTCTATCCATAATCGCATGTGTTTCTTGACCAATCAATGTTACGCACGTGACGATTAGTTGGTGTAAGAATCAAGCATCAACAGTTTGGCGCTAGAAGGAGGGCCTGATTTAGTGTCTACCCTTCATCAGGAGAATCTTCGACCCACTGGTCCTACAGTAACAAATGGCCTGCCAATCTGAGCCAGAGCAAACTAATCAGTGCGCTGAAGGAGTCCCCTTGACCCTAGGGGATACCCCCTCCAGGGTACTTCTAGTTTCTCAAAATGCTGCGGGGGATATCCCGGCAGCTTCGCAACTCGACCCCGCCATCAAAAGCTACTTGGAGAGGTTCGACAATACCCTTCAGACGGTTAACCAAAGGTTAGACCGTTTGGACCAAGGCATGTCATCTACAACAGCTGGGGTGGTGCAACCGCCAAAGACGCCTGTGGGTCGCGCGAAAGCGAGACAAAGGGTAATAGCCCGTGCCGCGAGCATTGCAGCGCGTAGACGTAAGGGTAAGCAAGTGGCAAAAAGTAAGCCTACGGGCTCCCAAGGACCAGCGAACACAAAGCGTGCCCTGAACAGGGTGCCGGCAAAGCTGAGACTCGACGAAAAAGTGAATCCCGAGCTGTCCCATGCCACGTCGCAGGTGAACCCAACCAAAAGTGCCGGGCGCGACGATTCCTATCACCACCAGCAGAACGATCCCGATCGCTATCATGCAGGTGGTCCCCACACCTCGCGGGGCGGTTCGTACCCCCGCGAGGGTCGTGAAAATGCCCCGCACAATCCATCGCCTTCACACGCCTCTAGCCAGCGTGTGTCGAGTGCGACCGAAAATGCAGGCCGAGGCGAAGAGGAGTCCAACCTCCGGACTTTCCTGAATCGTAATCGCGAAGGCCGGACTCGTACGGGAGAAAGCAATCTCCAATTGGCTCCGTTACCACAAATTGAGGAGCTACAGCGAACTCTAGACAGGTTAAGGGAGCAACAAAACGAACAGGCACAGGTCGCCTCTGCATCCCCTTTCTCTCCCAAAGTGCTAGCTGCTCCACTCCCACCGGGGTTCAGAATGCCCGATATGCGGCCGTTTGATGGGAACAATGACCCGCAGGATCATTTGTACGAGTTCAATGACCTGATGGAGCTCCACCAGGTATCGGATCTTGCAAAATGTCGCTGTTTGGCTGTAACACTGACTTCTCATGCCAAGCGGTGGTTAAGGTAGCTCCCAGCGAGATCGATCAGTTCGTGGCCTCAGATGAGCACGACGTTCCTACGGCATTTCCAAGCAAATCGGAAGTTTTCGATGCCTTTGAGCTACCTCAGCAACATAAGGCAAGAAAGAGACGAATCCCTGCAATCTTACATTGACCGTTTCCACAGGGAACTCAACAAGGTGGCTCACGTTCCAGAAGAGTCCATCCAAACACTTATAATAGCTGGAGTTCACCTGCAAACCGACCTGTGGAAAGAACTGTAAGATGAGGACGATGTTTCCCTTACTAGATTTTACAACCTTGCAGAAAAAAATCTCCGAATAGAGAATTCATTGGCGGCACTCTGCCGTCGTGATCACGGCACTTCCAACAGTATGTCTGGTTAGGGAGAAAATAGGATAGCTGATCGCAAAGGAGACATTGATGATCAGCGAAAAGGGAAGAAACCCTGCTACGAGCACAAAAAGTCCTATGCTCCTGTTCCTCGTCGCGACCGCGACAGAGCTCAATACACTCTACTGAACGTGTCCATATCTGCAATCCTTGACAAATCCGAGGAGGCCAGCCTGCTCGGTGAGCCGGAACCCATGAAAACCCCTGCTACGGCCAGAAACAGCAAAAAATACTGCCGTTACCATCGGGATAACGGGCATCACACTGATGAATGCCGAGCTCTAAAGCAGGCAATCGAACAGCTCATCAAGAAAGGGCACTTCAAGGAGTACATTGATGACTCTCCAAAAGAGAACCAAGGGGAGCAGAAGAAAAAGCGTCATGATCACAGAGGATACAGTAGTGTTAACATAATCTTCGGAGGCTCGCACCTCGCGGGAAACACGCGAGGTGCGCAGGAAAGGTACACTCGCGAAGCATATCACGACCCGATCAGGGTAATGAACACTTCGCAGCGACCTCAAAAGGCTAGAAAGGAGGAACCGATCACCTTATGCGAAAAGGAAGCAGCTCGCTTGCACCATCCTCATGAGGACGCTCTGGTGATCACGCCCCTAATAGGGTGCCATAATGTCTGTAGAATGCTTGTAGACAACGGAAGCGTTGTGAACATCCTGTTCAAGACCGTTTTCGATAGAATGAACCTAGACGAGACCGACCTGAAGCCCGCCTCGATACCCCTTTATGGTTTTACTGGGGACTACCTGATCCCCAGAGGAACGATCTAGCTACCAGTCACGCTTGGCGACTACGACGAGGTGACTAGGATTACCGAATTTTTGGTCGTGGACTGCCTATCGGCCTTTAATGGAATCTTGGGGCGACCTCTATTGAGAAGCTTCAAGGCAGTCACTTCCATATATCACCTCAAAATGAAGTTCCCCACTCCAACGGGGATAGGGGAAGTGAGCGGATCGCAAAGCGCATCGCACGAATGCTACGTAAAAGTAGTGCAAATGGCAGGTAAGGGAAAGTGCATTTCGCGATGTGTGCCTCGCCAGGCCATGGCGATCAGCCGGATCGAACCACAGCCTGGCCCAGCGGAGGATAACATAGATCCGTGAATTTAGGAAGTCCCCCCTAGCGGCCCAGTCGAGGATCTGTTCAAAATTTTGGTTGATCCAAAAGAGCCGAGCCGAGTGTTAAGGATTGGAAGCTGTCTCAACCCTTAGCTCGCTTCCGAACTGATAAACTTCTTAAGGGAAAATATCGACGTGTTTGCCTGGTCGCACGGAGACATGGTCGGGATCAGCCCGGACATTATTTGTCATTCGTTAAACGTTAGCAGTGAAGCCAAACCAGTTCACCAGAAAAGAAGAGCGATGGATCCGGAGCGGTACACCGCACTAAAATCAGAAGTGGAAAACCCTCTCCGAAATGGATCCATTCGTGAGGCTCTCTACCCAACCTGGGTTGCCAACCCAGTCCTGGTAAAGAAGCCAAACGGCAAGTGGCGGACCTGCGTTGACTTCAGCGACCTCAACAAGGCTTGCCCAAAAGACAGCTTCCCTCTGCCGAGAATTGATCAGCTCGTTGATGCCACTCGGGGCACGAGCTATTAAGCTTCATGGATGCATACTTGGGATACAATTAAATCCTGATGTATAGGCCAGACGAGGAACATACGTCCTTCATTACGGACCGGGGGCTGTACTGTTACAAAGTTATGCCTTTCAGCCTCAAGAATGCAGGCGCGACCTATCAGAGGTTGGTTAACCGAATGTTCTCCGACCAGATCGGAAGGACAATGGAGTTCTATGTGGACGACATGCTGGTCAAATCCCAGGCCGCCTCAAAACACGTTGCACATCTCGCTGAGATGTTTGACATACTTTGACTCTACAAAATGAAGCTGAACCCTCTCAAGTGTTCGTTCGGAGTGTCGTCAGGAAAGTTCCTGGGGTATATGGTCAATCAGCGAGGCATAGAAATAAACCCCGAAAAGATCCAAGCTTTGCTCGATATGGAGAGCCCGACCAGCAAGAAGTAGGTCATGAGTCTAAATGGGCAAATAACGGCACTTAGTCACTTCATATCAAGGCTAACAAACTGCTGCTTGCCATTTTTCAATGTCCTGAAGGCCAATAAGGAATTCGAATGGACTCCCGAATGCGAACAGGCGTTCCAAAGTATAAAAGAATACCTCGGGAAGCCACCTCTCCTCCCTAAGCCTCTTCCATAGGAAATCCTGCTCATCTACCTGTCCGTATCTCAGTTCACTGTTAGTGCAGCTCTAGTACGGAAAGAGGAAAAGGCGCAGTGGCCAGTGTATTATGTGAGCAAGCGCCTGTCAGATGCCGAGATGCGGTATCCGGAAATGGAATGATTAGCCTATGCCCGGCTGATCGCGTCCAGAAAGCTGCGCCCTTACTTCCACGCCCATACGATCCACGTAATGACTAATTACCCCCTCAGGCAGGTCCTCCAGAAACCAGAAGCCTCAGGTAAACTGCTTAAATGGGCCATGGAATTAAGCCTGTGCGACCTGAAGTACAAGCCCAGGTCGACCATTAAAGGGCAGGCTGTTGCAGACTTCATCTCAGAATTTTCCTATCTTCCAAGCGAGCAACAGCCTAGCGAAGTCATGCAGGAAAGAATTCAGAACCTGTCGACCTGGAACCTCTACGTCGACGGGTCATCGAATAGGAAAAGAGCCGGTGCGGGTCTTCTCCTTGTAAGCTCCGAGGGGGCTCGAATTCATGGTATTCTCCTGTTCGGGTTTCAGGCGACCAACAATGAGGCTGAGTATGAAGCCCTGCTCGCTGGGTTGCGACTTGCCAAAGAAATGGGTGCAACCGCGATCAGCATTTACAGCGACTCTATGCTGGTCGTCAACCAAAATTTAGGGGAATACCAAGCCAAGGAAGAGAACATGGTCCGCTACCTGAAAGAAGCTAAGACCGCTCTCGGGTCTTTCAAACACTTTGAGATCACATAGATCCCCCGAGATAGCAATTTTATAGCGGACGCCCTAGCAAAGATAGCCTTGTCATTGGATTCAGAGGCTCCAGAAAACATTCCTGTTCTTTTCGTCGATGCTCCAACTATCAGCTTGACCGAACAGGCTGTAAACATGGCTCAACCGGATTCCTGGATGACTCCCATTGTCCAGTACCTCAAGGATGGGACCTTGTCAAGCGACAAGGTCGAGGCAAGGGTCCTGCAAGGAAGATCTGCTCGTTACACACTCATCGGGGACCAGTTGTATAGAAGAGGATTCAGTGCCCCTCTCCTCCGATGTGTGACCAGTGAAGAAGCAGACTATGTCATGAGAGAAATCCACGAAGGAATCTATGGTAACCACACAGCTGCTCGATCTCTTGCAAACAAGGTTGTTCGTCAGGGATATTATTGGCCCCGGATCCAAGAAGATGCGCACAATTTTGTCAAGAAATGTGACAAGTGCCAGCAGTTCGCAAACATTCTGCGAGCCCCCTCGCACGAGCTGATAACGATGTCTAGCCCCTGGCCATTTTCCATGTAGGGTATTGACCTTATCGGCCCCATGCCAGTTGGAAAGGGAGGGGTCAAGTATGCCGTGGTTGCGGTAGATTATTTCACAAAATGGGTTGAAGTTGAACTGCTAGCCGTAATCACGACCAGAAAGCTAAAAGACTTCGTTTTCAAGAACATAGTGTGCCGCTACGAAATTCCTCACACCCTCATCTCGGATAATGGAAAGCAATTCGATAACAAGGAGTTCAAGCAGTTCTGCGACGAGCTGGGCATCCATAAAAAATTCGCCTCAGTCGCCAGACCGTAAGCGAATGGCCAAGTTGAAGCTGTCAACAAGACCATCAAGCACACTTTAAAGGACAAACTTGGGGCAGCCAAAGGAAATTGGGCTGACGATCTCCCTGAAGTATTATGGGCGTACAAGACAACTCCAAGAACCTCCACCTCAGAAACCGCTTTTTTGCTAGCCTATGGCTGCGAAGCGATGATTCCTGTAGAGGTGGGAACTGGCTCTCTTCGGAGGGACTTGTACAATGAGGTCGAAAACGAAGCACTTATGAGGGTAAGTTTGGATCTCATTGAAGAGCACCGCAGCAAGGCTTCGCTAAGGATAGCAGCCTACCAGCAGCGTGCAAAGAGGTTCTTCGACTCAAAGGTCAAGCGAAGAGACTTCCAGGTCAGAGACCTTGTGCTAAAGGAAGTTCTCCTTGGGACCAGAGAGCCAAGTGCGGGGGTACTAGGACCTAACCGGGTAGGACCGTACCGGGTCAACAAGGTGATCAGACCGGGGACTTACCATCTCAAAAGATTGAACGGTTCCAAAGTACCCTGAGCTTGGAATGCCGAGCACCTCTGGCCATATTATCAGACCAGAACCCTCTGCCTGGTCGGATGCTCGGGTGGCCGCTACTGCCTGATCGTCTTCTTCCGCCAAGATCTACAAGGCCTCTTGCCACCCCTCTGGGAGGTCGGAAATATCCATATCTGGGTTCTTTGGTCGCAGGCTGTAAATGGACCCGATTGCCCAGTCGGCGGCCTTGTCCTCGATTTCCTCTGACTGGATCCGCATTTCTTCAGTCAGTGAGGCAATTTTTTCCCGACTCTCCTGGAGTTCTACCTCGAGAGCTAGCCTTTCCTTTTCGGAAGCCTCCCTTTCTTGTTCAGCTCGCTGGGCCCATATAAAGGTCGTCCGGAGCTCCTGATCCTTCTCTTCGACCTCCTTAGAAAGCCTAGCAGTTGTCCTCTGAAGCTCCTTCACTTCTTCCGTGCGTCGTTCAAGCTCTGCCTTTTGGAAGTCTACTGCCCTCAAAGCGGCATCCTTTTGGTCCAGGTACCTGCCCGCCGCTTCGAATGCTTGCACTCTTTCCGCTTCGACGGACTCCAGGCTCTGTTTGAGCTTCGTGACCTCCTCCCTTAGGTCGCTTGCCCCCTTCGCGGCCCCCAACCGAGTCTTCTCCATAGACATCCTCATTGCAAGTAACGCCTGCGAGCAAGAAGCGAGTTTAGAATGAAAACGGCGGACAATCCCTAAAGAGCAGTTCGTGTACCTTGCTTAGATGCTGGAACGATGTGGTCATCAGGTCATCGCCCGTATCAGCAAACTTGTCATATGGCTCCGATAGCCCACACTCAAGCAGACCATAGACTATCGGCTGCAGGTATTCGGGCAGACTCCCCAATGAGTCCAGCACTGGTGCGTTCTTCGCCTTGTCGGCAGCGATCGCCTCGCTCATGGGTTCCTTGCCCGACCTCCTTGAGTCTTGTCGTGACCTCAAAGGTTCTTCCTCATATTCGGTCTCTGACTAGTCGACCTGAATCTGCTTCCTCTTCTTTGACCTCTGGGTCGGAGCCTTCCGCCTTGGGCGAGCAGGTGGTGCCTGAGCGACCTATTCTATCCTGGTCGCTTCTTGCACAGGATGGGGCTGGGAAGGCGCAGCTGTTCGCACTGGTTGTGCCGGAATGGGATGAGCAACTTCGGCCGCTCTCTCTCTCCTCGATCGAGGGAAGACGAACTGTGCTCGGTGAGGCTGCTCGGACTCTTTCGGAGGCATAGTTGCTGCATGCAAGTACATTAGTAAACAAAATTATCCTGCGACCAGAAGGAAATCAGTGTAATTTACCTTCTAGGGGCTCTAAAGACGTGTTGTTACTGATAAAACATTACTTCCGCAAGTTCACGGTTGTCACGAGCTTCCTCGCGTCCCGACTTTCCTCGGGAAGGACTCTAAAAGACACGAGCCTATCTGGGTCGTCAAGCAAGTCTTGGCTGGTCGTTCTATTAACTGCAAAAGAAGAAAGAAGGTCGTTATTATAAAACATGCGAATAGACAATGAACCTAGCAAAGAAGAACCTACTTGGTTTCCGAAAGTGGCAGTAGCTGTTATAGCAGAAAAAGAATAATTTTGTCTCGTAGGCCCCCGCGTTGCTGGGTTAGCTATATATCCCATCGGCGATGGTAGGTCGCCGGGACAAGTAATACGAATCCTTGTCCCAACTCTTTTTAAGATAGTAGGCGATGCCGAGTTCCACAGCCGTTGGCTCGCCCAAGCCATTCTCGCAGCACGCGATGTACATCGCGACGGCGATGACATACGCGTTTGGCGTTAGCTGCATCGGTGCGATCCCGAAGTGATCCAGGACCGACCTGATGAAAGGATGGAAGGGAATTATCCCTCCACCCTTGAAGATATCTTCGGAGATCGCAGCAAGGCCATCTGAAGGATGCCGTGACGACCGGGTGTTGTCAAGGAACACCTCTGCGCGGACGTCGTACTGCTTTTTTATCCTATTCAACTCTTCTTGGGTGAGAACCGAGAAGACATCAAGGGATGCGTCCTCGGGAACGTCCCGCGAGGATGAGTTGGCCGCGTCCTCGGGTTTGGACGTTGACGGTTCCATTCCAGAGTGTGCAACACCGACAGACATGTCATTTTAACCATCGCATGTCCCGCACAGCGGCATGGGATAAATCCCTTAAACCCTAACAGTAACTCGAGCCGCCATCCACGGCTCGAATCAGACGATGGCGACGCGTCTCTGGTGAAGCACCGGGAGACCCAATGCCATTACCCACCAACCAAACAAAAAGGAAGAAGAAAAAGGATCTTACCTTCTGGGACACGCGACCAAGGCCGAATCTTGTTTCAGATATTTGAGAGGCGCCAATCGGAAAAGAGGAACTTTCGGTTTGCAAAGGTTTGTCTCTCGGGGCAAAAGGGATCTTGGTGGCATCATCTGAAAAATATGCGCTTTTATATAGACTGCGAATCGACAGTTACCCCTGCTCGAAACCAAAACGACAGCCTTCTCTCTCTCCCCACATTAAATGCGCCCCACGTCGCATTAAATGCCGTGATGAGGGTCGTCGTTTCAAATGCGTCGTACAATTAATGCTGTCAAAACGACGCCGGGTCAGCACGCAACGCATTTAATGTGCCTGCCAGACGCTTTAACACGTGCAGAGCGCCTGAGCGCAGAATCAGATTCATTGAATCTCCAACCCTAAGGCACGGAAAGGAGCGTCCGATGAATCCAGGTCGCTAGGATGAAGATTGTCAGGTCGTTTAGGCAAAGAATTGTGCGAGGTCGTGTTCGCCAAAGGCCTTGTCCCGAGCTTCTCCCATTCAGGTCGAAGTGACCAGGACCTCCAATCGCGGCATGACTTAGTTTCCAAGGTTCGATCCTCAAACCTTAAAAACTAGGGGACTTTTGTTATGCCTGGGAAATCAAGGGCTGACGTGGAAAGTCACGTGATGAAGAGTGACCTGCTCCCGTCAGAGAAATAAGTGCACGTCAAGCCTGCCAAACGATATGGAGCTCCCACGCGTCCATTTCCCTGCAATAAATCGTGTGAAATCAGCTTGGAAAGAGGGCAATGGGACGTAAAGTCGGATTATGTCCTGACAATCACACCAACCCATGGATTTAATGATGATTACACGCCTTCAGCTTGATATAAAAAGAAGAAGACCCCTTCATTAAGGGGATGATTATGTACGACGTAAAAATCTACGGTACGGAAGGGGGTCTGATCCCGTGAGATTAAGGCCACTAGCGATCCACGCACCTGCACACGTAGAGAAACACACGCTTGAAGTGAACGGGAAACACCGGTGGTGTTTTGCCGTAGGCACTCCGACGCTCAAGTCAGCAAGGCTGAGAGAGGCTAATTAGTGAGGGCTAGGGAGTAGAGGTTACCGAAGTCTAGTCGGGACTGTGACTACGGCGGTGATGTGACTCTCAAGTCAGAGCTTTCAGTGTGAAGGTGTAATGTCCTCTGTCCCTTGTGAGAGGGCTGACCTCTGTTTATTAGTGGTCATTTGGTCTCCCCAATCCTGGTAGAAGTAGGTCCTAGTATGACTCTGAGGCAAACCCAGAAGAATTAGGGCTGTGGTAAGCTGTCTTACCAGTGTCCGGATAGGAAGATGATTCTGATTAGGAGAGTAACTCCGAGTAGGAAAGTGATCAGGATAGGAAGGTGACCTTCATGAGAGATTGATCAGGAGTAGGAAAGTTTCTAAGGGGTTGTGGGCTCTAGATTCGCCCATGGGCCTAGGAATGGACTGGATTAGGAGGCTCGTGCCCACGTGGTTTGGGCTGGCTATATCTTGTACCGAATGGGCCTAATCTGGTTGGTCATATCAGGATTGGCCTGGCTTCTTCTTCGTGTCGAGCTCGTTTCCTATTGGGCCAAGGACAATTTTTGGCCCTAACAGTTTGCCCCCCACTCTCTGAGTTAAGAGTTTCTTAAGTCAGAGAGTAGGAAGCGATCGATGGGCACTCGGTCTCGCTTCTTGGACTCGATTGGCGGCGTAGCTGACCAGTTTGATGTAGGTGATTCGTATTAAGGTCGCTCAGTATCGAAGCTGATCCGAAATGTGCATCACCACCCAAGAGGGTGGTCTCGATCGTGTGAAGGGTCGAAGGGACTGAGATACGAGACTTCTGGGCTCACATGCTCGTTCGGTGTGTCCTGCCGACTAGAGAAGTGAACTAAATCCCATGACAGGGTATCCGCTCGGTATGTCGGTCGAATGAGTTGGAGACGATGTTAAATTAAAGGTTCATTCGGTTGGGGTACTCGAGTGATCGAGTGGGATAGAATCGGCTGGGCCGGCTTGTTGGACGTAAGACTTGCGCTTGTGACTCCACGGCGCTTTTTACTAGATGCCAAAGGGCCAAGCAAAATGCGCAAACATTTGACCCTGGCTGACCACTCGTCCGCTATGGAAGACTGAATGGACGAGGCCCCTTGGCTTGATCACCTCGAGGGTGAACAAGTGCAAGACTGCTCCAAGCCAATCGCCCAGATTTGGAGAATCTCCTGAACGTGAGCATGGAGTGTAAGCTTCGTTGCGGGAGCTGCCACTGTGCAGTGTGCTGGCTCGGTTGGGTAGAAGGCGATTGAATCTTTTAGACAGGTTAAGTCTATGTGTTGATCGGTGGCGGGGGGCGGGGTGAGTGTGTAGTCAAAGTTTGAAAGACCGGTCGTCAGTCGGTCGGTGGCATAGGAGAGTGGTGATCCAATACTTGGTTCCTGGGGAGGATGGAGTTGAGTCGTCGGTCGGGTGGAGTGGTGATCCAATCCTTCTTTCTGGGGAGTTAGGATGGTGGAGTTGAGTCGTCGGTCGGTCGGGTGGAGTGGAGATCCAAAACTGGTTTATGGGAAGATGGTGGAGTTGACTCTGTCGGTCGGGTAGAGTGAACATCAATACTTGTTCTTGGGTGATGGTGGAGTTGAGTCGGTCGGTCGTCGGTCGGTAAAGTGGACATCTAATACATGTTCTTGGAGGATGAGTTGAGTCGGTCGGTCGGTCGGTCCGTAGAGTGGACATCCATACTGGTTCTTGGGGAGGATGGTGGAGTTGAGTCGTTGTGGGTAGAGTGAACATCCAATACTTGGTTCTTGAGTGATGTGGAGTTGAGTCGTCGTCGTGGTCGGGTAAAGTGGACATCTAATACATGGTTCTTGGGGAGGATGGAGTTGAGTCGGTCAGTCGGTCCGGTAGAATGGACATCCAATACATGGTTCTTGGGGAGGATGGAAGAGTTAAGTCGGTCGGTCGGTAGAGTGAACATCCAATACTTGGTTCTTGAGTGATGGTGGAGTTGAGTGGTCGTCGGTCGTCGGTAGAGTGGACATCTAATACATGGTTCTTGGGGAGGATGGAGTTGAGTCGGTCGGTCGGTCTGTAGAGTGGACATCCAATACATGTTTTGTGGGGATGGGTGGAGTGGAGTCAGTCCGTCGGATAGAGTGGAGGTCCATACTTGGTTCGGGGGAGTGAGGATGGTGAATTGAGTCGGTCGGGGTCGTAGAGGTGAACATCAATACTTGGTTCTTGGGGAGTTGAGTCGGTCGGTCGGTCGGGTAGAGTGACACTAATACTAGTTCTTAGGGAGGATAGAGTTGAGTCGGTCAGTCGTCCTAGAGTGGACATCCAATACATGGTTCTTGGGGAAGATGGAGAGGAGTCAGTCCATCGGGTAGAGTGGAGGTCCAATACATGGTTCTTGAGGATGGAGTTGAGTCGGTCGGTCGTCGGGTAGAGTGGACTCCAATACTGGTTCTTGGGGAGTGAGGATGGAGTGGAGTCAGTCCGTCGGTAGAGTGGAGGTCAAATCTTGTTCATGGGAGTGATGGTAGAGTTGAGTCGGTCATCGGGTCGGTCGTCAGGTTGAGTGGAGATCCGTAATTTAGCAGGGTCATCCGAAAGTGTAAATCCGTGGATCAAGCAGGGTCAATCCAAAGGTGTAATTCGTGGATCGGTCAGGGCCGATCCAAAGGTGTAGATCCATGGATTGAGCAGGGTGAATCCAAAGGTGTAAATCCATGGATCGAGTAGGGTCGATCCGAAGGTATAAATCTATGGATCGAGCAAGTCGATCCAGAGGTGTATATACGTTGATCCGGCCGGGCCGATCTGAAGGTGTCATCGTGAATCGAGCAGGGTCGATTCGAAGGTGTCTACGTACATTGATCGGGCTAGGCCGATTTGAAGTGTTCATACGTTGATCGGGCAAGGCCAATTTGAAGGTGTCCGTACTTTGATCGGGCAGGGCCGATTTGAAGGTGTCTGTACGTTTATCGGGCAAGGCCGATTTGAAGGTGTCCGTACGTTTATCGGGCAAGACCGATTTGAGTGTCTACGTTCATCGGGCAGAGCTGATTTGAAGGTGTCCGTACGTTCATCGGGCAGGGCCTATCTGAAGGTGTCGTACGTTCATCGCAGGCCATTTGAAGGTGTCCGTACGTTCTACGGGCAACGCTGATTTGAAGGTGTCCGTACGTTTATCGGCAAGGCCGATTTGAAGGTGTTCGTACATTCATCGGGCAGGGCCGATTTGAAGGTGTCCTACGTTTATCGGGCAAGGCCGATTTGAAAGTGTCCATACGGTTATCGAGCAAGGCCGATTTGAAGGTGTCCGTACGTTCATCGGGCAGGGTCGATTTGAAGGTGTCCGTACGTTTATCGGGCAAGGCCGATTTGAAGGTGTCCGTACGTTTATCGGGCAAGGCCGATTTGAAGGTGTCAGTAGTTCATCGGGCAAGTCGATTTGAAGGTGTAAGTAATTCTCGACCGGGTAGATTTGGAGACGAAAACTTCTGAATAGCACTTCATTAAATATTTGGCCATGAGGCCGACTGCTAAGAGGAGGTGGTAGACCCCTCATCCTTTTTAAAATGGAAAAATGAAAAACGAAAAAAAGACAAGTTCACCTAGAAGTAGTAGCGTTTGAGGTGAACGACATTCCAACTGTTGTTGATGTCTTTCTCATCGGGGGTCTGGAGTTTGTAGGCGCCCTTCCCTGCTTCTTGGTGACCTTGTAGGGCCTACAATCGATCTGAGCTCTGGCCTCCTGTCATTCTGCATTCAATCATACCTGGCGTGAAGCCTGATTCATCTCTCTTCCTCCCACCTTATTTAAATCGTGCTCTAGCCAAGGCTCTTCCATCGTGGTGCAACCTAGCTTTGTTAGTTCTTTGTATAATTCACCATCCGGAGGAGACCTTTTTTTGAAGGCGTCTACGGCTGTCTCAGGGTTACAGGCAGGGATGGAAATCTTCTCTTTGTTGAATTTGCTGATATATTCTCTCAATGGCTCACCCCTTCTCTGGTATACCCTGTACATGTGGTTGACAGCTTCTCGAGTTTCTTGCTGCTGGCGAACTGCTCCACAAACGTGTCTGTGAGTTGAGCGAACGAATCAAGGGATCCATTCGGGAGTTTCGTGTACCATTGCATGCTGGGCCGGATAAGCTTGAACCGAAACTTTGGCACTGTAGCTTCCCTAAGCTAGCGGTATCGGACGGTGAACATCCGTTGTTTGTACGAGCTATGTGATCGTCCGGATTGGTTGTGCCGTCGTACATTTTCATGTTGGGGATAGTGAACTTCTGTGGCGGGTCGGCCAGGCGATCTCGTCCACGAAGGGTGAATCTGCGTAACAATGGGGCCTGCTCTTCTTGTTAGGACCGGCATTCCTGGAATGCGTCGCATCACGTCTTCCACATCGGCCAATCTCTTGGCTAACACCTGTTCCTAGGAGAAGGGGATGCCACTAGGTCATCCCGTGTGACCGGATCGGCCTTTGCACTTATCTTTGGTACATTCTATTGGGTCATCCCTCTTGGGGTAGGCTGACGAGTCCCTTTGTGCGTTCCTTGGTAGCATAAGTCTTCGATCATTCCTTCCGGTTGGATGACTCCCAGGTCACTGTTCTGGTGTTTCGCCCTACATAGATGGTCAGGGGAGCTCTTGATAGTCATTCGGTTGGTCAGTGGATGGGCTCAAGTGCTGCTGGTTTGTTTGGCCGTTCATCCCGCGGGGATGACCGGGCCGAATGGAGTATGTGTTGGGATGGTTAATTGAGCTGGTCTTGTGGATGAGGGCTCTCGGCCACCGGATCGTCTTGGTCTTGATGTTGGGATGAATCGCTGATTGGTGCTCTTCAGGCATAACTTTATCTCTATGATTAGGACAGAATTGTCGACCGCAGACAGGTTTAAGGGACGCGCCTTTTGCCAGAGGCCGAGGGTCGGGGCTTCGCGTAAGCAGAGGTTGCATGGGCGGAATATGGGTACGGACCGATTGAGGGGTGTTTGGCCAGGAAGGAACTCTAGGTCATAGAATTGACTTACCTTCTCTTTGAGGGATTGGTTTTCTGACCTGACGACGCGTTTTCTGTTCGGATCGCATGTTCTCAGCTTCCAATGCCCCACCTTGTCCAAGTTTTGTTGCATGAGAGCAGTTAAACTTCCAGTTGGCCTCGAGGCCGGGGTTAGCGTTATCGAGTTGTCAACCATGGAATGTTCCTCCACGTAGCAAGGTTCATCGAGCTGAATGATTGCTAGAGGCCCCACGTGGGCGCCAAACTATAGACGTAAAAATCTACCTGTACAAGGGGGGTCTGATCCCGTGAGGTTAGCCACTAGCTATCCGCTGCACCTGCACACGTAGAGAAACACACGCGTGAAGTGAACAGGAACACCCGGGTGGTGTTTGCCGTAGGCACTCTGACGCTCAAGTCAGCAAGCTGAGAGAGTAATATAGTGAGGGCTAGAGTAAGGTTACCGAAAGTCTAGTCGGACTGTGACTACGGCGGTGATGTGAGCTCTCAAGTCAGAGCTTTCAGTGTGAAGGTGTAATGTCCTCGTCCCTTGTGAGAGGGCTGACCTCTGTTTATATAGTGGTCGTCTGGTCTCCCAATCCTGGTAGAATAGGAGTCCTAGTATACTCTGATGCAAACCCTAGAAGAATTAGGCTGTGGTAAGCTGTCTTACCAGTGTCCGGATAAGGTGATTCTGATTAGGAGAGTAACTCCGAGTAGAAAGTTGATCAGGAATAGGAAGGTGACCTTCAATGGGAGATGATTAGGAGTAGGAAAGTATTCTGAGGGGGTTGTGGGCTCTGGATTCGCCCATGGACCTAGGAAATGGACTGGGATTAGGAGGCTTGTGCCCCGTGGTTTGGGCTGGCTATATCTTGTACCGAATGGGCCTAATCTGGTTGGGTCAATCAGGATTGGGCCTAGCTCTTCTCAGCGTCGAGCTCGTTTTCCTATTCGGGCCAAGACAATTTTTGGCCCTAACAATATAGAAGAGCCTTCGCTGCATTTTGCGAGTCCTTCATCACATATGTTTCTTACAATGTGAAGGTTGATAGAGTATATTATGAGAAGGAAGATTGAGAGGAAGAAGAAGGATACTACTTCATGGTATTTGAATTTTCTTCTTGCATGATTTTGGTTTTCTGATCTAATAATCTGTATCAGTTTAGAGCTACAGCTATAAGTGAAGATTTTCTTTAGTGGTTATGGCAAAAAATCTTCAGAAAATAAAGAGTCCAACGAAAACGCTAGAGAAACTCTCAATATTGTTATTTACTGTTCTCTAAATATTTATTAGCGAACACATTCTGCCATTCAAATTTGATAGCCTAGTAACAGGTTGGCTGTGAAGAACTAGTGTTCTTTAAATCTGCCAGATATATTTGACTATTAATTAAGTCATTTCGTAAATTTGACTAAATGTGGAATTAAATCAAGCTATGCTTCATTGAAAGTGTGGACGAAAGATGGTTGATATCAATTGAAATAACTTTAACTTTTTTTACTGCAAATTTTGATATCCTTTAAGAGGTTAATTTTTCAAGTTTATAACCGATTCTTTTCTTAACAAACGTTTGGCATCAATTCTAGTTAGTTTATAAAATTTTTTGTTATGCCTGGAAATCAAGGACTGACGTGGAAAGTCACTGATGAAGAGTGACCTGCTCCCGTCAGAGAATAAGCGCACGTCAGGCCTACCAAATGATATGGAGCTCCCCCGTGTCCATTTCCCTGCAATAAATCGTGTGAAATCGCTTGGAAAGAGGGCAATGAGACGTAAAGCCGGATTATGTCCTGACAATCACACCAACCCATGGATTTAATGATGATTACATGCCTTCACTTGATATAAAAGAAGAAAGACCCCTTCATAGGGGATTCGGCCATTTTGACACTTGAACTCTCTCTCTTTTGTAAGCTTTATATTAACTTTTTCCTAATCATTTGTAAGTCAGTCCTGTTGTGACCTGACCCACAATATCAATACAAATCAGTGGACGTAGGACTTGCTACCTTAGCATCCGAACCACTTTAAAGCTTTCATTGCATTTATTTCGATATCTCTATCCATAATCGCAGGTGTTTCTTGACCAATCATGTTACGCACGTGACGATTAGTTGGTGTAGAATCAAGCATCAACAGTTTGCGCTAGAAGGAGGGCCTGATTTAGTGTCTACCCTTCTCAGGAGAATCTTCGACCCACTGGTCCTACAGTAACAAATGGCCTGCCAACTGAGCCAGAGCAAACTAATCATTGCGCTGAAGGAGTCCCCTTGACCCTAGGGATACCCCCTCCAGGGTACTTCAGTTTCTCAAAATGCTGCGGGGGATATCCCCAGCTTCGCAACTCGACCCCGCCATCAAAAGCTACTTGGAGAGGTTCGACAATACCCTTCAGACGGTTAACCAAGGTTAGACCGTTTGGACCAAGGCAGTCATCTCCAACAGCTGGGGTGGTGCAACCGCCAAAGACGCCTGTGGGTCGCGCGAAAGCGAGACAAAGGGTAATAGCCCGTGCCCGAGCATTGCAGCGCGTAGACGTAAGGGTAAGCAAGTGGCAAAAAGTAAGCCTACGGGCTCCCAAGGACCAGCGAACACCAAAGCGTGCCCTGAACAGGGTGCCGGCAAAGCTGAGACTCGACGAAAAAGTGAATCCCGAGCTGTCCCATGCCACGTCGCAGGTGAACCCAACCAAAAGTGCCGGGCGCGACGATTCCTATCACCACCAGCAGAACGATCCCGATCGCTATCATGCAGGTGGTCCCCACACCTCGCGGCGGTTCGACCCCCGGAGGGTCGTGAAAATGCCCCGCACAATCCATCGCCTTCACACGCCTCTAGCCAGCGTGTGTCGAGTGCGACCGAAAATGCAGGCCGAGGCGAAGAGGATTCCAACCTCCGGACTTTCCTGAATCGTAATCGCGAAGGCCGGACTCGTACGGGGAAGCAATCTCCATTGGCTCCGTTACCACAAATTGAGGAGCTACAGCGAACTCTAGACAGGTTAAGGAGCAACAAACGAACAGGCACAGGTCGCCTCTGCATCCCCTTTCTCTCCCAAAGTGCTAGCTGCTCCACTCCACCCGGGTTCAGAATGCCCGATATGCGGCCGTTTGATGGGAACAATGACCCGCAGGATCATTTTTACGAGTTCAATGACCTGATGGAGCTCCACCAGGTATCGGATCTTGCAAATGTCGCTGTTTGCTGTAACACTGACTTCTCATGCCAAGCGGTGGTTAAGGTAGCTCCCAGCGAGATCGATCATTTCGTGGCCTCAGATGAGCACGACGTTCCTACGGCATTTCAACAAATCGGAAGTTTTCGTATCCTTTGAGCTACCTCAGCAACATAAGGCAAGAAAGAGACAATCCCTGCAATCTTACATTGACCGTTTCCACAGGGAACTCAACAAGGTGGCTCACGTTCCAGAAGAGTCCATCCAAACACTTATAATAGCTGGAGTTCACCTGCAACCCGACCTGGAAAGAACTGTAAGATGAAGAGTTTTCCCTTACTAGATTTTACAACCTTGCAGAAAAATCTCCGAATAGAGAATTCATTGGCGGCACTCTGCCGTCGTGATCACGGCACTTCCACATATGTCTGGTTAGGGAGAAAATAGGATAGCTGATCGCAAAGGAGACATTGATGATCAGCGAAAAGGGAAGAAACCCTGCTACGAGCACAAAAGTCCTATCCTCCTGTTCCTCGTCGCGACCGCGACAGAGCTCAATACACTCTACTGAACGTGTCCTATCTGCATCCTTGACAAATCAGAGGCCACCTGCTGTTGAGCCGGAACCCATGAAAACCCCTGCTACGGCCAGAAACAGCAAAATACTGCCGTTACCATCGGGATAACGGGCATCACACTGATGAATGCCGAGCTCTAAAGCAGCATCGAACAGCTCATCAAGAAAGGCACTTCAATAGCATTGATGACTCTCCAAAAGAGAACCAGGGGAGCAAAGAAAAAGCGTCATGATCACAGAGGATACAGTAGTGTTAACATAATCTTCGGAGGCTCGCACCTCGCGGGAAACACGCGAGGTGCGCAGGAAGGTACACTCGCGAGCATATCACGACCCGATCAGGGTATGAACTTCGCAGCGACCTCAAAAGGCTAGAAAGGAGGACCGATCACCTTATGCGAAAAGGAAGCAGCTCGCTTGCACCATCCCATAGGACGCTCTGGTGATCACGCCCCTATAGGGTGCCATAATGTCTGTAAATGCTTGTAGACAACGGAAGCGTTGTGAACATCCTGTTCAAGACCGTTTTCGATAGAATGAACCTAGACGAACCGCCTGAAGCCCGCCTCGATACCCCTTTATGGTTTTACTGGGGACTACCTGATCCCCAGAGGAACATCTAGCTACCAGTCACGCTTGGCGACTACGACGAGGTGACTAGGATTACCGAATTTTTGGTCGTGACTGCCTATCGGCCTTTAATGGAATCTTGGGGCGACCTCTATGAGACCTTCAAGGCAGTCACTTCCATATATCACCTCAAAATGAAGTTCCCCACTCCAACGGGATAGGGGAAGTGAGCGGATCGCAAAGCGCATCGCACGAATGCTACGTAAAAGTAGTGCAAATGGCAGGTAAGGGAAAGTGCATTTCGCGATGTGTGCCTCGCCAGGCCATGGCGATCAGCCGGATCGAACCACAGCCTGGCCCGCGGAGGATAACATAATCCGTGAATTTAGGAAGTCCCCCCTAGCGCCAGTCGGGATCTGTTCAAAATGGTTATCCAAAAGAGCCGAGCCGAGTGTTAAGGATTGGAAGCTGTCTCACCCTAGCTCGCTTCCGAACTGATAAACTTCTTAAGGGAAAATATCGCGTGTTTGCCTGGTCGCACGGAGACATGGTCGGATCAGCCCGGACATTATTTGTCATTCGTTAAACGTTAGCAGTGAGCCAAACCAGTTCACCAGAAAAGAAGGCGATGGATCCGGAGCGGTACACCGCACTAAATCAGAAGTGGAAAACCCTCTCCGAATGGATCCATTCGTGAGGCTCTCTACCAACCTGGGTTGCCAACCCAGTCCTGGTAAAGAAGCCAAACGGCAAGTGGCGGACCTGCGTTGACTTCAGCGACCTCAACAAGGCTTGCCCAAGACAGCTTCCCTCTGCCGAGAATTGATCAGCTCGTTGATGCCACTCGGGGCACGAGCTATTAAGCTTCATGGATGCATACTTGGGATACAATTAAATCCTGATGTATAGGCCAGACGAGGAACATACTCCTTCATTACGGACCGGGGGCTGTACTGTTACAAGTTATGCCTTTCAGCCTCAAGAATGCGGCGCGACCTATCAGAGGTTGTTTAACCAATGTTCTCCGACCAGATCGGAAGACAATGGATTTCTATGTGGACGACATGCTGGTCAAATCCCAGCCCGCCTCAAAACACGTTGCACATCTCGCTGAGATGTTTGACATACTTTGACTCTACAAAATGAAGCTGAACCCTCTCAGTGTTCGTTCGGAGTGTCGTCAGGAAAGTTCCTGGGGTAATGGTCAATCAGAGGCATAGAAATAAACCCCGAAAAGATCCAAGCTTTGCTCGATATGGAGAGCCCGACCAGCAAGAAGTAGGTCATGAGTCTAAATGGGCAAATAACGGCACTTAGTCACTTCAATCAAGGCTAACAACTGCTGCTTGCCATTTTTCAATGTCCTGAAGGCCTAAGGAATTCGAATGGACTCCCGAATGCGAACAGGCGTTCCAAAGTATAAAAGAATACCTCGGGAAGCCACCTCTCCTCCCTAAGCCTCTTCCATAGGAAATCCTGCTCATCTACCTGTCCGTATCTCATTCACTGTTAGTGCAGCTCTTACGGAAAGGAAGGCGCAGTGGCCAGTGTATTATGTGTCAAGCGCCTGTCAATGCCGAGATGCGTATCCGGAAATGGAATGATTAGCCTATGCCCGGCTGATCGCGTCCAAAAAGCTGCGCCCTTACTTCCACGCCCATACTCCACGTAATGACTAATTACCCCCTCAGGCAGGTCCTCCGAAACCAGAAGCCTCAGGTAAACTGCTTAATGGGCCATGGAATTAAGCCTGTGCGCTGAAGTACAAGCCCAGGTCGACCATTAAAGGGCAGGCTGTTGCAGACTTCATCTCAGAATTTTCCTTCTTCCAAGCGAGCAACAGCCTAGCGAAGTCATGCAGAAGAATTCAGAACCTGTCGACCTGGAACCTCTACGTCGACGGGTCATCGAATAGGAAAAGAGCCGTGCGGGTCTTCTCCTTGTAAGCTCCAGGGGCTCGAATTCATGTATTCTCCTTGTCGGGTTTCAGGCGACCAACAATGAGGCTGAGTATGAAGCCCGCTCGCTGGGTTGCGACTTGCCAAGAAATGGGTGCACCCGCGATCAGCATTTACAGCGACTCTATGCTGGTCGTCAACCAAATTTTGGGAATACCAAGCCAAGGAAGAGAACTGGTCCGCTACCTGAAGAAGCTAAGACCGCTCTCGGGTCTTTCAAACACTTTGGAATCACATAGATCCCCCGAGATAGCAATTTTATAGCGGACGCCCTACAAAGTAGCCTTGTCATTGGATTCAGAGGCTCCAGAAAACTTCCTGTTCTTTTCGTCGATGCTCCAACTATCAGCTTGACCGAACAGGCTGTAAACATGGCTCAACCGGATTCCTGGATGACTCCCATTGTCCATTACCTCAAGGATGGGACCTTGTCAAGCGACAAGGTCGAGCAAGGGTCCTGCAAGGAAGATCTGCTCTTACACACTCATCGGGGCCAGTTGTATAGAAGAGGATTCAGTGCCCCTCCTCCGATGTGTGACCAGTGAAAGCACTAGTCATGAAGAAATCCCCGAAGGAATCTATGGTAACCACACAGCTGCTCGATCTCTTGCAACAGGTTGTTCGTGATATTATTGGCCCCGGATCCAAGAAGATGCGCACAATTTTGTCAAGAAATGTACAAGTGCCAGCAGTTCGCAAACATTCTGCGAGCCCCCTCGCACGAGCTGATAACGATGTCTAGCCCCTGCCATTTTCCATGTAGGGTATTGACCTTATCGGCCCCATGCCAGTTGGAAAGGGAGGGTCAAGTATGCGTGGTGGCGGTAGATTATTTCACAAAATGGGTTGAGGTTGAACTGCTAGCCGTAATCACGACCAGAAAGCTAAAAGACTTCGTTTTCAAAACATAGTGTCCGCTACGAAATTCCTCACACCCTCATCTCGGATATGGAAGCAATTCGATAACAAGGATTTCAAGCAGTTCTGCGACGAGCTGGGCATCCATAAAAAATTCGCCTCAGTCCCCAGACCGTAAGCGAATGGCCAAGTTGAAGCTGTCACCAAGACCATCAAGCACACTTTAAAGGACAAACTTGGGGCAGCCAAAGGAAATTGGGCTGACGATCTCCCTGAAGTATATGGGCGTACAAGACAACTCCAAGAACCTCCACCTCAGAAACCGCTTTTTTGCTAGCCTATGGCTGCGACGATGATTCTGTAGAGGTGGGACTGGCTCTCTTCGGAGGGACTTGTACAATGAGGTCGAAAACGAAGCACTTATGAGGGTAAGTTTGGATCTCATTGAGAGCACCGCAGCAAGGCTTCGCTAAGGATACAGCCTACCACAGCGTGCAAAAGTTCTTCGACTCAAAGGTCAAGCGAGAGACTTCCAGGTCAGAGACCTTGTGCTAAAGGAAGTTCTCCTTGGGACCAGAGAGCCAGTGCGGGGGTACTAGGACCTACCGGGTAGGACCGTACCGGTCAACAAGGTGATCAGACCGGGACTTACCATCTCAAAGATGAACGTTCCAAACTACTCCTGTGAGCTGGAATGCCGAGCACCTCTGGCCATATTATCAGACCAGAACCCTCTGCCTGGTCGGATGCTCGGGTGGCCGCTACTGCCTGATCGTCTTCTTCCGCCAAGATCTACAAGGCCTCTTGCCACCCCTCTGGGAGGTCAAATATCCATATCTGGGTTCTTTGGTCGCAGGCTGTAAATGGACCCGATTGCCCAGTCGGCGGCCTTGTCCTCGATTTCCTCTGACTGATCCGCATTTCTTCAGTCAGTGAGGCATTTTTTCCCGACTCTCCTGGAGTTCTACCTCGAGAGCTAGCCTTTCTTTTCGGAAGCCTCCCTTTCTTGTTCAGCTCGCTGGGCCCATATAAAGGTCGTCCGGAGCTCCTGATCCTTCTCTTCGACTCCTTAGAAAGCCTAGCAGTTGTCCTCTGAAGCTCCTTCACTTCTTCCGTGCGTCTTCAAGCTCGCCTTTTGGAAGTCACTGCCCTCAAAGCGGCATCCTTTTGGTCCAGGTACCTGCCCGCCGCTTCGAATGCTTGCACTCTTTCCGCTTCGACGGACTCCAGGCCTGTTTGAGCTTCGTGACCTCCTCCCTTAGGTCGCTTGCCCCCTTCGCGGCCCCCAACCGAGTCTTCTCCATAGACATCCTCATTGCAAGTAACGCCTGCGTCGCAAAAAAAAAAAGTAAAAAGATGTAATTTTCTGACACCTACTTGTCTGCCTCCTGAATGTTTTGTTTATTAATTCCAAAATAATTTGTTCTACTTCCAACGGTATAGCCAGATCCCACAATATAGTCAGCTTAAGGCTCGTTAATGAACAGTTTTCTCAATGCAAACTTCTGCTCACATATGCTTCCTGCACCAGAAGGTTATTATAAGTTTCGTTCTTGTTCTTGATGGTGTAAGGTGTTTTTTGCTCATAGAGGGTTCGAGAGCACGAACGAGAGACGGAGACTATGACTAAGTTTCCATGGCGGATCTTGCTGTTGCACGACAAATTATTGATACGGGCGATACTGAAGGCTTCAGAGCCTAAAAGATAGGATATACTGATGGGTGAATCATAAGATGATTGGGATACAAAGCTCACAAAAAACTGGCGTGACTTTTAAAGATCATTGCAGAAATACCCTTTTGATATGGAAGAGCCTTCGCTGCAATTTTGCAATGTTTCTTACAATGTGAAGGTTGATAGAGTAGATTTATGAGAAGGAAGATTGAGAGGAAGAAGAAGGAATACTACTTCATGGTACTTGAATTTTCTTCTTGCATGAGTTTGGATTTCTGATCTAATAATCTGTATCAGTTTAGAGCTAGCAGCTATAAGTGAAGATTTTCTTTAGTGGTTATGATAAAAAATCTTCAGAAAATAAAAGAAGTCCAACGAAAACAGCTAGAGAAACTCTCAAGTATTGTTATTTTACTATTCTCTATATATTTATTAGTGAACACATTCTGCCATTCAAATTTGGATAGCCTAGCAAACAGGTTGGCTGTGAAGAACTAGTGCCTTTAAAGCCTGCCAGATATATTTGACTATTAATTAATGTCATTTCGTATATTTGACTAAATGAGTGGAATTAATAAATCAAGCTATGCTTCATTGAAAGTGTGGACGAAAGATGGTTGAATATCAATTGAAATAACTTTTAACTTTTTTTATTGTAATTTTTGATATCCTTTAAGAGGGCTAAATTTTATCAAGTTTATGAGTTATAACTGATTCTTTTCTCAAACAAACGTTGGGCATCAGTTCTAGTTAGTTTATAAAAATTTTGACAACTGTATATTAATACCACTGAAAAGTATATTAATATCCTTTGCATTTATTATATCCAAGCAAATTTAGAATCTTGAATTGATTATCATATTAAATAATTTTTCAGTATAGTTTTGTCATAAATTCTTCAGTCTATAGTTTTATTAAACAACCAAAAACACCATAATTTGTATTTTTATATTTAAGGAATATTTTTTTAAAATGGTAATATAACATCAACTACTTACCATTTCAATATTCTATTTATACCACCTCATAGTTTTCTCCAATTTTGGATAGCAAGCATTTAATGTTTACAGAAATGAGAGAGTTTAGTATAAATTGCTTCATCTCTACTTCATGAAACAGTAACCAAAAACATCTTAAACTTCGGTTTTAAGTGCTTCATCACGTATATTAAGTGCTTCATTATTGAATTTTTTTTTTTTTTTTTTTTTTTTTTTTAACAATGCTTACATTTCATGTTACCTCCACTGCAGAACCAAACAATTTTAGAACTGATAGAGAGCGAAAAAGATATAATGGTCTAAACCAATTCCGACTACATTTGCAAGGAATTTTTTCTCCTCATCCCTTTTTTTTTTCGAGTTAATGCTAATTAATTACATCATCTTGACTGATTTTGACCAACACATACTACTAATTTATCCATGGTTCTATTGAAGATTTTACCTTTTTAGCCTTCATGAAATTTATTTTAATCTCTTAATTTCTAAAATTTGAAAGGCAAAAAATTTAGGAAAAAATTTATAAAATTTATCAAACTTGACTCTGTTGCAAAAAAAACCAATGTGGAAATATATAAGAACACTTGGTGTGCGGAAACTAAAAAATGATCCTAAACATGAAAAAAATAATGTCTTAACCCGAGATTACAAATAATCGACAATGTAGAAAAGTAAGAAACACCAAAAATGCACACAATCAACACAACAATATACGTGATTCGCCTAAATAACCTACATACAAGGGCAACGATGACGATTTCACAATCTAAAGAATAATAAGGGTTATAACACGTTCCCACACCCTTCATAATAGTCGAATATACAAGTTTTTACCCAATTTCAAGCCAATTCAATTATAAAATCGTTATCGGGAACACGAACACAAATCATAATCTCTCCACATATAAGCTCTCAAGTCTCTGCACTTATTAGTCTCTCACGACTTCCCTCTATAAAGATTTAGACAAAACAAAGAATTACAACACTTTTATACAAATAAAGAGGCATAAAGACACTTTTGCCCTTAATGACTAATTGGCCAAATATGAGCCAATATATACTTTATAACAGTGGCGTAGCCAATTCGGGCGCAGGGTGGGCTAGATCCCTTCCTGGGCTTCTCGAAGATAATCTAAAAGTAATAACATTTAGTCCATATTTATCATTATATATAAAAAATTGAATCTCGCCATCCTCAGTTAAAATTTTGGCTCCGCCACTGCTTTATATTAGTTTAGAGATAGCTAAGTGGTGCTGATTCGATAACTGTTTTTTTTTTTGGTGAATTTTCATCAAATATGTAGATATATGTGACTACTGATTAATTTTTGGGCAAACCTTTGACTAAATCTGTGGAATTAAATTTAGCTATGCTTCATTGAAAGCGTGGGGTAACGAAAATTGGATACAATTTTAATTACTTTGACTTTTTTAATTGTGTAGTGCATATATATGAAATATTTTGTCCAAATAATTAATTAATGAGGTTAAAGAAGTTATTCAACAAGTTGGGTTAATTGTTATTTGACATCAATAGGACGGCATTGGTTTCCGAAATTTTTATTAAGAGTAAAATTGGAACAAAAATAGGACTACTACGGTGATCTTAAAATAGCACCCTCTGATTTGGTTATCACATGACCCTTTCTATCACCTCTTATATTACTTGAGTAATAAAAGATTACCTGAGTAATTAATTCTCTCATTACTTTAAGGGCTCGTTTGGATCGGGTTAAAATTTTTTAATAAGGGTAATATTTGTTTAATTGAGCAGATTACCGTGTTTGGCATTTTTGTACAAAAATATTACCGGAAAATAAGATGACAAACAGTGCTCAAAAGGGGGTAAATTGTCGGGAATATTTGTACCTGATGGGGGCCTGGTATTAAAACGTTACCCGGGTAATGATAATTTCTATCCAATCTTGCCCCTAAACAGTACATTATGCGGACGAAAATATCCTTTGGTTTATTAATAATTACAAAATAGCCAATTTGCACAAACAGATGTATTTGTGCTCAGTTTTTTTATTTCCAGACGAAACTGCCCAGATTTTTATCATTTATTTCAGAAATGCCACAATGATTTGTGTACCCATATTATCCTTAGATTTTTGCATATTGTGACCAATATGCCCTTTAACTTCAATAAAACTACAAGATAAAAGAAAAAAAAAAATTTCCTAATCGCACAACAGGCATGATTTCGTTCTCAGATCTCTGCGTTAAACTCGTTCGCCACCGGTGGAGAAAAATATCTCGACGATCTCGTTCGACCAATCGCTATTTCCGGTATGTGGTTTGCCCTCTTTTCTTTGAATGTAGCCTTATTTGTTTCGATTGCAACCGTAAACCCTAACTTTGAAATTTTTCGTCTGTCGTTGGTCCACCATCTCCGCCATTTGCTTCTTTGTTTTGGCACCGTCTACTAATAGGAACCCATTGGAATTGATCAGTTATTTTATAGAATTAATTGGTTAATATGTACATGGTGAGGCAAAGTTCAGTATGACTTACTCATTTGCTAAAGTTCTTACTGTCTTATCATCAGTTGTTTGATTTATTGTTTTCTTGAATCTATACTTGGTTTGATAACATAAGTGCCTCGCTACCCGTTCTGTTGTTGTTCGCCTGTTCTGTTGCTGAGGTTTTAAGGATATTTTTTGCTATTCTGTTGCTAAGATTTTAAGGCTATTTTTGTTGTTCTGTTGTTGAGTTTTTAAGGATGTTTTTGCTGTTCTGTTGCTAAGATTTTAATGATGCTTTTGTTGTTCTGTTGTTGAGATTTTAAGGCTATTTTTTGCTGAGGTTCTAAGTTGCTATCTTTTATGCTCTGTTGCTGGTCGTTATTGAGATTCTAAGTTGTTGCTTTTGCTATTATGCTGTTGAGACTCTAAGTGGCTATCCTTTGCTATTGTGGTATTAAAATTGGAATGACAAAGTACAAATAATAAAGATAATATGCTGCTGTTTTGAATTTTATAAATATGGTATATAGGTTAGTTTACAGAAGCATATTAGTTTAAGTGGACTGATATGCTTAAGTATTGTCTAGTTTAAGGGAGCATATTAGTATATTGTACTAATGTAGTTAGCGTAGTCTAGTTTAAGGGAGCTTATTAGTATAGTGGGGTGTGTTTTGCAATTCTTTAGAGTTTATATGTTTGGTATAGGATGTCTTTTGTAAAGTCTAAAAACTTAGAGATTAAACTCTGCGTTTCAATCCAACGGCTCTATATAAATTAGCTACCTCTTGTAACTAATTCAGTTAATAAAATTTTCTAGAAAGTTTCAGCTTGAATTTGTTTCTTCCTCTCTTGCTCTTAAAGTCATTCAGTTGGACATGACTGAGGAATTTAGTCTTGTAACTCCTAGAGCAAATCATCTTGTTCTATTCCTACTTATCACCTTCACAAATATTGACATGGCCTGTGTAATTTCTGAAATAGTCTTCAATCAGGCACATAAGAACTTGCATTCTATTGAATCTATACTTGGTTCGATTTTATTCTCCAATTATGAATTGATTTATGCAGTTGCACATTAACGTTTATTCTCCAAGTTCGAATATTTTAAAAACAAGTTGGTTGTTGTGTGCCTATTATGTAGGTGTAAAAATGCTTAACGTTTATACAGTCAAGGAAATTTAGAGTAAAAGCAGAAAAATTGATGATGAAAAGTATAGTGCTGCTTCCTTGTTGTTGTCTTATGAAAACAGATGGGATTGTTGTGTCACTTTTTGTTTTACATTTTGAGGGAATCTGAGTATATGGCAGTTTGTACATATTATTCCTTTATTAAGAATAATTATGAATTAAGCTCCTCTACCCTTTTGGGTTGATATTACTTGCTCATTTTGGCATATCACTCCAAATATGTTTTCATTTAGGAAGGCACATAGTTACCTATATTTTTGGTAAAGATTCTTGGCGGGGGCAATTTTGAAAAGGTAGCTAAGATTATACTTGTGATTGGTTTAGGCAGTTAGGTAAATATAAAATTGATCTTGATCTTCTTTTTATTTGATAGGTCTAGACATGTCATTTAGTTATAATCCTTTGATATCATAATGACAAGTAATACATAAACTGTAGATTTGCTTAAGAATATTAAAACTGCAATTGCTAAAATCGGGCGAAGCAGTAACAAATTTAGGATTTTTCAATGTCGAATTATAGGTCAGTTAAATTAAATATGTACAGTTAAAATTAACCATACAAATTATGTTACCAATTGAATTGCTAAAAGAAGATAGTTTTCAGGGATTGATGTGAAATTTTTGTGATGTTTATGTTGGTTTGTGTGGTGGATGAGAAATTTTGATGTGAGGGACGTTGAGAATTGTATGAGTGTTTGAGGTGAATTTTGTTTCACTGTGATATTATAAAATTATGGTGTTTATGTTGTTTAGGGTTTCATATTCAGTTTGATTTCTTCCATATACAATTGCCTGTGTTGGGTTTAAGGACTTGTACATACTTGATTGACTTCATTATGCTTTGACCCATGAATTATGTGAAACAGCTATGGCCCGTTTAACAGTCAGGCAAAAGATACACTTGGTTGCCCTTCTAGTCTTCCATTTGGACATGTTGGAAACCATGTACACCATACTCGTCCTTCTTGGGTTGGCTAATGCACTTAATACACGGGGTAGACGTAGGGCTGCTACATCATATGCCAGTAAGTCTGCGTCTAGATTTAAGGTTAGGTCGATCAATTTACACACCATGCTTTTCCAAAGTGATGAGTTATGTTTTGAGAGCTGTAGGATGAATAGGGCTGTATTTCACAAATTATGTAATTTACTTACTATACATGGCAACTTAAAATCAACCAGTCATTCATCCGTAAAAGAATTATTTGGGACCTTTCTTCACATCCTTGCCCATAACCAAAAGACCAGAGTAATGAAATGTCAAATGCGTAGATCCACTGAGACGCTAAGCCGCAATTTTCACTTAGTCCTGAACACCGTATTAAGGTTGCATACTCTGTTGTTTAAAAAACCAGAGGCCATTCCCAAGAACTCAACCGATGAGCGGTGGAATGGTTCAAGGTACAGGCTAATCACTAGGTTTATGATGCACATGTAGTTCAGTACCTTATTAAAATCAGAGTTAGTGTTTTCTCTAAAATATTGTTGTTGTTGTTTTTGTTCTATGTTAGAACTATTTGGGAGCCTTAGATGGAACATACATAAAGGTTCACGTGCCGACTGACGATATACCTAGGTGTCGATCAAGGAAAAGTGAAATCACAACTAATGTCCTTGGTGTATGCACACCTGACATGCAGTTTATATATGTCCTCGCTGGGTGGGAAGGTTCCGCTGTAGATGGTAGACTTCTTAGGGATGCCATTACTAGGAGAAATGGATTAAAGGTCCCCCAAGGTAATATAACAAAAAAAATGTATTTTTAGTGTTAGGGTCTGCCATAATGGTTCACTTAGTAATTGTTATTGACTTGAAGTTGCTTATTTTAGGGCATTACTATTTGTGCGATGTTGGATACACCAACGGGGAAGGGTTTTTAGCCCCTTATCGAGGACAACGATATCATTTGAGTGAATGGCAACAAGGTCACCAACCGGCATCACCACACGAATTTTTTAACATGAAACACTCTCAAGCAAGAAATTGTATTGATCAATGTTTAGGCATCCTGAAAGCTCGATGAGGAATATTGAAAGACACATCTTACTATCTCATCAAAACTCAATGTAGAATCATTACTACATGTTGTCTTTTGCACAATTTCATAAAGTCTGAGTTGCCTATTGACCCTGTTGAAGCGGAGCTTCAGGAAGAGGTGAACGATGAAGGGCAAGAGGATGATGAAGGGGAATTGATCAGGCATGTTGAGCCTAGTGCCGCGTGGACTGCATTTAGAGATAATTTGGCGGCTGAAATGTTCAATACTTGGATGGCTGCACAGAATGAATGATTGTGCTTGTGTTTAGTTTATGTGTACTGTTGTGACTTTTTAAATTTCTGTCTTTTCTTATTTGCCATGTATGAATGAACCCAAACACTAATCTGCCTTTGTTAGCGGACTTGTACATTAAATGTTAAGTGATCCCGTTCATGTATTATTTTTCCTGATTGACTTAAAATTATTCAACTCCCGCATATCAGTAGGTCGGACACTGTGTATAAATGAAGTTGTAACCTGATTTTTTTGTACAATATCACTAATATGCCTTTTTTTGTTTTGTTTCAGTAATATGGACAGGTCAGCATCACGGTCCCATGAGTCCAATAGGAGCATTAGCATGCATGACGACCCTATGCTTATGAAAAGAGGTAGAAAGGGTAAGGCAAAGGCTAAGGGAAGTAAGTGACAGTGGACAAAAAAGGAGGACGCTGTGTTGGTGGAATGTTTGTTGGAGCTGAAAGGGCAGCCACTTTGGAGAACTAAGTGGGGGTTCAAGTGCAGTTACCTAGCTGAGGTCGAAAAGATGATGTGGGAAAAGCTTCCTCATTGCGGTTTGAAAGCACAACCACATATCGCCTTGAGGGTGAAGATGTTGAGGAGGCAATATAATGCAATCAACGAGATGCTTGAGAAAGGTAGCGGCTTCGGGTGGAATGATGAGGAGAAATGCATTACATGTACCAAGGATGTCTTTGATGACTGGGTCCAGGTAAGTATGCTTCTGTTGGTTTATTTGTGTAAATTTTAAATTCTAAACTGCACGTTTATATGTACTGATATAGATGACACATATCTTATGATGATTAACATTTTTGTAGAGTTATCCTTTTGCAAGAGCACTGCGACACAAACCGTGAGTGCACTATAATTCCTTTGTCGTAATCTACGGCAAAGACAAGGCCAATGAAGCTGGTGCAGAGATAGCAGTTGATGCTGTTGAGGATTTAGATAATGACAATGCTGAGAACAATGATGAGCAGATAGACATCGATGCCAATGTAGAGGTCGATGTTGAGGGGTGATGTAGTTGATTCTACTTAGCAGGCGGCTGCTGCCAGTCAAAGCAGAGATGCAGTCAGCAATAAGAGGAGGAAAAAAGATTTTGGAAAAGCAATAGATTGGCACGCCACATTGGGTAGGTTTGAGATTGCATTGGTTGGGACCCGAGCAGAGCTGAAGGGTATTGCTGACTACTTCAAGAAGGAGACTCAAGAGAAAGACCATAAAGGGCAGGTGTATTCCATCATTTCTCAATTGGATGGATTCACAGTCACTAAGATGCTGACAGTGACCACGAAGATTTGCAAGGAACCTCGCAAGATAGATATCTTGTTTGGATTACCAATGCACGTGCAGAGAGAATTTGTGAAGATAAAGCTTGGAGCAAGTAATGAGTAACGAGCAACATTTGATTTCTAGTGAAGTCTTGTAATAGGTTTTATTTTTCGTGCACAGGGTTATTAGATATCTGACACAGTGGTTGACTTCCCGTAGTTGTATTTTGCCTATATTCTAACAGCATATAGGATGATGTCTTTTGTTATTTTTTTGTGAAACCAGGTCTGTCTAGTAATTAGATGGTATTGGTTTATGATTGCAATTAATACGGGAAGATATGAATCACTAATATGGAATGTAAAAAACTCTATAACTTTGGTAGTGAAGTATAAAAGGATGTGTACATGTATGTGCATTTAATGTTTGTTGTCTTAGTATGTTGAATGTGGCATTTTGATTTATTATGGAAACTAACATTTAGGTCACCAGGAAAGTATGGTGAAGGTATTCTAGCATTTATAATCTGTCATTTCAAGAATTTTTGTTTTCTTTCCCTCTTTGATGTGTTTTGTTTTGTGGGTTGGTTTGCACGAACGATGGGAGGACCACCACGTTGCCCAGTTGTGACGACAGAAAGCACAAAAGTTCGTGAACAATGTCAAGAGAGTCACACAGTTTGTATAGATAGCAATGTGAAAGGTATTACGATTGGATAGTTATGGAGTCAATTTGTTGTATGCTTGGGAATAATGCTTATTAACGTAGCTTATAATTGATTGATGTGCAGGTGTAAGAGGGACCAGTCATTCAGTACATGAAGAAAATGAGGAGATGCCTTCAGCCTTAAAGGGCAGCAAATGCAAAGGTACCCAGCCTTGCAACTTTTAAACCGACTAATGCTTTTAGTTATGAAAGATGTATGGAATGGTTTGCTAATGTAAATGAATGATGAACATATGTAGGTGCCACAAATCAATGAAGGTCAAGTAGGCGATAGGCAAACAGAAGGGGAGGGGGCATGTTGAGCAGCAGTATGTTTGACCTCCACATGGGGTACAAAACTATTTTACAATTGACATGCTTCACGTCATATTTACATAATATGTTTACCTCATATGATGAGACTGCATATGTACTGATCTGCAGGAACTTGTGGAGGAGTTTGAAAGGAGACAACTTGCACAATTTCATCACCCTAGACTGCATGTGGTTTTTTATGTATACAGAAGAAGTGTACAAAAGGAACTTGCTAAAGTGGATTCATGAATTGAACATATTCTCAAGGAAATATGTGTTCATTCTTGTAGTCCTGTGGTGAGTTTTTTGATATTGTGGTGGCTGTACGCATTGGTTTTATACTTACCAAACGCGGACATGAGTTGATTTTGGTTACTTAAGAGTTGACATTGATAATATGCAACAATTATTCTGACAGGGGTCATTGGAGTTTACTGATTTTGTGCAATTTTGGTGGAGATGTAAACTTGGAATTAAAACTCGATGCATGGTGCTACTTGATTCGCTTGGATCAGAAAACGGAAAGATGCTACAACCTCTGATTCGACGGTAAACTTGATTATTTCACAAATATTTGCAAGCACATTTCAGCACATGATGAAATTGTATTGTTGGAGATGTGGTACTGGAATGGGTTTCAAATTGTCCAAGCTTAATTATGCAGGTTTGTGAGGGATATTTATGAATCAGGAACAATGCCCCAGCATCTAGCATTGGTTGAGAAACTGCCTTTGCTAGTGCCTAAGGTGATAAAACAGCATATTGTGTTGGTTGATGGTAATTAGTGGTTGATATGTTCAGTATTTCATGTATTTGTTGTGACCGATAAATGCACTCACCAGGTCCCTCAACAACTGAACCAGATGGATTGCAGATATTTCATACTATATTATATAATGAAGTTTGTGGAAGCTGCCCCAGAAGATTTTTCAATCAATGACGGGTATCCTTACTTTGTAAGTACTGCAGTCTTTTAATTAATCAGGTTGATTTGTTTATTCTCTATTCAATTATAATATGTGGGTTATTGTTGTTGATTTTTATTCTCCACAGATGACGCATGATTGGTTTACACAAGCTAAATTTATAGCATAGCCTGCATTTTATTAATTTATGTATAATTATTGTGTATTGAGTATTGTGTAATTAGTTGTTGCGGATGTAAAATGGATTTCATTTAAAAAATGGTGGTGATTATGTTCACTGTTGCAAAGTGCAAAATTATGTAATATTATTGGTTCACAAGTTTAAAGAGCATCATTATTCAGCTTCTAGTTAATTTATTGGAACATTGCTTGGATTCAGAAAAATGTAAATGCACAGGTACTCCGAAATATGTGATATGACAAATGCACCAATAATTCTCACAATTTTCACACAAAGTTTCGGTCCAAGATAAGTGGAAAAAGTTAACAGATTTCCTCAAATTTGGAAACTTGTTTCTAAATTCCAACCATGGTGTAAACCAGAAAAAAAAGTTAATTTTTCTATTGCCTTGAAAAAAAAATTGGTTTCAAGTGAATTAAAGTAGAAATAAACATGTACGAATTATAATTTGTGGTAATACAAAAATCAGAGTTTTAAATAGAGTTTTAAATTCGGAGATGCCAACTATATTTGTTGCAATACCAGGGTTAGGTGTTGAATGTATATCCAACAGAAAATACAATAGGTTTTTTTTGGAGTTTCAATAGTCTGTGTAAATTTGTCAATAAATAACTTAACAATAAAATACTTGGCTAAAATACAAAGAAAAAATATTTTGTTAATTGATAATTTCTTTTATTAACCAAACACGTTAATTATTTACACCCAGTAATCATCTAAAGGGCATTTTAGTAAAATATACTCAAGACATCTGTTGTCACAGCAAACTAAACAGATTAATTAGTAATACAAGTAATCATTGTAAGGGCATTCTAGCAAAAGGGTATTTAAGGATATCTGTTATTACTGTCAACTAAGCAAATTAATTATTAATACATCCCAATTGAACCAAGCAAATTAATTATTAATATATCCCAATTGAACCAAGCATAATAATAATTTAAACCCGGTAATCGACAATGTAATCTTTCTTTCCGGTAATCTTATTGCTAAGATAAAAAAACATTATATGATCCAAACGCCCCTAATAGTCTTTCCATTTATTATCCTACCAAATTTTACAGACGCTGCATTGATTATTCTATTAAAGAAATTTTCAGTATAGTTTTATTATAAAGTCCTTCAACCATAGGTTTATTAAACAACCAAAAACATCATAATTTGCATTTTATATTTAAGGAATATTGTTTTTAAATGGTAATATAACATCAACTACTTACCATTTTAATATTTTTTTAATTTTAACACCACCTCATAGTTTTCTCCAACTTTGGATAGCAAGCATTTAATGTTTACAGAAATGAGTTCTAGATTTGATTTTTAGTATAAATGGCTTCATCTCTAGTTTGTGAAACAACAACCAAAAAGACCATAAACTTCGTTTGTAATTGCTTCATCATGTATAATGGTCTTTTGAGTTGCTTCTTTATTATCTTCCTGATCACTTTTCACATCTCTCAGGCCCCAACACTTGCGGTGGTTTTTCGTTGGAGATTCAGAGTTCACATAATCAACGCCCTATCTCACGACAATCAAATTATTCATTGTCATTCCCGGGATGATGACCTTGGAGAGCATAACCTTGGTAAGGTGATGAGTTTACCTTTAAATTTGGTTGAGGTTTTATAATTCTTCCTCGTTTCTGGTGTGATATGAAGTATGGATCAGATCATTCGAAAACTACAGATGTTTTTACTGCAAAGTTTGGAGATAAGCGCTGTTGTCATTCTAGGAAATGTTTTTGGTCTGTAAGAAAGGATGGATTTTATTTCAGCAACAATAATCAATCATGGGTTAAATGGTAAGACTGGTCTTGAATGTAATCGTCAACTGATGTAAAAATAATTGTTCAATTTTCCAGTGAATACCATTTAGCTTAATTGGTAAAAGGTTTCCATATATAACATCTCATCTCTCAATTGCTGAGGTTCTTGATAGATTTCTAAGCAGCTTTGAGATCTTGTCAACCTTTCAAGCTCCGTAGCCACCTCTTTCATGGTAGGCCTCTTTCTCCCATTCAGTCTCAAAAGTCTTGTAAGCTTCGCAATAGATTGAATAATGTTCCTCGATCCCTTGCTTCTTTAGCAACTCTTGTATCTTAAACCTCAAGCAGTTGGTTCTTCTTTGCTAATGAGATGAAGCATGCCACCAAGTTTTTCTCTTTTGCTCTAGCATAGGAATCTGGCGTTTCACCGGTTAGGAGCTCTGCAAACACAACTGCGAAACTATACACATCACTTTTCTCTGCAAATTGGCTTCATTGAAAATATTCTGGATCTAAATACCCAAAATTTCCGGAAACAGTAATGAATTCAGGAGAAAATGATGGCGATACAGCAAGAAAATTTGTAGTAATAGGTGGTAGTGTGGAGACTGTTAAGCATAGTTTTTCTGTGATGATTTGATAGTAATCGGTGGTACTTGGTAGTGTGACGGCTGTTAATGGCGGGGTGTGAGGAAGTTAGGCAAAAGAAGATGGAAAGTAATTGAATTGGGAAGAATGATGAGGATAATCTGTGTCATGTTTGACTGGACTGAAGGATTTTTGTGAAATACTAGTAGTGTTTGGTTGGTGGGAATCAGAAGGAAAATTCTCCATTTGAAGGAAAAGTGCTCTGATACCAAGATAAAAAAAACCAATCAAAGAGACCAGTTTTAATTAACTGAACTAAAGAGTATGACTATATCCAAGGGGATCAGAAACTAAAGCTAAATAGCAGCTTTATGCAGAAAGGTTTATTTATGATTTTGCCTTAACACAGTATTGACTCGACAATTAAGAGTTCATTTCGTACTAGAAATTTTGAATTCCGAAAGTTGTTTGAAAATAATTTGGTTTTATGGGTTTTTATGTGGACACGTCACAAGTTGCTGTAACAATATACTGGCATAAAACTTGGAAACTTATACCGTGAAATTTGTTAGCTACAAACATAAAACTTGTAATGTGTAATTTTACATATATGTATTATAGCCACACTCTTATGCATGTCCTATATTTATTAGTTTAATATAGGATGGGATTGAACCCCACTGAACTTGGAGAATGTGGAGGGGCTATTGCCTTGAATATGATGTTGAGTCCTTACCGCCAAGCTTTAGCTTTCAAGGAAACTGATACGTTAATAATATGATATGTATCAATGACAAAGCTAACAAATTCTAATCTTTACATTTCAATTATGTTAGGATCTTATATAGGGATCTCACACCCTCCAAGTGTGATACTTAAGTCTAGGAACTCTTCTACCTATCAAGTCGATCTTTTGAGTTAAACTCTCCCTTGGACTTGAGTTCTAACAAATTACATTAAGAAAAAAGATAAAAATTAGTTTCATTTGAAGGAGCTTATTGGATTAAATATAAGGTTGACCTCTGACCAATGAACTTAAAATTTTATGTAAAGTGGCAACTTATAAGAAAACTTTGATGGTTAGTATGATAGACTTCAAAAAGAAGAAGATTAAGAGGAAGCAGGGAATTAATACAGTTTCATGGTTTTTTCTGAAGAGTTTGGTTTTTTTAATAAATTTAAATATATCAATACAGAACTAGTGTAGCTAATATATCTCCATTGAATGTGGACAAAATATAATTGTATTTTCTTAGGTGTTTATCAAGTGGGTTCTGTTTCTATTCACTCTCGTCATTGTAAACATAGAACAAGTATACAACCAACAAAATTAGCAGCCTCTGCTCCAAAATTTCTTTGAATAAGTTAAAATTTGCCGTGCCATGTGACTTTTCTGGTGTTAGAATTTCAGTGACTTTCTGAGAGATGTCTTACACTGCACGTAGAAGCATACATATTTTCTAGCCTTCATTGTTGACTAGACAAGCCGTTTTTGCCGTGCTAGAATTTTGAAATGAATTTCAGGAGCTCCTTTGAAGACAACTTTGATTGAGGTTGGATTTTATTTTCTTCTCCAGCTTAGACATGCTATTTCTAGTCTTTAATAATATATGGTAAAGGAAAATTACTTGTTGGGAAATTCGTGCACAGAAAGAATTATTATAATAAACAACAGAAACTGACATTTTCTTTCAAATATGCCCTGTTTTCAACAAGTCTAAATTTCTATTTGATGTTTGACTTTTCTCTGCAAAGCTTTCCTCCATCCATTTAATCAAACTTGACAACTTTTTATTCTTCTAAAAATGATTAAGTTGATGAGTGGGACGGGACAGGGATCGTATCTTTTGATTTATATAGTTGTGATTCAACTACTACTTCATATTTTAGGAGCCAGTTTCATCTTTTCGGTAGGTTTTGCTTATTATGTGCTTATTTTAGTGATAGCATTGTTAAATCTTTCATACACAACTATAGTTGAAATAATGTAAAATTAGTTGGATTTAAACAAAAATTGTGTGAACTCCAATCTCAATTGCAAATACCTCCACTGCAGAATCATACATTTTTAAAACTAACTACAAAATAATTCTAATTGTGACTTCTAAAACGATTTGGATTCCATTTGTAAGGAAAATTCTAAGCCTTCTTCTGTTGATCCTTGCCCTGTTTCTTCTGAAGTTTCCATATATAACGTCTCATCTCTCACTTGATGAGGTTCTCTGTACGTTTCTAAGCAACTCCGAGATCTTATCAACCCTTCAAGCTCCGTAGCCACCTCTTTCATGGTAGGCCTCTTTTTCCCATTCAATCTTAAACATCTCATCACAAGCTCTGCAATAGATTGAATATCTTCCTCCCTAGCTTCTTTAGCTACTCTTGTATCCAAAATCTCAAGCAGTTGGTTCTCCTTTGCTAATGAGATGAAGCATGTCACTAGGTTTTTCTCTTCTGCTCTAGCATAGGAGAGCGGCGTTTTACCTGTCAGGAGCTCTACAAGCACAACTCCGAAACTATACACATCACTTTTCTCTGTAAATTGGCTTGACTGAAAGTATTCTGGATCTAAATACCCCAACGTTCCTTGGACTGCTGTCGTTAAGTGAGTTATATAATTTGGAATAGACCTTGAAGTCCCAAAATCAGAAATTTTTGCACTATACTTCTCATCCAGGAGTATATTGGAAGATTTTATATCTCGATGGAAGATAGGAATAGAGGCTGCAGAATGCATATAAGCAACTGCTCCTGCAACTTCACAAGCGATTCTAACTCGATTGTCCCATGAAAGTGAAGATTCTTGGCCTTGCTCATGATCACGGATATGATCGGAAAGTGTACCGTTAGAAATGAATTCATATACTAAGACCGGTACCTCAGTCTCGAAGCAGCAACCTAGAAGCTTCACAATGTGTCTATGGTTGATTTGAGATAAAATTACAATCTCATTGATGAATTGCTCAATCTGATTTTTATCAATTGCTTTTGATCTTTTGACAGAAACTATCTTACCATCAGGTAACATCCCTTTGTATACAGTACCAAGTCCTCCCTGGCCAAGAAACCGACTCTGACTGTAATTCTCTGTCGCACTTTCGAGCTCCTTTGCTATAAATATTTTAGCTTTTTCACTACTTCCCTGCAATAATAATCGTTGTTGGAGTAGGAAACCACCATTTTGCTTAAACAATTTTTCCTTTCGCATTTTGTGTCTCCTATTATTTGAAACTCGGAATAACATGTATCCTGAAAGAGATGCAGCCAAAATTCCCAAACCACTAACACCTGAAACCGACATATGAAGCATTATAATATATGACTGAAAATTTCTATCAATTCTTTTGATTTTGCACATCAAAAGTCTTTCTTTAGCATGGCAATCTAATTTCGTAACATGCTCATTAAACTGATTATGGAGCAATTGGAGAAAGAATAATACCTAAAATAATAACCAGTTTGACTGGAAACTTTCTGTCACCAGGCTTGAGAATGTGATTCTCTGTGCTTTCATCCGTAAGGGAACAGTTGGCACAAGAGCAGAAAAATTTCGCTGGATTTGTGGAGCAGTTCTCGGTTTTCAGTGGAACCAAAAGAGATGTAAAAGGGTAGAGACTGCTATTTAGCGACAGCATGTTCGATTCCAGGATGCTTATTTCATTGACCTCAAAAGTATCTGCAATTGATGTAACAGAATCACCCCATGTTACAATATACGAAAGCAAGAAGCTCACACCGGTTGCTATCTGGTTTGCACTTGGACAAGCACATCTCAGTGGAACCATCAAATTTGAACCCACAGCATTTTTTATGTCATCATTGTTGTTTTGATCCGCGAGAGCCTGGCAAGTTGATAGGCCTTGGTAAGTGTTATAGGCTACTGAGAAATATGTCTCACCACTGATCAAAATTTTGTATGAAGTGTTGTGCTGGTAGATACCATTAGAGCACGAACAAGAAGTTGGAACTATAACTATGGTTTCAGAGGGGATCTTGTCACTGGACGAGATATTGTTGACTAAAGCTACAGTGGAGGGTTCAGAGCCTAAAAGAGAGGCAATACTAATGGGTGAATCATAAGGTGGTCGAGATCGGAAGGTTACATATGACTGGCATAAAGTTTGAGGACCAGCAGAACCATAACAGAGATACCCTTCTGTTATATCAGAAGAGTCCTGCTGGCAATTGAGCTGTCTGTTCTCTTGGTATGATTGTTGGCAGTTTGACGGCTTACACAGTGGATACACCAAGAAGAAGATTGAGAGGAAGCGAACTAAATATGGTTTCATGGCGTTAGGAATTTCTCCCTGAATTTGGCTAGCTAATTTTATTGATCTCTAGATCATTAGAACTAAATGGAGCGCTAAACTGAATGTGTGGACGAAAGATGATTGAACTTTTTATAATGTTTATTCGCCTGCCTATGCTTGATTGAATGTGACAAAATAAAAAATACATGGTTGACTTGTGTTTGGTGTCGTTGATAAAATACTTGAAAAAACTTAATGAATTAATTCTACGTAGATATAAGTAAAGAGATAGCTGAGAAAATTCAAGCAGGTTGAATGAATTAATTTTCGAGAGTTCAGAGTAGTGAAATTGCACCAAAATTAATTAGAATGCTTAATGTAATTGACACTCAGTGTATTTATATATATTATAGATTTTTCATGAGTTACAAGTTAAATTTTTTTATTTTTTTTTAATATGATACTTTTTACCTTGATTTTAATATGAGTTACAGGTTGACTGATGGTTGCCTGTGGTGCTAATATGCAATTTTATTTCAATATTTTTATATTTAAAAATTAATTCTAAAATTATTTATTTAATGAATTAAATGATTATTTAGGTTCATTATATAAATAGAGCAATTATGTAGAGTATATATGCCATTCTACACATACAAAATTAACTTTGAAAATTGATTTTTAAAAACTACCAAAACTAGCTTTTCAAATTAGTTTGTCAATTTGATTATTTCATAATCAACTTTAAAATTAACCATTTTAAAACTGGTTTACCAAACTCCTTTGGGGTTGTAACTTAAGAATGAATGATTAATTCCTAATCCTACAAAAATCCCAAAGGTACCTTAATTTAGTTTATGATTTTAGGAGGTTTCGAGCTACCGTTGTCTCTGAGAAGTGAAAAAAGAGCTAAATGAAGAAGATTAAGGTCTTATAGATTATAAGAGTGTAATATAAATTATTTAAATTCGATGATTAGTATCGAGGGAGTTTTAAATGTTGGTTAATTTGTATTTTTGTTATGTAAATAGTAAGGGTGGGCAAAAAATTAGGGTAGAGCCAAAACCATTGGGTACTTGGGTTTCAGTTTCGATTTCTATCAGAAACTGGCTGCTAGAGGGTAGATTCCGGTTCCAAAAAATGGAAACAGATACTTAAAATTTTTTTGTGAAAATATGGAGGCTTTTATAACATTTTATACTTCAAATAAAATAAAAAGAGAATTACAAATTTAAATTGCATGGCAGAGTATCCAATACGTTCATTGATAAGCGTGTCATTCACGGACGTGGTGGTGTTATTCCATGAGGAAATTCAATACCCTTTTAATTTTTATTCCCACTTGCAATTCCTTTTTTCACCTACTCTAATCCCCTGACTTAATTAATTCAACTTCAATTAAATTCCATTAACTATTATTATATACCTACATTTGCTAGTTATTGCTGAAAATATATGCCAAAAATTATAATTCATTTAAAATATATGGGAGATAAAATATATTTATTAAAGTAAAGAATTTTCATATGCTATTTTTATAAATTTCTTAGTCATAGTATTGCGGTTATCATGTTATTGTATTTGTGTTATTTAAAATGTTATGTAATTTTAATTTTGGAAGGATGAAAATTGATATGTTATGCAATTTTAATTTTGGGAGGATAAAAATTGATATGTTATTAACTTATTATGTGATGTTATTATGTTATTTAATGTGTTATGTAATTTTAATTTTGGGAGATTTAAATAAATATTAGAATAGTTGTAATTCTTGTAAAGTTTATAGGGTGTATTTGTCATTTTAAAAAACTATTAGGGGTGTCATAATTTTATGAAGGTTTATTTATCTTTTTTTTTTTTTTAAATAGTAGAGTAATTAATATTTGCCTAGATACCCAGGACTGGAACCGAAACTTGAATCTATAACACAAGTTTCAGTTTCTTCAAAAAACAGGTACCTGGAAGTCGAAACCGCCCACCCCTAATGAATAGTGATCATTTGGAATAATTTCCAAAAATATTTTTTCTCCTTTGTTATAAAAACCAGAGAATTTGGGGAAGCTCCATTAAGGAAAAAAATAAAGAACATGAAGACACCCTTTTCCCCACGCAATAGCCTGTAGTCAATCGTCAAGTCAATCAGTTGAAGTAATTGTTAGATTGAACCTAGACATACACCTTTCTACGAAGGAAATTGTTAGATCCAATGTTGACTAGAAAATTGGAAGTTCACTTCATACCAGTAACTTTAACTCCTGGAAATTGCTTGGAAAAGGAATTGAGTTGACTGAGTTAACCAATATAACCGTATTAAGAGTAATGTTCCATTATAATTGTTTAATTTATCTCATTTTCAAAATCACTAAATCATATTAAAACACGTCAGTTTGTATGGATGAGTATGTTAAAAAAAAAAAAAAAAAAAGTAAGGGTTAGTGGTTCCGGTTACCCTGTGAGTTTTGGGGCAACCAGAACTTGTCAATTCTTAGAAAAAGGAACCAGAACCTGAAATGAGGTTCCAGTTCCTAACCTGGGTACCCTGTAAAAGATAATTACCCCCTATTATTTTAAAAAATGACAAAAACATCCTAAAATTTTACAAATATACCCTTGAAAAATTAAGAAAACCTACATTTAGTAGTTTGAACTTTTGATTACTCATCCATTTGTGTTCAACATGGCTCATACATCCTCTAATCTTTAGGTAATACTTGAATTCAATCAATTCATTATAATTCACATAAATTAATTAATTATAATATAATATTATAATTAATTAAGTAATTATAATATAAATCTATAAGGTAACGTTATAATTAATTAAATTTTTTGTTCTTTTTAAATTAAGAAATGAGCCGATATACATTTTCCCACTTCAGTTTTGCCCAAAAAACACTTTCCCACCCAAAATGAAGAACCGTCGGTTAAAATGTAATGGCATAAGGGCATAATAGTCATTTTGCTTCCATTAAAACCTGAGCATGCGCCATGTGCATTTTAACTCTCTCTCTCTCTCTCTCTCTCTCTCTCTCTCTCTCTCTATATATATATATATATATATATATATATAACAAAACAAAATTGAAAAATATTAGACAAACAAAAATAAGTTAAAACAAATAACAACAAAAAGTTAACGGCCATTAGCCAAAATCGCCGACGAGAAACTGTTAGGGCCAAAAATCGTCCTTGGCCCAAATAGGGGAACAGGATCACTAGTGAAGAATGACCAGGCCCAGTCTTGCAGAGGCCCAATTCGGATTAGCCCTATTTGATACGAGGTATAGCCGGCCCAAACTACATGGGCGCGAGCCTCTTAAGCCCAGTCCACTTCCTAGGCCCATAGGCGAGTCCAGAGCCCATAGCCCCTTCAATATTTTCCTATTCTTGATCAATCCCCTACTCAAGGTCGCCTTCCCCTTTCTTGATGACTTTCCCATTTGGGAGTTATTCTCCTAATCAGAATTAACTTCCTACCCGGACACTGATAAGATAGCTGATTACGGCCTTGATTCTTCTAGGGTTGGTATCAGAGTCATACTAGGACTCCTGCTCCCACCAGGATTGGGAGACCAGACGACCACTATATAAGCAGAGGCCAGCCCTCTCACAAAGGACATCGACATTACACCTTCACACCCTAAACTCTTTACTTGAGAGTTTCGCTTCATCGCCGTAGTCACAGTCCCCGACTAGACTTCCGGTAATCTCTCATTCCCTAGCCCTCACTATATTAGCCTTTCAGCCTTGCTGACTTGAGCGTCGGAGTGCCTACGGCAAACACCACCCTGGTGTTTCCCGTTCGCTTCACGCGTGTGTTTCTCTACGTGTGCAGGTACAGCAGATCGCTAGTGGCCTCAACCTCGCGGGATCAGACCCCACTTTCTGCACAGGTAGATTTTTACGTCTACAGTTTGGCGCCCACCGTGGGGCCTCTAGCAATCACTCGACGTGATGAACCTTGCTACGTGGAGAAATATTCCATGTCTGACAATCCGGATGACGTTAACTCAGGCCTTGAGGCCAGACTGGAGGCTTTGACCGCCCTCATGCAACAAAACTTGGACAAGGTGGCCGCGCTGGAAGCCGAAAACACATCCATCAGGGTCGAGAACCAGTCGCTAAAGGAGAAAGTAAGCCGATTCTATGAACTCGAGTTTCTGCCTAACCAAGCACCCTCCAATCGGTTCCGCACCACTATCCCATCCATGCAACCCCTCTCCACATCAAAGTATCGACCCTCGGATTCTGGTAAAAGGCCGCGTCAGTTTAACGCACTGGCGCTCGACTACTCCGTTCTGACTAACGGAGATAAAAATACAACAGTGCGTGGTCCAGTCGATCCATCCCAGACTCATGATCAAAACGATCCAGCAATAGAGAACCTGTAGGGTCAACCCATCCCCACCATACCACTTCACCTCCAGTCAACCCAAACACAAACCCCATCCGGCTCGGCTCACCCTCACGGGTTGGACGGCCAAACCAAACCAACTCCAACACTTGAGCCCATCCACCCTGACGGACCGAAGGACTACCAGACAACTCCCCTGACCATTCATGTAGGGAAGAATAATAGAACAGTGACGATGGGAGTCATCCAACCCGAAGGGATGAACAAAGACACATGCTACCAAGGAGCGCACGACGAACTGATTTGTCAAAATACCCCCCGAGGGATGACCCAACGGGATGTACCAGACCCGATAAGACGGGGTGACCCGATAGTATCCCCTTCCCCTGTGGAACAATTACTGGCCAAGAGACTGGCCGACGTTGAGGCAGTAATGAGGCACATCCCAAGAATGCCAATCCCAACCAAGAAGAGCAGACCGAATTGCTATGCTGATTCACCCTTTGTGGATGAGATCGCCCTGGCTGACATGCCCCAGAAATTCATTATCCCCAACATGAGACCATATGACGGTACCACTGACCCGGATGACCACATAGCCTTATACAAGCAGCGGATGTTCACTGTCTCCATACCCCGATCGCTTAGAGAAGCCTGCATGTGCAAAAGTTTTGGTTCTAGTTTGTCCGGCCCGGCACTCCAATGGTACACGAATCTCCCGAACGGATCCATCGATTCATTCGCTCAGCTTACTGACACCTTTGTGGAACAGTTTGCCAGTAGCAAGAAGCTAGAGAAGTTGTTGGCCGACTTGTAACGAGTATACCAACAAAGGGGGGAACCATTAAGAGAGTATGTTAGCAGATTCAACAAAGAGAAGATCTCTATTCCCTCATGTAACCCCGAGACTGCTGTGGACGCTTTCAGAAAAGGCCTCCTCCCAGATGGAGAACTATACAAAGAACTTACAAAGCTAGGCTGCACCACAATGGAAGACGCTCTGGCCGAGCCGTTATCCAGATAAGGTGGGAGGAAGATGAGATGAACCGAGCTGCCCATTCCAGATATGANAATCTCAATCTTCTAATCAAACACCTGCTGCTATCAATTATGTTGCTTCACCAACCTCTGTTCAAGATGCAGCCTGGTATATGGATTCAAGAGCCATGGATCATGTTATTTCAGATTTTTCATAGCTTACAACAAGCTCTCCCTACACCGGAAATGAACAACTCCAAGTTGGTATTAGAGCAATTGACAAACGTCAAGAATGGCTGATATCTCTCGAAATCCTTCACCTCTTCACTAAAGAGATAATAGTTCGAGCTCCAAACACACCTTTGATTCAAGTAATTCTGTCAATTCTGCTACAGTGTCATCTTCAAAATTGCCTGTAATTTCATCGAAACTAACGAGAGACAACCACCGCTTCTGGAAATCGCAGATTCTTTTTGCAGTAGGAGCTCACGACCTTGAAGAACATCTCACTGGTTTAATATCGCGTCCAGCTCCTTTCGTGAAAGCTTTATTAGACGGTACACAATCAGAGGTAATCAAAAAGCCTAATCCAGAATACTTACTTTGGAAGAAAACTGACAAAATGTTAGTTAGCTGGCTGTTGTCATTAATTTCAGAATCTATGTTTGCCGTGATCTTTAAGTGTCAATTTGCTACTGATATTTGGCTAACATTAGAAAAAGAATTCTTGACTGAGTCTAGAGCTAAGACACTTCATGTTAAAAACCTCTTACAAACCACAAAGAAAGATGATATGAGTATACATGATTACTTCTTAAAGATGAAGAACTATGCAGAAAACTTGTCATCGAGTGGAGTTGTTATTACTGATGAAGAGCTATTAAACTATATTCTGGATGGTTTGGATTCAGATAGTATGATGCTGCCGTGGTTAATATAACAACTAGACTGGAATCTAAGGTTGATCCAATATCTGTTCAGGAAGCTCAAATTGTTTTACAAAAACTTGAACTTAGGTTGGAGAAATCACATGCTGTAATGAACATAATGATTCATAATGAGTTTCATAGTAGTTCAGCTGATGTTGCTAGTGTTTCAGTGGCGAATGAGAACAAGAAAATTGAGCCTGATCAATCACCACATCTTTCTGGAAATCAGTATAACACAGTGACCTCAGCTATACCACAATTTACTAGATTTAATTCCTCTACTTACCTACTGGTTAGAATTTATCTGTCGTTGGTACATCTCAGCCTCAACCTTATTTTAGTAACCAATTTGATGGAGGATATGGTGGTGGCCGAGGTAGAGGTCGTACAGGAGGTAGAAACAGATTTTTTTTGTCAAGTTTGTGGAAAAGCTAGGCATCTTGCCTTACACTGCTATCATCAGTTTGATGTCAATTTTACTGGACAAAATTCTTATGTAAGAGGCAACTTTGATCCACCTGGTTTTATGAGATCATCTGCATCTTTAACAGAAGGACAATACACTTATGCTCTTTCTCCTCCTCCTCCTCATTACACACAAGGCAGTGTCTTTGGACCATTACCATCGTATCAACTTGGATACCACACTCAATTCTTGCCAAATGCTAGTCCACTTTCTACACCTACTGCAAATCAGCCAACAANTGAGAAGTGAAAAAAGAGCTAAATGAAGAAGATTAAGGTCTTATAGATTATAAGAGGGTAATATAAATTATTTAAATTAGATGATTAGTATTGAGGGAGTTTTAAATATTGGTTAATTTGTATTTTTTTGTGTAAATATTAGGGGTGGGCAAAAAAATAGGGTAGAGTCAAACCATTGGGTAATTATTAGGAAGTAATGAAATCTGACCGTTGATTGTAGATGACGTGTGAGGGAGTTAGTTTTATTTCTGTTACAGTGCACATGCAAAATACATGCAGTACGCATGTATATATAAAACACTTTACGCATGTATCATTAATAATCATCATCAATAATACATATCTGAATTTTCTCTCTCTTTTGCTTTGTTTTTTCTACATTTTCTGTTAGTGTTCTAAGTTGGTATCAAAGCCATTGACAAACGTCAAGAATGGTTGATATCTCTCAAAATCCTTCACCTCTTCACAAAACAGATAATAGTTCGAGCTCCAAACACACCTTTGTTTCAAGTAATCCTGTCAATTCTGCTACAGTGTCATCTTCAACATTGCTTGTAATTTCACCGAAACTAACGAGAGACAACCACCGCTTCTAGAAATCGCAGATTCTTTTTGCAGTATGAGCTCATGACCTTGAAGAACATCTCACTGGTTTAATATCGTGTCTAACTCCTTTCGTGAAAGCTTCATTAGACGGTACACAATCAGAGGTAATAAAAAAACCTAATCCAGAGTACTTACTTTGGAAGAAAACTGACAAAATGTTAGTTAGTTGGCTGTTGTCATCAATTTCAGAATCTATGTTTGCCATGATCTCTAAGTGTCAATTTGCTACTGATATTTGGCTGACATTAGAAAAAGAATTCATGACTGAGTCTAGAGCTAAGACACTTCATGTTAAAAACCTTTTACAAACAACAAAGAAAGATGATATGAGCATACATGATTACTTCTTAAAAATGAAGAACTATGCAGAAAACTTGTCATCGAGTGGAGTTGTTATTACTGATGAAGAGCTATTAAACTATATTCTGGATGGTTTGGATTTAGAGTATGATGCTGCCGTGGTTAATATAACAACTAGACTGGAATCTAAGGTTGATCCAATATCTGTTCAAGAAGCTCAAATTGTTTTACAAAAACTTGAACTTAGGTTGGAGAAATCACATGTTGTAATGAACACAATGATTCATAATGAGTTTCATAGTAGTTCAGCTAATGTTGCTAGTGTTTCAGTGGCAAATGAGAACAAGAAAATTGAGCCTAATCAATCACCACATCTTTCTGGAAATCAGTATAACACAGTGACCTCAGCTATACCACAATTTACTAGATTTAATTCCTCCTTCTTACCTACTGGTCAGAATTTACCTGTCGTTGGTACATCTCAGCCTCAACCTTATTTTAGTAATCAATTTTCTGGAGGATATGGTGGTGGCCGAGGTAGAGGTTGTACAGGAGGTAGAAACAGATTTTTTTGTCAAGTTTGTGGAAAAGCTAGACATCTTGCCTTACACTGCTATCATCGGTTTGATTTAAATTTTACTGGACATAATTCTTATGTCAGAGGCAACTTTAATCCACCTGGTTTTATGAGATCATCTGCATCCTTAACAGAAGGACAATACACTTCTGCTCCTTCTCCTCCTCCTCCTCATTACACACAAGGCAGTGTCTCTAGACCATTACCATCGTATCAACCTGGATATCACACTCAATTCTTGCCAAATGTTGGTCCACCTTCTACACCTACTGCAAATCAGCCAACAGCTCATAATGCCAGTCAATCCAATCAAGTGTTCATGGCACAATCTCAATCTTCTAATCAAACAACTGCTGCTATCAATTATGTTGCTTCACCAACCTCTGTTCAAGATGCAGCCTGGTATATGGATTCAGGAGCCACGGATCATGTTACTTCAGATTTTTCATAGCTTACAACAAGCTCTCCCTACACTGGAAATGAAGAACTCCAGGTTGGCAATGGTGAGTTGTTATCAATCTCTCATACTAGTTCTGGTACATTACTCTGCCCTGTCAAAACTTTCCACCTCAAACATATTTTATTTGTTCCTCATATCACAAATAATTTACTTAGTGTATCCAAGCTCACTAGAGATAATGATGTTCTTGTGGAATTCTTTACTGATCACTGTGTGGTTAAGGACAAAATGTCTCAAGTCATTCTTCTTCACGGGGTACTTAGAGCTAGACTTTATCGCATTCAAGTCCCAGTTCATTCACCTCGTTCTTCATCTAGTGCAGTTTTGGATCCCTTAGTCTCCTTAAAGTCCATCAGCAGCAGTCTTGTTCCCCATGTCAGAGTCTCTAATAAGAATGCTGATATCCTGTCTAAAACTCAAAAATTGTATTCCACTTTCAATAAGTGTACACCTTTGAATGTTTCTGTCAATAATCAGTCTTATATTGGTCATGTTAATCCGTCTGCTTCAACTTCAGTTGTAACTGATACCTCTATTGGCAATAAATTGAATGTTTTTCCAACCTGCAAAACTGATTTTATGTTATGGCATAAACGTCTTGGTCATCCTAATATTTCAGTACTCACAAACATTCTTAAAACTCTAAAATTACCTCATCCTGCGAAACCAAACATCAAATTTTGCCAAGCCTGTTAGTTTGGTAAACTACATAAGTCTACCTACCCTAAGTCTGGTTCTTATGCATCCAAACCACTTGAACTTGTTCATTCAGATCTTTGGGGACCCTCACCAATCACCTCCCCTGAAGGCTTTAGATATTAGATACAATTTTTGGATGACCCACTAGATTTACTTGGATCTTTCCTCTAAAGAACAAATCTGACACTTACACCATTTTTACTCAGTTCCACAAACTAGTAGAGAAACAATTTAATGCCTCTGTCAAATGTGTCCAAACTGATTGGGGAGGGGAGTAGAGGAGTTTGGTCTCTTATTTTAAGGATCATGGCATATTCTTTAGACATCCTTGTCCTCATACCCATCAAAAAAATGGTAGAGTAGAGAGGAAGCATCGTCAGATTGTGGAACAAGGTTTAACTCTTCTTGCAAAAGCTAGTATGCCACTAAAGTATTGGTGGTTTGTGTTTCAAACCTCAGTTTATCTTAGAAATTGACTTCCGTCCCCTGTCCTTGATAATCTCTATCCTTTCCAGAAACTCTTTTATACTATTCCAAACTATTCTGCTCTCAAGATTTTTGGTTGTGCAGACTATCCATTTCTTCAACCCTACAGTGCTCATAAGTTTAATTTCCATACTGTTAAATGTACGTTTGTTGGGTATAGTCTTCAACATGAAGGTTATCTGTGTTTAGATCCTTCTGGTCGAGTTTATACATGTCAGAGTGTTCGTTTTGATGAGTCTGACTTCCCATTTCATACTTCCTCCAACTCTGCTTCAACATTTACAACCGCGTCGTCTGAATCTTTACCATCTAAATCCTTGCCAGTTGTTCATGTCTCTTTTTCTTGGTCTATTCCCACTTCAGTACCTTTAACCAACGTGTCTTGTAATGTTAGGCCTACTACATGTGATCAGTCAGAATTTCCAACAAGATCTCCTGTTTGTCCCACTACACATGCTCATTCCAACTCTCCAAACTTGTCTCCAAGTAACCCATTTTTGTCATCTTCACAACTATCTCCTACTCTAACTTCTTCCAAACAAATTAGTACTTCCTCTACAAATCCTTTTCTGCATTCAGACTCTATTCTGTCTCCTATAACGCTTTTTTCTAATGAGTCATATGAAACCTTTCCTCTGGAAGTCATCTTACCTATACCTGCTACTACAACTCATCATGCACAAGATAAGCCCTTAAACACTCATCTCATGCAAACCAGATCCAAGACAAAATCTCTCCAAACTGCTCTTCTGTCCACTTCATCTTGTAATGTTACAGAACCAGTTACTGTATCCGAGGCTCTCTCTCATCCTTCATGGAAGGCAGCCATGTAGGCTGAATTTGATGCACTGCAGTCTAATCACACTTGGGAGTTATTTCCCGTTACTTCTAATATGCATCCAGTGGGTTGTAAATGGGTGTTCAAAGTTAAAACCAATCCTGATGGTTCCATTCAACGGCTTAAAGCAAGGTTAGTGGTGAAAGGATTTCAGTAGACTTCTGGGATTGATTATCTAGAGACTTTTAGTCCTGTCGTAAAATCTCCAACAATTAGAGTTATCTTGAGCCTTGCAGTTAGCTATGGGTGGGACATCCAACAAGTGGATATTAATAATGCATTTTTGAATGGGGAGCTCACTAAGACAATTCACATGGTGCAACCAGAAGGTTTTGTCAGTCCACAATATCCTCATCATGTTTGCAAATTAACCAAAGCACTTTATGGTCTCAAACAGGCACCAAGGGCATGGTTTGATAAGCTCACGAAGGCCTTTCTATCATGGGGTTTCTTACATTCTTTAGCTGATCCCAGCCTCTTTATTTATCGACACCAAGAAGTGCAAGTCTATATTCTGGTTTATGTTGATGATATTCTCCTCACTGGCAATGATTCAAGTCTGGTTCATAAGATTGTTGCTAACCTCAATACTCAGTTTGCTCTGAAAACTCTAGGTTCACTGCACTACTTTCTCGGGTTTGAAATTACAAGAGATAAGTCTCATCTGCACATAAACCAGGCAAAGTATGCAAAAGACTTACTGGTTAAAACCAAAATACTGGATTGTAATCCCTACACTACTCTCATGGCTGTTGGCACTAAATTAGCTCTTGAAGACAGTAAACTATTTGAGAATCCAGCTCTGTATCAGAGTACCGTTGGTGCACTTTAGTATCTCACGTTGTCTAGGCCTGATATCTCCTTCTCAGTCAACAAATTGAGTCAGTTTTTGAAGGCTCCAACACAGTTGCACTAGCAAGCCTATAAAATGCTTCTTCGATATATCAAAGGAACCTTAAACTATAGAGAATTATACAGTCCTAATAACAGATTTAATCTAATCTGCTATACAGATGCTGACTGGGCTTGCAATCCTTCAGACAGACGTTCTACCAGTGGGTGCTGTGTGTATCTTGGATCTAATCTGATTCAATGGAATTCCAAGAAGCAAAAGGTGGTAGCGTTATCCTCCACTGAAGCAGAATATAGAGCCTTAGCTCAAGGTTCCACTGAGTTAGCATGGTTTTGTAGTTTGTTTTCTGAAATTGGGCTGCCACTACTAGAGGTTCCTATCATCTGGTGTGATAATCAAAGTACCGAATCGCTGGCTTCAAACCTTGTCTTTCACAGTAGAACAAAACATATTGAGCTGGATGCTCATTATGTCCGGGAGCAGGTTACCTCCAGCAAGCTCAAAGTGCAGTTTGTTCCTATTGAACATCAAACTGCCGATATATTTACTAAAGCCCTATCAGCTTCCAGATTTGAACTACTTCGTGAAAAGCTCAATGTTAAACCACCTCTTGCTGTGCATGGAACTTATGGCTCAGTGACTTCTACGTCTAATGCTTAATTGAATTATCCAATTATCTTAAGCAGTTCGTGAAGTGCAGCGAACAACAAGCAATAAGTGTTCGTGTGTTGTGTTCATAGCGAGCAGCGAGTTTTAGTGTGTTTGTGAAATGGAGCGAGTTTTCATGTGTTCGTGAAGTGCAATGAACAGTGTGTTCATGAAGTGCAACGAACAACGAACAACGAGCAATAAGAGCAATAAGTGTGTTCGCGTGTTTGTTAATCAGTTGAGAAGGTTTTGTTGAAGAAGGGATGTTAGAATGTAATGAAAGAACATAATGAAGAAGTAAAGAAGTGTGAGGTAAAGAAGTGTGGACGTTTTGTTGATGAAGGGATGTTAGGAAGTAATGAAATCTGACCATTGATTGTAGATGACGTGTCAGGGAGTTAGTTTTATTTCTGTTACAGTGCACATGCAAAATATATGCAGTGCGCATGTATATATAAAACACTTTACGCATGTATCATTAATAATCATCATCAATAATACTGATCTGAATTTTCTCTCTCTTTTGCTCTGTTTTTTCTGCGTTTTCTGTTAGTGTTCTAAGTGTACTTGGGTTTTGGTTTCGATTCTCACCAGAAACTAGCTGCCAGAGGGTAGGTTTCGGTTCCAAAAAATGGGAGCCAATACTTAAAAAGATTTTGTAAAAATATGGGGGGTTTTATAATATTTTATGCTTCAAATAAAATAAAAAGAGAATTACAAGTTTAAATTGCATGACAGAGCATCCAATACATTCATTGATAAGCGTGTCATTCACGGAAGTGGTGGTATTATTCCATGAGGAAATCATATTTTGATTTGCGTGCACTTCAATCCCCTTTTTATTTTTCTTCCCACTTGCAATTCCTTTTTTCACCTACTCTAATCCCTTACCTTAATTAATTCAACTTCAATTAAATTCCATTAACTATTATTATATACCTACATTTACTAGTTATTGCTGATAATATATGCCAAAAATTACAATTCATTTAAAATATATGGGAGATAAAATATATTTATTAGAGTAAAGAATTTTCGTATGCTATTTTTATAAATTTCTTAGTCATAGTATTGCGGTTATCATGTTATTGTACTTGTGTTATTTAAAATGTTATGTAATTTTAATTTTGGAAGGATGAAAATTGATATGTTATGTAATTTTAATTTTGGGAGGATGAAAATTGATATGTTATTAACTTATTATGTGATGTTATTATGTTATTTAATGTGTTATGTAATTTTAACTTTGGGAGGTTTAAATGAATATTAGAATAGTTGTAATTTTTGTAAAGTTTATAGGGTGTATTTGTCATTTTAGAAAACTATAAGGGGTGTAATGTCATTTTAGAAGGGTTTTTTTTTTTTTTTTTTTAAATAGTGGAGTAATTACTATTTGCGTGGGTACCCGGAACCAGAATTGAAACCTATAACATAAGTTCCGGTTCCGATTCCTTCAAAAAAAGGTGGGTACCTAGAAGTTGAAACCGCCCACCCCTAATGAATAGTGATCATTTGGAATAATTTCCAAAAATATTTTTTCTCCTTTGTTATAAAAACCAGAGAAATTAGGGAAGCTCCATTAAGGAAAAATAAAGAAAATGAAGATACCTTTTTCCCCACGCAATAGCCTATAGTCAATTGTCAAAAGTAATTGTTAGATTGAACCTAGACATACACCTTTCTACGAAGTAATTGTTAGATCCAGTGTTGACTAGAGAATCGGAAGTTCATTTCATACCAGTAACTTTAAATCCTGGAAATTGCTTGGAAAAGGAATTGAGTTGACCGAGTTAACCAATATAACCATGTAATATATTTATTAAGAGTAATGCTCCATTATAATTGTTTAATTTATCCTATATTCAAAATCACCAAATTATATTAAAATACGTGTTAGGACCAAAAATCGTCCTTGGCCCAAATAGGCAAACGGGCCCGACATTGAAGAAGAAGCTAGGCCCAATCCCGATATGACCCAATCGGATTAGGCCCATTCGGCACAAGATACAGCCGGCCCAAACCACGTGGGCACGAGCCTCCTAATCCCAGTCCATTTCCTAGGTCCATGGGCAAATCCAGAGCCCACGATCCCCTCAGAATACTTTCCTACTCCTGATCAGTCTCCCATTCAAGGTCACCTTCCTATCCCTGATCACTTTCCTACTCAGAGTCACTTTCCTATTCAGAATCACTTTCCTATCCGAACACTGGTAAGACAGTTTACCACAACCCTAATTCTTCTAGGATTTGCATAAGAGTCATGCTAGGACTCCTACTTCTATCAGGATTGGGAGACCAGACAGTCACTATATAAGTAGAGGCCAGCCCTCTCACAAAGGAGATGACATTACATCTTCACACCTGAAGCTCCTACTCGAGAGCTTTACATCACTGCCGTAGTCACAATCCCCGACTAGACTTCCGGTAATCTCTACTCCCTAGCCCTCACTATATTAGCCTCTCTCAGCCTTGCTGACTTGAGCGTCGAAGTGCCTATGGCAAACACCATCCCGGTGTTTCCCGTTCGCTTCACGCGTGTGTTTCTCTACGTGTGCAAGTATAGCAGATCGCTAGTGGCCTCATCCTCACGGGATCAGACCCCCCTTTTGTACAGGTAGATTTTTACGTCTACAGTTTGGCACCCACCGTGGGACCTCTAGCAATCATTCGGCTTGACGAACCTTGCTACATGGAAGAACATTCCATGGCTAATAACTCCGATAACGCTAATCCCGGCCTCGAGGCCAAACTGGAAGCTCTAACCGCTCTCATGCAACATAACTTGGACAAGGTGGCTGCATTGGAAGCTGAGAACAATACGATTCGGACGAAAAACGTGTCCATCAGGTCAGAAAACCATTCCCTCAAGGAGAAGGTGAGTCAATTCTATGACCTAGAGTTCCTTCCCGACCAAGTACCCCCCAATCGATTCCGCGCCCCTATCCCATCCATGTAACCACTCTCCACACCAGAGCATCAGCCCTCGGCCTCCGGTAAAGGGCCGCATCTATTAAGAGCACTGGCGCTTGACGACTCCGTTTTGACTAATGGAGACAAAGATATGCTAGCAGAACACCATCCAGCCGACCCATCCCAGCCTCGTGGCCAAGATAATCCAATAACAGAAAGCCCACATCCACAAGACCAGCCTATCCTCACCGTCCCGCTCCACCTCCAGTCTATAACCCATACACAAACCTCATTCGGCTCGGCTCACCCTCGCGGGTTGAATGGCCAAACCAAACCAACTCCAGCACTCGAGCTCATCCATCCTGACAGACCGAGCGACTACCAATCGACTCCACTGACCATTCATGTAGGGCGGAATAATAGAACAGTGACAGTGGGAGTGGGAGTCACCCAATCGGAAGGGATGAACGAAGACCCATGCTACCAAGGAATGCACGACAGAATGATCTATCAGACTACCCCCCGAGGGATGACCCAACGGAATGTGCCGAGAACGAATGCAGTAGCAGACCCAGTAAGACAGGATAACCTGGTAGTATCCTTCTCTCCTATAGAACAAGTACTGGCCAAGAGACTGGCCGACGTCGAGGCAGTGATAAGATGTATTCCAGGAATGCCAGTCCCAACCAAGAAGAGCAGGCCCCATTGTTACGCGGATTCACCCTTCGTGGACGAGATCGCCCTAGCCGACTTGCCACAGAAGTTCACTATCCCCAACATGAAAATGTACAATGGCACAACCGATCTAGACGATCACATAGCCTCGTACAAGCAACAGATGCTCACTGTCTTGATACCCCGATCGCTTAGGGAAGCCTGCATGTGCAAAAGTTTCGGTTCGAGCTTATCCGACCCAGCACTACAATGGTACACGAACCTCCTGAATGGATCTATCGATTCATTCTCTCAATTCACCGACACATTTGTGGAACAGTTCGCCAGCAGCAAGAAACTCGAGAAACTGTCAACCGACTTGTAAAGAGTATACCAAAGAAGGGGCAAACCATTGAGAGAATATGTCAGCAGGTTTAACAGAGAGAAGATTTCCATCCCAGCATGCAACCCTGAGACAGCCGTAGATGCCTTCAGAAAGGGTATCCTCCTGGACAGAGAGCTATACAATGAACTTACAAAGCTGGGATGCACAACAATGGAAGATGCTCTGGCCCAGGCAGTGATCCACATCAGGTGGGAGGAGGATGAGATAAACCAAATGATTCACTCCAGATATGAACCAAGGCGGAGCAACAGGAGGCCAGAGCTTGGACAGGTAGAGCACCGCTACCACCCTCCAACACGCAATATGGGCAGAGTCAAGAAGCCTTATGATCGCCAACCCTCGAGAAATGATAACAGGCAGTTTGGGTCGAACCGACCTAGAATACCGTAGTACAACCTCAACGTCAAACCGACCCCGGTCGTAGCAATAATGAAAGGATTAGGATCCACCATCAAGTGGCCTGGCAAGCTCCATCCCGAGGCAAGGAGAGACATAACCAAGTGGTACGAGTTCCACAACGACCATGGGCACAACACCGCAGACTGTATTGCCTTACGACTCGAGGTTGCCGCACTTCTGAAAAGGGGACATCTCTGTGATCTGCTTACTGACAAGGGGAAGAACACTATTAGCTAGAAAAGCTCTAAAGAACCGTCACCCCCTCCATGGCAACCCACACCGAAAGGTTTCTGTTCGCTCATCTCTGGAGGATCAGAGATCAGCGGGGTAAGTTACTCATCGGCCAAGCGGTATGCTAGAGCCAACCACCACCATGAAGTCCAGTCCATCCATCTGGTCTCGCGGTCACACTCTCATCAGGTAATTCAGTTTGAAGATGACGAACCAGTCACCCTGGTCGCTCCTCATCACGACGCTTTAGTCATATCCGTGCAGATTGCCAACATTCTAGTGAAAAAGGTGTTCGTAGATGGAGGTTCGTCAGCAAACATCTTGTTCCTCGAAGCAATAAAAGTAATGGGACTAGAAGAAGCAAACATCAACAGGCGGCCGACACTGCTGGTTGGGTTCAGCTTGGAGCAGAAATACACTATTGGAGAGATAGCCCTTCCCATCTACACCAATGGAGTGAACAAACAGACCATCTTCCTGGTGATCAACTGCCCATCTCTCTACAACGTCATTTTGGGCCGGCCTTGGATCCACGACATACGGGCAGTCCCATCTACCTTCCACCAGACGATTAGCTTTCCAACCAAGTGGGGGGTATGAGAGATCAAGGGCGACCCCAAAGCTTCCAGAGACTGCTACAAGAATGCCTTCAAGAGCAGAGGAAACTCTTCATAGCAACTACAGTCTCATCCAACCCCTCGGACCGAGCCTTACCAACCGACCATTGAGGAGTTGGATGAAGTGCAGATACATTCGGACGACGTTGAGAGAAAGACACATATAGGTTCCCGCCTCGAACCCGAGACAAGGGAGAAGCTGATAGAATTTCTCAAACAAACAAAGATTGTTTCGCTTGGTCACATGCCAACATGACCGGAATCAGTCCAGACGCAATGGTCCACCAGCTCAAGGCAGATCCGGATCACCCACCAGTGAAGCAGAGGAGGAGGAAATTCCCACTTGAGTGAAACCGGATCGTTAATGAAGAGATTAAAAAGCTCCTGAGCAACGGCATGATCAGAGAGGTCCACTACCCCGAATGGCTAGCAAACGTCGTGGTCGTAAAGAAAAAGAACGGGAAGTGGAAAGTCTGCATCGACTTCACTAACGTGAACAAAGCCTGCCCCAAGGTTTCTTTCCCACTCCCACATATCAATATGATGGTAGATGCGACCGTAGGGCACGAACTCCTTAGTTTCATGGACGCCTTCTTGGGATATAACTAGATCCTGATGCATCAGGATGATCAAGAGAAGACAGCCTTCATCACAGAGAGGGGAACCTATTGCTACAAAGTAATGTCGTTTGGACTGAAGAACGCTAGGGCCAGCTACCAACGGCTAGTCAACAAGATGTTCTCCAACTACTTAGGAGAGACTATGGAGGTTTACATCGATGACATGCTCGTCAAGTCCCTGATTGTCGAGCAACACCTTGACCACCTTAGCCAGGCATTCGACGTCCTCCGGAAGTACAACATGAAGCTAAATCCAGCCAAGTGCTCATTTGGCGTCTCATTAGGTAAATTTTTGTGCTATATGGTTACTCAGAGAGGGATAGAAGCGAACCTCAACTAGATTAGAGCGATCCTCAACATACCATCCCCTACTTGCATCAGAGATGTCCAGCGCCTTGCAAGACGAGTGGCTGCCCTGAGCCGCTTCATTTCCAGATCAGTTGATAACTGTCACCTATTCTTCCATGCCCTCAAGAAGTCCAAGAAGTTTGACTGGAAACCCCTCCCCCCCCTCCCGCCCCCCCGCGAAGAAGCCCTACAATAGCTAAAGAGGTATCTGACCACACCCCCGCTTCTTTCCAAACCTGTGGACGGGGAGAAGCTCTACTCTTACTTAGCAGTCTCAAAGATAACCATCTCAGCAGTGCTAGTTTGGGAAGAAGAATCAAAGCAGTTACCGGTCTACTATGTGAGCAAGTCACTCCTCGACGTAGAAACTCGGTACAATCAACTGGAGAAATTAGCCCTCACCCTCATCCATGCATCCAGGAAGCTCAGGCCATACTTTCAGTGCCATTCCATTGTTGTAATCACCTCCTTCCCGCTCAAGAAGATACTGCACAAAGCAGAACTATCAGGCCGACTCATGCAATGGACAGTAGAGCTTAGTGAGTTCGACATAGCCTACCAATCCTACACCGCCGTCAAGTCCCAGGCACTAGCAGACTTCATTGCCGACTTCACACCAAGCGCCACCACCCATGCCGAAAGAGAATTACTATGCATGAACGGCGCACCACCCTCAAAGTGGTCTCTCCTAGTAGATGGATCGAGTAATGTCAATGGAAGCAGACTCGGAATAGTGCTGATCGCACTAGAGGGAGACATCGTCCAACGAGTAATCCAGTGTGGGTTCAAGTGTATGAATAAGGAGGCCGAATATGAAGCCCTCCTAGCCGAACTTACCTTGGCTGAGAAATTGGAGCCAAGAAACTGGAAGTAAAGTCCGATTCCCAACTTGTAGTCAATCAACTACAAGGCACATATCAAGCATGCGATCCAAAGATGACATCCTATTTGAGCATGGTCAAAGAGCTACAGGCCCAATTCGAAGAGTTCTCCATCGTACAGATCCCCAGAGCTGAGAACTACCACGCCGACGCCCTAGCCAACCTTGGCTTGGCACTCCCATGTTCCTCCCAATCATCCATCCCTCTCTTACTCATGTAGTGGCCAACCAACTGGAAGGAACAACCACCAAACAGGTCTCCCGTAGAAGCCATGGGCATTGAGCAAGCCGACTGCTGGATGACTCTAGTAGTAAGATACCGAGAAAATGATGAACTCTCGGCTGACAAGAACGAAACACGCCGACTGAAAGCAAGAGCTGCCAGATTCACCATACATGAGGGCCAACTCCTCAGAAAGTCATTTTCAGGCCCTTATCTCAAATGCGTAAGCCCAGAAGAAGCCCAAAGTGTTCTAACTGAACTCTATGAAGGTGAATGCAGGAACCACACAGGAGGCCACAGTCTTGCACACCGGGTGATCACCGCTGGATATTACTGGCCGACCATATGCACCGATTCGACCGCTTATGTAAAGAAGTGCGACAACTGTCAGAGGTTTGCCCATGTCTCACACCTCCCACCAGAGTGACTCCATTCCATCCTCACATCTTGGCCATTCATGAAGTGGGGAATGGACATCGTAGGAAAGCTACCTATTGCACTGGGGCAACGAGTCTTCATGTTGGCTATGACAAACTACTTTACCAAGTGGATCGAAGCCGAAGCCTTCGCACAAGTCAGAGATCGAGAGGTAAAAGCCTTCATCTGGAAGAATGTCATCTGTAGGTTCGGAATACTGAAGGAGATTGTCACCGATAATGGATCCCAGTTCATTAGTTCAGGCTTCAGGGATTTCTGTGACATGTGGGGAATAAAGTTGAGCTTCTCAACACCCCGCAACCCCCAGTCTAACGGCCAGGCCGAGTCATCAAACAAGATCATCATACAGACATTAAAGAAGCGATTGCAGAAAGCTAAGGGCACATGGGCAGACAAGCTACCCGGAGTCCTCTGGTCATACCGTACCACGGCTCGATCATCAATAAGTGAAACCCCGTTCTCCCTCACATACAGTTCTGAAGCAGTCATCCTAGCTGAAGTATCAGTTCCATCCACCAGGCTCCAATGGGCAGATGAGGAATTAAACAGTCACAACCTTTGCCAGAACCTAGACACTGTGGACGAGCTACTAGAACGAGTGAGCATCCGTAACGCAGTTTACCAGCAACAGGTTGCCCGACATTATAACCGCAACGTGAGGATTCATACTTTCAAGATAGGTGACTGGGTCCTCCGCAGGGTCTTCCAAAACACCAAGGAGATCAACTCTGGCAAACTCGGCCCTACCTGGCAAGGTCCCTACAAGATAATCAAAGCAGTAGGGAAGGGCGCCTACAAACTCTAGACCCCCGAAGGCAAAGACATCAACAACAGTTGGAATGCCATCCACCTCATACGCTACTACTACTAGGTGAACTTTGTTTGTCATTTTTTTTTCATTTTAAAAAGGATGAGTGGGCCTATCCACCTCCTCTTAGACAGTTGGCCTCATGGCTAGAAATTTAATGAAGTATTATTCAGAAGTTTTTTTTGTCTTCAAACTGATCCCGGTCGATGAATTACTGTCACCTTCAGATCGGCCATGCCGATAAATGTACTAATGCCTTCAAATCGGCCTTGCCCGATAAACGTACGTACACCTTCGAATCAACCCTGCTCGATTCACGATGATACCTTCAGATCGGCCCTGCCGATAAAAGTACTAACACCTTCAAATCGACCCTGCCCGATAAACGTACGTACACCTTCGAATCGACCCTACTCGATTCACGATGACACCTTTAGATCGGCCATGCCGATAAACGTACTAACGCCTTCAAATCGGCCCTACCCGATAAACGTACGTACACCTTCGAATCGACCTTGCTCGATTCATGATGACACATTTAGATCGGCCATGCCGATAAACGTACTAACGCCTTCAAATCGGCCCTGCCCCATAAATGTACGTACACCTTCGAATCAACCCTGCTCGATTCACGATGACACCTTCAGATCGGCCATGCCGATAAATATACTAACGCCTTCAAATCGACCCTGCCCGATAAACGTACTTATATCGCTGAATCGACCTTGTTCGATCCACAATGACATCCTCCGATCGGCCCTACCTGATTCGCGAGTTGCACCTTAGTATTGGCCCCACACGATCTATGAAACTCAGCACGATTTATGATCCACACAACCCAGTCGGTCCAATCCGACCCAAGAACTGAACTGAAGTTTAACTTCGTTCATCCAAGGGAAGGTACACTCGGTCAACCAGACCGAATGAATGGTCCTTACACCATCGACAAGCGAAGCACTAACCTAGCCCAACATAAGGCCTACATGCCCTACCCACTAGGCCACTCTAAAGTAACATACACCACGTAGTGCACCTACAAGTAAAGAAACAACAGTTCATTCATCCAAGGAGACTGCATCAGAAGTCAAAATGGTCAAATATTATATATATATAACATCAACAGCCCAGTTCAGAATACAAAAATGGCACACATGCCAGACCAAAGGGCATCGCAGGCCCCAAAATACATAAATAAAGAAAAAAGCTAAGTATCCTCAACACGAGCTTCATCCTCCATCGCCGAATCAGTCACCATGTATGTGCTGCCAGTGCTCGGCTTAGCAGCCTGGCCGCTCGCATCATCAACACCTGATGGCCTCGGCTGGTTGAGATCAGGCATCTGCTCGTCGTCTTGCCCCCTTGGATGACTACCCCCTTCTACCAGTAACTCCTGCATGAGCAAGATGTCTTTATCTGGATCCCAATGAGAGGGCCGTCCTTCCTTGAACTCCAGCATGAGCTCACTTTGGGCCTTAATGATAGCATCATCAACAATAGAGATGCACTGCTCCCTGAGAGACTCGACCTCTGCGGTTCTCTCAGCCAACTCACGCCTCAGTCTCTCGACCTCATGCTCACTATCCCTCAGACGATGCTGAAACTCTTGCTCGGCCTTCCGGGCTACCATCTCCTTCTGGCGCAGGCTAGTGTTGGCCTTGGACAAATCCTGTATACGTTTCTCTGCCACGACAGACTTCCTCAGATGAAGACTGCTAGTGAGTACCTGCACAACAAAATATTGCAATCAGAACGAGATCCAGAAAAAAAAATCATCAAACACTAATGTAATACCTGAACGGCGCAGGCTACCCCCCAATCAGCCGTAGCAACTGCACCCATCTGGTTAAGTCGCACCTTGTTCGCCGAGAACAAAAATGAATCGGCCAACTTACTCATGGTAGTCGCATCAGAGTATGTCGACGCATTAGCCAGAATTGTGATGGTAATTGTTCCGGCCTCTTCATCCACAACTGCGGTCTGGGATGACCCGGCTCCAGCTGCATGCTATTGACTCTGCAGCTGCTGACTGAAAGATCAGCATGCATGCATGAAGAGTGGTGGAAATGGAGAAGAAAGCATAAAAAAATTGGATTCAAAAAACCGGTTTTCAAACAAAGCTTGGAAAAGAGATTATACCTACTCCTTTGCTTTGGATTGATGAAGATCAGCCTAAAAGTAATAAGACCTCCACACTTTAACACCACCTTGAGAGGTTTAGAGAGTGGTCGTGGCTTTTAGAGAGAGTTTTGGTTTTGCTTTGAGTGAACAATGTGTGTTATGAACANAAAAATGGCACACATGCCAGACAAAAGGGCATCGCAGGCCCCAAAACACATAAATAAAGAAAAAAGCTAAGTATCCTTAGCACGAGCTTCATCCCCCATTGTCGAATCAGTCACCATATCCGCACTGCCAGTGCTCGGCCTAGCACCCTGGCCGCCTGCATCATCAACACCCGATAGCCTCGGCTGGCTGAGGTCAGGCATCTGCTCGTCGTCCTGCCCCCCCAGATGACTACCTCCTTCGTCCAGTAACTGCTGCATGAGTAAGATATCTTCATCCCGATCCCAATGAGAGGTCTTTCCTTCTTTGAACTCCAGCATGAGCTCACCTCGGGCCTTAATGATAGCATCATCAGCAATGGAGATGCACTGCTCCCTGAGAGACTCGACCCCTACGGTTTTCTCGGCCAACTCACGCCTCAGTCTCTCGATCTCATGCTCTATATCCCTCAGACAATGCTGAAACTCTTGCTCGGCCTTCCGGGCAGCCATCTCCTTCTAGCGCAGGCTGGTGTTGGCCTTGGACACATCCTGTATACGTTTTTCCTGCACCACAACAGACTTCCTCAGGTGAAGACTGCTAGTGAGTACCTGCACAACAAAACATTGCAATCAGAACAAGATTCAGAAACAAAAATCATCAAACTCTATTGTAATACCTGAACGGCGCAAGCTACCCTCCAATCAGCCGCAGCAACTGCACCCATCTGGTTAAGCTGCGCCTCATCCACTGGGAAACAAAATGAGTCGGCCAACTTACTCATGGTAGTTGCATCAGAGTAAGTCGACGCATTAGCCAGAATCGTGATGGTAATCGTTACGGCCTCTTCATCCACAACCGTGGTCTGGGACGACCCGGCTCCAACTGAAGGCTACTGACTCGGCGGCTGTTGACTCGGTGGCATCGCTAGCACATCATCTACTCCTCTGTCTTCCCTGGCTAAAGACTCCCTCCTCCTCTTCTCGCGGCGTCGGGCGATAGATTCACTCGCGTTCGGGACGGTCAACTTCTTCATCAGTGACTCTGCAAGTGCAAACTCCAACGATTAGTGGGTTCAGCTCGGACTCACCAAAAATGATATGATTGCAGTATCGACTCAGAAGCACATCCCAAGTCTGCTTCAGCGAGGGGAAGGGAGTACCTCTCTGTATCGCCTCTACTCCAGCCCAAAGAATGCTGGTCCTTAGGTTGGACTCTGCTAGCACTACTCGCCAATCCTTCTGCTCTAATGGGATGGCTAACACTCTCTGGGTCGCTACGTCCAAGCCGTCTCCGCTCTGCCCAGCCCGATTGAACTCAAGCTCTGTAAACAAAAAACACAATCAAGATTTAGTAATCAAAAGTATGAAAGAAACAACTAAGCTCTTACCAGTAGCTCGTCAGCCGATCGGGATCTCGCCCTGTCCTCTCTCTCCAAATACAGCTTGACCCCTCAGGTGGAAATATTGGTCTTTCCAGTTCTTATCACTGGACCGTAGGTTGGTCACCAAGTGAGACCGATCATGCCTCAAGTTCAACAAGTAACGACCCTTCTCTTTATCGTTCTCCTTCAAGAAGTAGGAGTACAGCAGCTTATGCAGCTCGAACCTCACTTGGTTCCGAACACAAAGGTATTCCAAAGCCAGTAGCAGTCTCCAAGCATTCGGCATAAGCTGAGACGGGGCAATCATGAAGTGGTTCAGCACCTCCCAGACGAGGCAAGGCACAGGCAGCCTCAACTCGTCATGAAACCACTTCTCGTAAACACTGATCCAGTCTTTTGCCTCCCAATCAACCCGCTCGTACGACCGCGGCATCCGGATATCAACAGAACTTGGAATGTGATACAAGGTCCGGATGCGCCACACATCACTATCTTTCAACATGGCGGATAATCTCTAGTCAAAATCCCGCTGCCCTATTGGCTCGGCTCTTCCTTAGAGCCACTTCCGAAAGAAGATGGACTATTAACTCTTTTGGAGTCTTCCCCACTCCTCCCATGCCTGCCTAAGCCATTCGGCCCAGCCTCACTCGACCCTGGAGCGGCTATACTAACTCCAGTCGGCACACCCACCGGAATGCCTCCCTCAGGCATAATCACTATAGTCGGGGCACGCTCATACTCATCCCCTTAGTCTGCCACAATCTCGCTCGAACTAGCCGATTCAGAATCCGACATGTTGGCTTGATCGCCCAACCCAATAGATCGATCCAAGCCTCGCTCCTTACTACCAAAAATGCTAAGTGTCAACCACCCGACCCGAGACACCGACCTATCAAGATCAGGAATAGAGTTGCCACTCGCCCCTCAGTACCGGTCTACCTACCCGGAGAAGTTTAACCTAAACCTTGGTCGACCCTCCTGGTTGACTGACCCGGCTCTAGATTCTAACCTTCCTTGGCTCGCCCTGGGTGACCGACCCTCCTAATCCTTGATCAAGGTATCCACTCGCTCGCCCTGGGCGACTGACTAGTCCCTAAGGTCAACTTAATATCACTCGCCCCTTCTCACCAATCAAGCAACCCGATCACTCGCTCGGTCTGGATGACCGACCAACTCTACACTCCACTTCGCTCACCTTTCCGTACTAGGTTGGACGGACTGGATGACCTAACCCCCTACAACTCCAAGACAGTACCCTGTTCGGTTAGGCAAACCGACCGAACAAACTTACGTCTAACTCGACTTCGCCCTCCAAAATACCGTCCAAACATCCGAAGAAGGCTCGAAAAATCAGTCAAGACGCCGAAAACCCACCGGAAATACCAAAATTCATGCTTATTCTAGAAATCTATACTCTGAACTCCTAAAAAATGAAACCAAAAACGCAGAAGAAAAAATCTTTTTTCTAAACAAAAACGGAGGAAAACTGCAAATGGGAGATGAACGGCCTATTCACTCGTTTTTAAAAGAAAAACTAACAGGATGAAACACTTGGCAGCCCACGATTGGCTATGGGTCAGAGCGCATTTTCGTTTTCCCGCCTCGAAAACCAGGATCTGATCCTCGCCGAACACGTGGCAAACATCCATAGCGCCTGGGAAACCATAACGACAAGGAAGCTTGAATCGATCGCCCAGATCTATCGACCGAGTCAACACGCCTCCGTCAGTGGACTCTACATACCCCCACGAATCACATGTTCAGGAGGCCTCCCCAACTGATCGATCGATTGGGGACGATCCAGCCAGAGCTCTCTCCTAGTTGTCTTTCCGCGGCGGACGAGTGGACAACCAATGTCAGAGCTTGCATACATCCACTTGGTCGCACGCTCCTCCTAACCGACTTAGCATTCGACTCCTAAAGGCCCTCAAAATGTCCTGTGCTTCTCCGGCCTAAAGTGCCTACCCAACCAACCGATCAGCTTGGAACGACCCGTTTCGAGCCATCTTCAGGACAAAGAGACCTCACCTGTTCGTCCTTTCGTAGCGGACGAATGAACAACTTTTGGTCGAAGTTCTATCTCATCCACTCGAATTGCCCAAGCTTACCGACTGAGCGAACATTTTGAGATTAATAACTTTTCTACCTCACTCGACCAGGCAAGCTGAGCGATCAGGCGTACCGAACGAAGCGCCTACGCTTCGAAGCCTGCTTCTTTGGGCACAGCACTCCAATGATGGTATACTTCGGATCGGCAATGGATACCGAACGACCCCAAAACAAAAATCACTTGCAGGATCAACTACACTAATAACCGGTCATCCCGGAAGAATGACCGAGCGCTCATCGATCGCTTCCTACTCTCTGACTTAAGAAACTCTTAACTCAGAGAGTGGGGGGCAAACTGTTGGGCCAAAAATCGTCCTTGGCCCAAATAGGCAAATAGGCAAATAGGCTCGACACTGAAACAGAAGCTAGGCCCAATCCCGATATGACCCAACTGGATTAGACCCATTCGGTATAAGATATAGCCAACCCAAACCACATGGGTACGAGCCTCCTAATCCCAGTCCATTTCCTAGGTCCATGGGCAAATCCAGAGCCAACGTCCCCCTCAGAATACTTTCCTACTCCTGATTAGAATCACTTTCCTATCCGGACACTGGTAAGGTAGTTTACCACGACCCTAATTCCGCTAGGGTTTGCATCAGAGTCATGCTAGGACTCCTACTTCTACCAGGATTGGGAGACCAGACAATCACTATATAAGCAGAGGCCAGCCCTCTCACAAGAGAGATCACATTACACCTTCACACTCAAAGCTCCTACTTGAGAGCTTTACATCACCGCCGTAGTCACGGTCCCCGACTAGACTTCCGGTAATCTTTATTCTCCAACCCTCACTATATTAGCCTTTCTCAGTTTTGCTAACTTGAGCGTCGGAGTGCCTACGGTAAACACCACCCCGGTGTTTCCCGTTCGCTTTACACGTGTGTTTCTCTACGTGTGCAGGTGCAACGGATCGCTGGTGGCCTCAACCTCACAGGATCAGACCCCCCCTTCCGTACAAGTAGATTTTTACGTCTACAGCTGGTTTCCTGTATGTTACCAGTTGTGTACTGCATTATATTTATAGAAGTAATACATGTATTTGAATTTACAAAGTGGTTACTGAGAAGATAAGAATATAGCTATAATATATCTAAATAATAGCTTGTTATGATGCTGCATTATCAACTTCCATGATCTTCTCATGTTTAGAATTCAAATACTGCTGATCAGTTATAACTGCAGAATCCTCTATAGCTGATATATCTCTAACACTGAGAACTGGTTCTGTATCAAGATTTCACATCAACAGTTGAAAGGTTTGACAGTTTGTATTAGTGAGAATGTGAAGAATCACAATAATGAGAATGTGAAGAGATTTCACAATAATAGTCGAAAGGTTTGACAGTTTTTATTAGTGAGAATGTGAAGAGATTTCATCAACCGGCCAATCACATGCTACCATATATTCATTAGTAATTTATCAAATTAAAAGAAGAATGTGAAAGATCTCAAATTGAAAAAGGAATGTGAAAGATATGTATTAAATACATTAATTAAATACATGTGAATAATTTCTATTATAGCAGTCTCTTAATATTCATGGAAATCAATAACATACACATGAATTATTAGTAATTTATCAAATTAAAAGAGGAATGTGAAAGATCTCAAATTAAAAGAGGAATGTTAAAGATTTGTATTGAATACATTGAGTGAATGCATGTGAATAGTCCCTATTACAGCAAGCCCAATAAACAGTAAACACATGGACCAATTAACGATATCCTACATGACGATCATATATCAATCCTACGTGGCGTTAGAAGAAGCAGTCTGCTTCAACATTATATATAAGAGACATAAAATGCGTCTCTTAATATTTATGGAAATCAATAACACACACGTGAATCATTAGTAATTTATCAGATTAAAAGAGGAATGTGAAAGATGTGTATTGAATACATTAATTGAATGCATATGAATAATCTCTATTATAGCAATCTCTTAATATTCATGGAAATCAATAACACATACGTGAATCATTAGTAATTTATCAAATTAAAAGAGGAATGTGAAAGATGTGTATTGAATACATTAATTGAATGCATGTGAATAATCCCTATTATAGCAATCTCTTAATATTCAGGGAAATCAATAACACATACGTGAATCATTAGTAATTTATCAAATTAAAAGAGGAATGTGGAAGATCTCAAATTGAAAGAGAAATGTGAAAGATATGTATTGAATACATTAATGGAATGCATGTGAATAATTTCTATTATAGCAATCTCTTAATATTCATGGAAATCAATGACATATACATGAATTATTAGTAATTTATCAAATTAAAAGAGGAATGTGAAAGATCTCAAATTAAAAGAGGAATGTGAAAGATTTGTATTTGTGAAGAAATACTTTTTATTTACTTGTATATTCATAATGAAATGTACAATGAATTTATAGCAAAAACAAAAAACTAATCCAGGAAGTAAATTGTAACATTCCTATTATAACTGATCTAATTCTTAATAGCTTTGATCCTAACCTAATATAGAAGATAGTCTTTATTGAGAATAATCATATTTCCTATTTTACAAAGATAATAATCCTATTTCCTATTTTACAAAGGGAATAATCATATTTCCTATTTTACACTTCAACAGTATTGAATATATTAATTGAATGCATGTAAATAATCCCTATTATCCAAAAAACAGTAAACACATGGACCAATTAATGAATATCTTACATGGCGATCATATATCAATCCTACGTGGCATCAGAAGAAGCAGTCTGTTTCAGCATTATATAAATATATATAGATAGATATTGTCATGGTCAAAGTTCAATGAATGATTCAAATTTAATTATAATCTGATTATTATTTTTAATTATGTTATGTCATTGTCACTAATTAGATGATAGATTTGTGAAAAAAGTATAACATAATAATTCGAAATTTATTAAAATCAAGAAAAGATAATGATAATTATTAAGTACATTATTAGTTTCTAATTATATAAATTATATAATTTTTAAATCTATTAAAAAGGGGTGTAAGTGGTGTAAGTTAATCACAATTAATACTGATTTGTGTGGTATATTATATGGACTAAATTAGGGGAAGGAAAATGACAGAGCTACCGAAACGTTTACACCGAATTTGTGTACCGAATGACGTGACAAAATCCTAACCGTTGATTAATATTAACTGATAATAAATAAACGGTCAGGATTTAGCCACGTCATTCGGTGTATAAATTCGGTGTACACCTGTTGGTAACTGTAACATTACTCTTAGGGGAAAGGGAGATGACATAAAGTCAAGTTAGTAAAGACAGGTAGTATACCAAAGGACAAGGAGAAATTCTGGGGGAGTTTATTAAAACAACCTCTCAAGTTTTAATTTAATTAAAAAGCTATCAAGTTTTAAAGTTTTAAGTAAATAGTCATATTATTGATTAAGGGTAATTAAACTTGATTAGTGCTTAATTATGATTAAAGAAGTATTATGTAATCTTTTTTAAATTATACTATATTCCCACAAACCCAAAATTGTTGCAAACAAACCCAAGCACCCTTCTTCTTCCTCCCGCCATTAACGCATCTCTACCTCTGCATCTTCTTCTCTTCTTCTTAGCTTCGTCTACATCTTCTTCTTCC